>NC_132905.1:70201083-70523616 GCF_047675955.1 Chlorocebus sabaeus | reverse complement strand
CCTCCCTCCCTTCCTTCTTCCTTCTTGCCCTTCCTTCCTTCCTCCCTCCCTTCCTCCTTCCTTCCTTCTTCCTCTTCCTTCCTTCCTCCCTCCCTTCCCTTCCTTCCTTCCTTCCCTTCCCTTCCTTCCTTCCTTCCCTTCCTTCCTTCCCTTCCTTCCCTTCCTTCCTTCTTCCTTCCTTCCTTTCCTTCCTTCCTCCCTCCCCTCCCTTCCCTTCCCTTCCTTCCCTTCCTTCCTTCCTCTCCCTTCCTTCCTTCCTTCCTTCCTTCCTTCCTTCCTTCCTTCCTTCCTCCCTCCTCCTTCCTCCTCTCCCTCCCTTCCCTTCCTTCCTTCCCTTCCTTCCTTCCTTCCTTCCTTCCTTCCTTCCTTCCTTCCTCCCTCCCTCCCTTCCCTTCCTTCCTTCCCTTCCTTCCTTCCTTCCTTCCTTCTTTCCTTCCTTCCTCCCTCCCTCCCTTCCCTTCCTTCCTTCTTTTCCTCCCTCCCCTTCCTTCCTTCCCTTCTTTCCTTCCTTCCTTCCTCCCCTCCCTCCCCTCCCTTCCTTCCTTCCTTCCCTTCCTTCCTCTCTCCCTCCCTTCCCTTCCTTCCTTCCCTTCCTTCTTCCTTCTTCCTTCCTTCCTCCCTCCCTCCCTTCCCTTCCTTCCTTCCCTTCTTCCTTCCTTCTTTCCTTCCTCCCTCCCTCCCTCCCTCCCTTCCCTTCCTTCCCTTCCTTCCTTCCTTCCTTCCTTCCTTCCTTCCTTCTTTCCTTCCTTCCTCCCTCCCTCCCCTCCCTTCCCTCTTCCTTCCCTTCCTTCCTTCCTTCTTTCCTTCCTTCCTCCCTCCCTCCCTTCCCTTCCTTCCTTCCCTTCCTTCCTTCTTTCCTTCCTTCCTCCCTCCCTCCCTCCCTTCCTTCCCTCCTTTCCCTCCCTCCTCTCTCTTTTCTTTTTCCTTTCTTTCTTTCTTTTCTTTCTTTCTCTCCTTCCTTCCTCCCTCCCTCCCTCCCTCTCTCTCTCGTTCTTTTTTTCTTTCTTTCTTTCTGACAGGGTCTTGCCTGTTCTGCTTCTTTAAACCCTGGGGTTCAAGTGCAAAGGTCCCTCTCATCTGATTTCCCTTTTTATTTTATTTTTTTAAGTTAGATACCCCAGGATGATGATGATGGTGAGTGTTGAGACAGGGTTTCATTCTGTTGGCCCAGGCTGGAGTGCAATGGTGCGATCGCGGCTCACTGCAGCCTGGACATCCTAGGCTCATGTAATCCTCCTACCTCAGCCTCCCAAGTAGCTTGGACTACAAGGGTGTACCACCATCCCCGGCTAATTACATGTGCCAGATTCAATCTATGTTCCAGGGTTCCAAACAACCCAGGCTCTAACATCCTGTCTTAACAAATATACCTTCATAAAGTCCTGGAAGGCAGGTTCAAATGTGGAATTCTTGGACTTCTTTCAGTTCTGTGTTGGAGGATAGCAGTGGAGACCTGGCTGCCTGCCCGCCCCTGGCCCTTCCCCCTTTCCCCACCCCTGCTCTTTGCTGCACTGGGCAGGGACCTATGTTTAAGGCTAGCAGTTGGCCGGGCGCGGTGGCTCAAGCCTGTAATCCCAGCACTTTGGGAGGCCGAGACGGGTGGATCACGAGGTCAGGAGATCAAGACCATCCTGGCTAACACAGTGAAACCCCGTCTCTACTAAAAAATACAAAAAAACTAGCCGGGCGAGGTGGCGGGCGCCTGTAGTCCCAGCTACTCGGGAGGCTGAGGCAGAAGAATGGCGTGAACCCGGGAGACGGAGCTTGCAGTGAGCTGAGATCCGGCCACTGCACTCCAGCCTGGGTGACAGAGCGAGACTCTGTCTCAAAAAAAAAAAAAAAAAAAAAAAAAAAAAAAAAAAGGCTAGCAGTGTACTCAACGAGGGATAGTCCATGTGTGGCCTGTTCAGGATCCTATACCCAGGCTCAGGGCTCATTGGGCAGGAAATTCCAGGATCCTGGTACTCAAGTGGTGTTCTAAACAGTGGTTCTTGACAGGGCGTGGTGGCTCACACCTGTAATCCCAGCACTTTGGGAGGCCGAGGCGGGCAGATCACTTGAGATCAGGGAGTTTGAGACCAGACTGACCAACATGGTGAAACCCCCATCTCTACTAAAAATACAAAAACATAGCCAGGCATGGTGCGCACACTAGTCCCAGCTACCTGGGAGGCTGAGGCAGGAGAATTACTTGAATCCAGGAGGCGGAGGCTGCAGTGAGCCGAGATCACACCACTGCACTCCAGCCTGGGTGACAGCGTGAGACTCCATATCAAAATAAATAAATAAATAAATACAGTGATTCTTAACTGGGAGTGATTTGGCAACGTCTGGAATTATTTTTGGTTATCCCAGCCCGGCAGGGAGGGACAGGGTATTACTGGCATCTAGTGAGCAGGGGCTAGGGATTCTACTAAACATCCTACAGTGTACAGGACAGCCTCCACAGCCAAGAATTGCCTGGCCCAAAATGTCCATAGTGCCCAGATTCGATGCCCTGCATTAGGAAGACACAAATACTCTTAAATATCACAGAGTTAAATTTCTTACCCCTGTTTTAGGAGAGATGATTTTCTTGGTGGGAGCATCTTCTTGGTTTCGACACATTCTTTTCTCCATGGGAGACGATGCCAGAAGAGGGACAGAATAGGGCCCTGTAAAGTATGGGGCCCGGGGCCTGGCACCCCCTGTTCAGGTGTGAGGACCGTCCTAGGAAGGCACCACCCAGGCATCATTAGACCGTCTCAAAAGTAAAGTAATTCACTGTCCCAAAGCAGCGCTCTTGTGTCTGTGGGCGGCTCCCTTGGCAAGTTTACAATGAACTGAACTCTGCCAAACTTCCTGGAACCCAGAGAAACTTCAGCCTTGGGCAGAGGCCGTTTGGCCAGCATTTGCACTGTTTATGCAACCGTTTAGAATATACGAATTATCTGGAAACTACGACTAACTACAACACGCAAAACTGCAAATATGTATACTTTCTAGAGGATGATTAAAAAATGTGAATTGTGTTTTCTCTGAGAGAGGATGCATTAGAGTCTGAGGGTCTAAATAACATAAATAATAAATAAGTAAATAAATAGATAGTAGTGTACTCCAAACGAGGCTGGAATAGCTTCTATTGTTGTTTTAGGCCGGACTTGAATTAAGTCTGAGTATTTTGCCATGCTCAGTATGAAATACTAGGCTGGACGTGGTGGCTTATGTCTGTAATCCCAGCACTTTGGGAGGCCGAGGTGGGCAGACAGCTGGCTTGAGCCCAGGAGTTTGAAACCAGCCTGGGCAACATGGTAAAACCCCATCTCTACGCAAAATACAAAAATCAGCCAGGTGTAGTGGCACATGCCTGTGGTCCCAGGTACTTGGGAGGCTGAGGCAGGAGGATGACTTTTGAACCCAGGAGGTCGAGGCTGCAGTGAGCTATGACCGTGCCACTGCACTCCAGCCTGGGTGACAGAACAAGACCCTATCTCAAAAATCAAATAACCCCTTCGCCCCGGACAAAAGTAGTTTGTACTATTTTCTCATGTCATCATATATTTTTGAAATATTTCCCTTGAAAGGTAAGTCACATTTATCATTCCTGTTGTATGGAGACATCATAAATTATTTCACCATTCTACCCTCCTTGAGTGTTGTGGCCTTGGGGCCAGGCAAAAACGCAGGAGATGCCTAGAAGCCAACTAGTTGCCGTTTTGGTTATCTGTAGGGTTGTAGCGTTGCCAAACAGGAAAAATATAAAAAGAATACCGAATTCTGCCAACCAAATAAGAAACTCTGTGCTAAGGACTAAAACAACTGCAGGGGAAGAAAAGGTGAGGCCGGGGATTGAGGTGCAGCGACTTTCTACGCCCTCAGAAAATTAAAAAACAAGACAAAAAAAAAAAAAAAAGAAAACTACAAAAGCATCCATCTTGGGCCGTCCTAATTTCTGAGTAACAAATGAGACGCTGTGGCGAAAGTCAGTCATAACCAATGACATTCCTAGACAAAGTGACTTCAGATTTTCAAGGCGTTCCTTGTTTACATCATTTTGCCAATTTCGCGTCCTGCAACCGTCGGGCCACGCCCCCGTGAAAAAAAGACTGTGTTTTTTCCACATTTCGGGGTTCTGGACCTTTCCCGGTTGCGGGGCGGGGGAAGTCTGCGGCGCACGCGGCCCCTTGGCCCCGCCCCAGTCATTTCCTGCCACTCGCGTCCCGAGGCTGCCGCAGGGGGCGGGCTGAGCGCGTGCGCTGTGACTGGTTTGGGGCCAGAGTGGGCGGGGCGCGGAGGTCCGGCCTATAAAGCAGTCGCGGTGCCGTGGTGCAGCTTTGCGGCGTAGTCTCCTGCAGCGTTTGCGGTCTGTCTCGCAATACTCGGAAGGAGGACCCCCGGCGTGGCCTAGCAAGTCATGGCGATGAAGGCCGTGTGCGTGTTGAAGGGCGACAGCCCAGTGCAGGGCACCATCAATTTCGAGCAGAAGGCAAGGGCCGGGGCGGAGGCTTGTTTGCGAGGCCGCTCCCGCCCGCTAGTCGCCCCGCGCACCTGTGCTAGGAGCGGGTCGTCCGCCAGGCCTCGGGACCGCCCTGGTCCCGCGCCCGGCCTTGGCCCGTGCCGCCCGGTCGGTGCCTTTGCCCCCAGCGGTGCGGTGCCCGCTAAGTGCTGAGTCATCGGGCGGGCCCGGGTGCGGGGTGTGGGACCGAGGCCGCCGCGGGGCTGGGCCTGCGCGTGGCGGGAGCGCGGGGAGGGATTGCCGCGGGGGCGGGCGTGGGCGTGCTGCCCTCTGGGGTCCGTGGGCCGCCGCCGCGGGCTCCGTCGTAGTGCTTGGAGCAGCTGTGCTCCTCCCTTGCTTGGCTGTGTTCTCGTTCCTGAGGGTCCCGCGGACACCGAGTGGCGCAGTGACAGGCCCGGCCCGGGGATGGCGACTGCGCCTGGGCCCGCCTGGTGTCTTAGCATCCCTCTCCGCGTTCCGGCTTCAGCGCTCTGGGTCAGGGAGTCTCCGCTTTTGTACAGCTCTAAGGCTAAGTATGGTTTTCATATTTTTAAAAGGTGTTGGTAAACAAACATACGCAACAGAGACCGTTTGTGTGACACTTTGCAGGAGTTTGTTGGCGTCTGTTCTAGGTCATGGTTGGGCTGCAAGGGCAGAGAAGGTAGCCTTGGATAGAGGTCCTTTTCCTCCTCCTAAGCTCCGAGAGCCAGAGTTTTAACTGACCGTTTTGGGGACTTTCGAGGGCAATGATTCTTAACTTTGGGTGCACAGTTAGCTTATTTGAAGATCTTACTAAAAATACACCAGAGCCCAACCTCAGACCAATTACATCAAAACCTGTCCTAGCGCAGGTGATTATTGCTATTTTTTAAGTTTCCACATGTGATTTTGATGTGCACCTACGATTGAGGACTGTTTGAGGACAATGGGTGGGGTTTGGGATTTGGAAATTGGAAGACCTGAAGTTTCCATTACACCGAACTGGTACTTAGTAACTCTTGTCGGAGCATTTCTTAAGCCAAATTTTCTGTGAAGTGGCTTTAAAATTGCTCTGCCAGTAGGCAGGTTGCTAAGATGGTCAGAGACAGACTTCTGAACGACTCTTGTAAAATGTACAGAAATATTTTCATAACTATTAGTAAAATTGCAAAACGTGTTGCAAGGAAGGTGCTTGTGATAACACTGTCCCCAGAGCCTTAGTGAAGTTACCAACTGGTGGAAAATTGTCTCATACTCGGCTTAAAAGTCATGAGACAATATTTATCATATGAATGAGATTCAGTCTTTAAAGGGGTTTACAGAAAGGTGAGAGGACAGGAACAGTCAGTCTGTGCAAGTGTCTGAAATGTATATGAGGGAGATACGAGTTTAGCTTTTTTCTTTAATACGTCTCCAGGGCCGGGCGCGGTGGCTCAAGCCTGTAATCCCAGCACTTTGGGAGGCCGAGGCGGGCGGATCACAAGGTCAGGAGATCGAGACCATCCTGGCTAACACGGTGAAACCCCGTCTCTACTAAAAATACAAAAAACCGGGCGAGGTGGCGGGCGCCTGTAGTCCCAGCTACTTGGGAGGTTGAGGCAGGAGAATGGCGTAAACCCAGGAGGCGGAGCTTGCAGTGAGCCGAGATCGCGCCACTGCACTCCAGCCTGGGGGACAGAGCAAGACTCCGTCTCAAAAAAAAAAAAAAAAAAATGTCTCCAGATTTTCTGGAAAAGGGTTCTTTGGCGTTTGACTCCATTTTGCGGTTTCATTTGTCAGACTTCGTTTTGTCCCTCTTTACTTATTCCCACATAATTCACTAGTACTAGTGTTATGTTTTGTTTCTGAGACCGAGTCTCGTTGTCTTGCCCAGGCTGGAGTGCAGTGGCGCGATCTCGGCTCACTGCAACCTCCGCTTCCTGGGTTCAAGCAATTCTCCTGCCTCAGGCTCCTGGGTAGCTGGGATTACAGGCGCGTGCCACCACGCCCAGCTAATTTTTTGTATTTTAGTACAGACCGGGTTTCACCATGTTGGCCAGGATGGTCACGATCTCTTGACCTCGTGATCCACCCGCCTCGGCTTCCCAGAGTGGTGGGATTACAGGCGTGAGCCACCGCGCCCAGCCACCAGTACTAGTCTTAAGACGCCTCTGTGGAATTCCTTCTCCCTGGCCTTTGAGAAATCCATGCATGAACCCAGGTTTCTGTCATTTTCCACCTTCCCTGAGCAGCGTGCATAGTTCCTTCTTTTAAGCGCCTGACTTCGTTTTGGTTGGTGCCCCTTGTACCTGAGAAAGAGCCTTGGATAGTGGAGCTTTCCAGCTTTCCAGATATGCAGAGATAATAAATTGGCTATAAACTACCTGGCGTGGCCTATTCCGTGTTTAAAATCTTAGACTCGTGGCTAGTTTTTACAAATCAGAATCTTTCACCTACTAGTCCAGTTTTCCTAGCTTCTCTTGAAGAATTGTTAGAGATCTCTTCATACTGAGCCTTCATTAGCCCAGGACAGTGCTGCTGGAGCTTTCCAGGCCTGTGTTATTCACTTGAGTTCACAGCCTGGTCCCTGTAGGGTTGTACCTAAGCACAGCTACTTACATGTTCCCAATGTATTACCCGTTAAATGGAGGTTTGAAAGAACCTCCTCTTTTTGGCCCTGTGCTCTGGATAACAACATATTTGAGGGACAACTTTCACATTTGAGTTTTTCCAAAATTAGAGGTTGTAGAAGAGTCACAGTGTCTATTCTCAAAAAGAAAAGAATTTTTAAAAGGCTGCAATTGCCAGAATCCTTCGTTTGAGCAGTGGTATTTTCCAGTGGAAAGTCATGTCTTAAGGGTTAATGCCCCTTAACTGTTGTCCCTATTTGAAAACCAAGCTAAAAACAAGAGACACAAACATGTATGACGGTGTGGTGTGGATGCTGTGTTTATTTTAGTCCTGAGATCTACTCGTAACGTCCTTGATTTCTGTATGTAGCCACGGAGCACCGTTACCTGTCACCATTGCCTGAATGGTGATACTGCTTGCTTGCTTTTTGGTAGAGTGGAAAGGTTATCTAGGTTTCAGTGCTTGAAAAGATTTCAGAAAACAGTAGTACCTCTGGTTAGACTAGAATCAGTCCTCTCCTGAGGGCAGTGGAATAGGATATTTTCTGACTGCTAATTAAAAATACCTATGATAGCCGGACGCGGTGGCTCACGCCTGTAATCCCAGCAGTTTGGGAGGCCGAAGGGGCGGATCACGAGGTCATGAGATCGAGACCATCCTGGCTAACACGGTGAAACCCCGTCTCTGCTAAAAATACAAAAAATTAACTGGGCGTGGTGGTGGCTGGCGCTTGTAGTCCCAGCTACTCAGGAGGCGGAGGCAGGAGAATGGCATGAACCTGGGAGGCGGAGCTTGCAGTGAGCCGAGATCATGCCACTGCTCTTCAGCCTGGGCGACAGAGCTAGACTCCATCTCAAAAAAAAAAAAAAAAACAAAAAAAAACCTTTGATGGAACCTTAAAAACACTCACTGAGTGGGGAGTGGAGAGCAGGGGTCCTAGGGTAGCCTGTTGGACGTTTCCAGGGTGCCTTTTTCTTTTTTTTTAAAGTGTGTATGCCATATGGAAGAGTGTCTATATGGAGAAGCAGCAAGGGGCTAAAGAGCGTATGATGAGACATACACCTTTTGGGTTAAAAAGGCTGAGGCAGGAGAATGGCGTGAACCCGGGAGGTGGAGCTTGCAGTGAGCCGAGATCGCGCCACTGCCCTCCAGCCTGGGCGACAGAGCGAGACGCCGTCTCAAAACAAACCAAAAAGGTTTACATGTACATGTATATTCAACATGTACAAATATGACCTATTCAAGTGTTTACTAAATAGGTACTTACATTACATATTTACTGTAATAGTCAAACCCTATGAAGTATCTAACTCTGACGTGTAGGTACTCACTTTGCTTACCACTCTATTTGGTGCTTTTTATGTTATTTAATCACGAAGCCTGGCCACAGGGCGCTTGTGCATTGAGTGTGGGAACAAGATTACCATCTTCCTTTTGAGGACACAGGCCTAGAGCAGTTAAGCAGCTGGCTGGAGGTTCCCTGGCTAGAAAGTGGTCGGCCTGGGATTTGGACACAGATTTTTCCTCTCCCAAGTCTGGCTTCTTTTTACTTTACTGTGAGGGATAAAGGTAAATCAGCCGTTTTCTTTGTTCAGAAACTCTCTCCAACTTTGCACTTTTCTTTGATTAAAGGAAAGTAATGGACCAGTGAAGGTGTGGGGAAGCATTACAGGATTGACTGAAGGCCTGCATGGATTCCATGTTCATCAGTTCGGAGATAATACACAAGGTGGGTGTTGTGCTGTGCTGGTGACCCATACTTGTTCAACCTAGTTAGATAAACAGTAGAGTAGCCCCTAAATGTTAAAACTCAACTTGGTTTTGTTTTTGAGACAGGGTCTTGCTCTGTCACCCAGGCTGGAGTGCAGTGGTGCTGTGCGATCATGGCTCACCTTAGCCTCGACCTCCCAGGCTCCAGTGATCCTCATGCCTTGGCCTGTAGTTGGGACTACAGGCATACGCCACCACGCCTGGCTACTTTTTGTATTTTTTTCTAGCCGTGGGGTTTCATGTTGTCCAGGCTAGTCTTGAACTGCTGGGCTCAAGTGGTTTATCCTCCTCCACCTCCCAAAGTGCTGGGATTACAGGTGTGAGCCACTGTGCCTGGCAAAACCCTCAACTTTTAAAAAAGAGGTCAACTTTATTGTATAAACACTGTGCTAAAATGGCAGAAACTAGGACCATATCTTGGTTTTTGTAATAATGCCAGCAGAGTATACACAAGAAGAAAAGTAACTGCACTAGATTGTGAAGACTGGAGTGGACCTGCTTTTTAATGCCCTTTGTCTTAGGATTTGGTGTAGTATATCTTTAGAAACCAAAAAAAAAAAAAGTGAAGTTAAAATAACTTTGAAGATCAACCTTAAGATTAGCCACAAAACTGGTTTTTGTCACCTAGGTGTGGAAAAGAAAGGGAAAGAGTTGATGTTTTTTGTCTTATGGCATCATTGTAGAAGAGGATTTTTTTTTTTTTGGAGACAAGTCTTACTCTGTCACCCAGGCTGGAGTGCAGTGGCGCCATCTTGGCTCACTGCAAGCTCCGCCTCCTGGGTTCACACCATTCTCTTGCCTCAGCCTCCTGAGTAGCTGGGACTACAGGCGCCGCCACCACGCCTGGTTAATTTTTTTGTTTTCTTAGTAGAGATGGGGTTTCACTGTGTTAGCCAAGATGGTCTTGATCTCCTGACCTCGTGATCCACCCATCTCAGCCTCCTGAAGTGCTGGGATTACAGGCATGAGCCACTGTGCCCAGCCAGAAGAAAGTGTTTTTTAAAGAAGGCAATAGAAAATAACTTGGGTTCTTAACTTTTGTAATGATCCCAGGTGTTTGAGCTGGGGGTTGAGGGTGGGTGCCTCAAGCGAAGGGGCTGCATTCGTTTGCATAATGTCATGTAAGCATAGCTCCACACTGCAAACACAGGCTCCTTAGTGGGACAAAAGTAGGATACAACCTGGAGATGGAATGCAGAGGATCACTGGTACTTTGGAATATGCTTAAAAAATTTTTTTAGTATTTTTAAAAAATCAGGCAGCCCCTGAACCTGAGTAGGTTCAGAGAAACTGCCAAGTTTTATATTCTTAATTTGGGATTGGAAGCAAGTTAACAAAAGTTTATGAGTTAAATTGCATTTAGTGGTCTTTTGCCATATTTGAGTAATCTGAATTTTTTGTTTATAGGTTTCTTCTTAAACTTTATTCATCTTGCTAATTTAGTTTCAAATAGTGATTGGTAGTGATCAGATTTGATCCGTTTCTGTAATTGCTAAAATTCCCCAAGTTGCTTTTTGGCTTACCGCCTCTGGTTTGGGAGGTGATTGCGCTGCTGCTTCCTGTAACTTGCCTGCCTTTCTCCCTGTGTGGGACTCCTGGGGGTGAGAGGACTGCTGAAGACAGCCGTGTTACGAAAGGGCCTCCTGTGCTGTCGAGGTTGTGCTTTGTGAATGTCATCCCCTGGTGCACAGGAGCACCTTCTACACGGTACAGTCGGAATGCCGCCCCCTGGAGTTGTGTAAGGCAGCAGCCTTGGCCCTTGCACATAAGATGCTGTTGAATATTCTGCCTGCACCAAGTAAAGGGCACAGGTAGAACTGCTTGGCAGTATGTTGCTGGGGAGATGAGTTTTTTGTAGTTAAAGTGTACTACATTCTTACAAATTTGGATCTTAACCATGGGATTTTAATAATAGAAAAACTGTTGAAGATGAGTTTGGTCCCTTATTGTACAGTGAAGAAGCCGAAGCCCAGAGAAGGGTGTTAACTTTACGAGTGTCAGATAGTAGTTAGAACTTTTTTTTTTTGAGACGCAGCCTTGCTCTGTTGCCTAGGCTGGAGTACAGTGGTGCAATCTCAGCTTACTGCAATCTCTGCCTCCCAGGTTCAAGCGATTCTCCTGCCTCTGCCTATCAAGTAGCTGGGACTACAAGTGCGCACCACCACGCCTAGCTAATTTTTGTATTTTTTCAGTAGAGACAGGGTTTTGCCATGTTGGCCAGGCTGGTCTCAAACTCCTGACCTCAGATGATTCACCCACCTCAGCTTCCCAAAGTGCTGGGATTCCAGGTGTTAGCCACCATGCCCGGCCATAGACTTGTTTCTGTTCCCTTCTCACCATGCCTGTACCAAGCTGTTGCTTATCCCAGAAGTTGTGATGCAGGTCCCCGCTCGCTCCATGGGAAGTTTTAGCAGTGTTTCTTTTTAGAATGTATTTGGGAACTTTAATTCATAATTTAGCTTTTTTTTTTTTTCTTTTTCTTGTAAATAGGCTGTACCAGTGCAGGTCCTCACTTTAATCCTCTATCCAGACAACACGGTGGGCCAAAGGATGAAGAGAGGTAACAAGATGCTTAACTCTTGTAATAATGGCGATAGCTTTCTGGAGTTCATATGGTATACTACTTGTAAATATGTGCTAAGATAATTCTGTGTTCTCCCCCACCTTTGTTTTTGAACTTGCTGACTCATCTAAACCCCTGCTCCCAAATGCTGGAATGCTTTTACTTCCTGGGCTTAAAGGAATTGACAAATGGGGACACTTAAAACGATTTGGTTTTGTAGCATTTATTGAATATAGAACTAATACAGGTGCCAAAGGGGAACTTATACAGGAAATGTCATGAGTAACAGTACTGTCAACCACTAGCAGAATCAATCATCGTGAAACATAGGAAGCGTCTGTAGATAAAAAAAAAATTGATATTGAAAACTAGTCGAGACTCCATTTGTAAGTGTATGTTTTCTGAAAGCCTTTCAGGAAAATACTAAATCTAAGGACAAGATTTTTATATCAGAGGCCTTGGGACATAGCTTTGTTAGCTATGCCAATAATTAACAGGCATAACTCAGTAACTGAGAGTTTACCCTTTGGTACTTCTGAAATGAGGTGCACCCCCATCTTTCTTCCCAGAGCATGAGTTTGTAGACTTGAAGCCTTGTTTGAAGAGCTGTGTTTAGAATGCCTAGCTACTTGTTTGCAAATTTGTGTTTACTCAGTCAAGTTTTAATTTAGCTCATGAACTACCTTGATGTTTAGTGGAGTCAGCCCTAATCCATCTGATGCTTTTCCATTATTAGGCATGTTGGAGACCTGGGCAATGTGACTGCTGGCAAAGATGGTGTGGCCAATGTGTCTTTCGAAGATTCTGTGATCTCACTCTCAGGAGACCATTCCATCATTGGCCGCACATTGGTGGTGAGTTTTCATAAAAGGATATACATAAAACTTCGTCTAACATACAGTCATGTATCTCTTCACTTTATGATTGTTAGTCGTGGTTTCTAAAGATCCAGATAAATTGTACTTGCAGTTCAAATTAGGAAAAGCAATTTTATTGGACAATTATGGTGAAAATCAATTATTTTATCTAGGTCAGTTAAGAACACTGTTCTGCTAAGATGCAGTAGAAAGCAGGTTACATTTGACCATATTAGATCTGAGTTTGGAAAACAGAGTAGTCTTTAGTTTTAAAATGGCCAGATTTTCTTGCCAGGATTGGGTTTCTCACTTGTTAAACAGAACATTTAGTTAAGTTTAAAACCTGGGATGGACTTCTGTATTCATGTTCATCCAGGACTGCAGGTTATCATGACTTGTTTAACTTGTGGGAAGCTGTTGCCCCAAGTTATTCTGGGGAATGCATCTGGTTCATGCAAAACACCAAGTAGACTGGCTCTCTTTTACCTCCCTTTGAGGGCATTAACATTCATTAGTCACTTCCATTCAGTTAACCCTTTTATTTTTAAGGTTTTCTTGAGCCATAGTTGTAAAGCAGAAAAATTGTTTACAAAGGTTTGTTGAACAAAATTCAAAATACTGTTGCTGAAGTATTAAGGTTTTTTAGGATTATGTCTTATTTATAGGCCTGTCATTCATTTGGTATGAAATTTTGAGCGTTATTCACTTTCACTTTCCTTTTTTTCCAAAGCAATTAAAAAAATTGCCAAAGAGTGACTGCTGAACTAAAGTTACTGTAACTTATCATGGAGGACTAAGGGTAGTGTGTGGTGGTCTACAACATAGTTATTTGGGTTTTTAGTATTTCATTTAGAGATAGCAACACTTACCTAATGTTTAAAAGTAATGTCTTTGCAACACCAAGAAAAAGCTTTGAATAGTAGTTTTTACTTTTAAACTACTAAGTATTAGTATATCTACTAGGATTAATGTTATTTTTCTAATATTATGAGGTTCTTAAACATCTTTTGCGTATTGTTGGGAGGAGGTAGTGATTACTTGACAGCCCAAAGTTATCTTCTTACAATTTTTTACAGGTCCATGAAAAAGCAGATGACTTGGGCAAAGGTGGAAATGAAGAAAGTAAAAAGACAGGAAACGCTGGAAGTCGTCTGGCTTGTGGTGTAATTGGGATCGCCCAATAAACATTCCCTTGGATGTAGTCTGAGGCCCATTAACTCATCTGTTATCCTGCTAGCTGTAGAAATGTATCTTGATAAACATTAAACACTGTAATCTTAAAAGTGTAATTGTGTGACGTTTGCTTAGTACCTGTAATGAGAAACTGGTTGATGATCACTTGGAAGATTTGTATAGTTTTATAAAACTCAATTAAAATGTCTGTTTCAATGACCTGTATTTTGCCAGACTTAATCACAGATGGGTATTAAACTTGTCAGAATTTCTTCAATTCTCATTCAAGCCTGTGAATAAAAACCCTGTATGGCACTCATTTTGAGCCTATTAAAAGAATCCAAGTTCAAACTAAATTAGCTCTGATACTTATTTATATAAACAGCTTCAGTGGAACAGATTTAATAATACTAACAGTGATAGCATTTTACTTTGAAAGTGTTTTGAGACCATCAAAATATATACTTTTAAAACAGCAGGTCTTTTAGCTAATACGAACACAACTCTGCTTAGACAACAGGCTGTCCTTTGAAAGCTTTAGGGAAATGTTCTTGCTTAGTCATTTTAGCATTTTGATTCATAAAGTACCTCATTTTAAAAAGACGTTACGGTGTAAGAGAGCCATTTGATAACTTTTAGTGAGTTTAAAAGGCAGGTTACAGCCTCAGCTAGCTAATAAGATTATCTACCTGCCAGAATGGCACAAATTGTACATTCAAGGGTGGACGTTGGCACAACCTACTTAACAGATTAGCCCTTTAAAGAAATCTATAGCATTGGAAGATAGAACCAAGGAAATGTTTGACTGTGGGTTCTGGCTGCTTATTAATTTACACACCGAATTAGTGAAATGAGTCACTTTCTCTCAATGTATTTACGTACCTGAGAGAGAATGCTTTTAAATGTTAACCTAACAGGTTTGACTATTCAATCGGAAATTGTAAATTGTAGAATATTTCTGATAAACCAGGAATAAGTGACAATCTGTTCATAAATACGTACTTTATCAAATGTAGGAGAGGAAAAGCTAAATTGGGAAGACAAATCTGTAGTGTTTCCAAAGTTTTAAAATTATGTTAAAGAACAGTATGCTTACAGTGTTAAAACCACCATTCTTTAAATCTCGGTAATGTTTAAAAAACAGTATTTAACCCATTTCCCTAATGTAGTTTGTTGCCTATGTGGAATAACTCTAAGAATTAGAGACTCACGCCTTTCAAACTTCAAATCTAATCACGCTAGCAGTTAGGAGTCGTCATTTCATGTGCATATAGGATGCTCTCAATACTTTAAGTTGGAAATACAGGCTGTAAGTCCTTCAAGTCTGGATGTTGGGTAATCACGTTTTCTTCCAGAAGCCATTTGTTAGGACTTTTTTTGGGCCAGTGTAAAATTAAGGACAAGTTTTATAATTTAAATTTACAGATACAACAATTTTCTCTCATTTTCTAAAGGCAGGAATATAAGGACATTGCCCTAGATATATTCTCCCCATCAAACCAAAGGCCTTGCTGCTGAGTATTATTTAAAAACCAGAGTAATAAAGCAGCTTTGCCTGAGGATGACGGCAAAGACAAAGTTAACTGCTAAGCATACTGAAACCAGGAGTTTAAAAAAGTAATTCAAAACAACTTCAAGGCCATAAATATTTGGATAGTGTGACATCAGGTCTTGGCACTGGATTTCCTGCAATTTCAGATAAAGGCTTGACTTGGCTTTGGATGTCTTCATGTAATTCTTGGATAACCTACAACAATTTTTCCTAGTTAACCCACCAACTTTAAGCAAAAGAAAAAAAGTGTATGTGAGGGAAAAGTTCAGTTTACCTCTGCCCAGCAGGGGAATTAAAAAACTGGTAAAGAAAGGCAATAGGCAAGGCTTATGTAAGGAAACAGTAATAGGTTGCACTGAAGTCCTCAAACACAACAAAAAGCTTTTAGGTTGCAAATGTTAACCTTGATTCTTTTACCCTTTTGAAAAATTCAGTGGGATGGTTGGAAAAAAAAAAAAGAAACAACACACACACACATGCAACCTTCTAACGTAATACCCAGGCAGTCAGATAATTTATAGTACAACATGTAACACTGGAATTAACTTTTCCCCCAGAAAAATCTTACAAATTAATTAGGGCAACATATACCACAAAGCCAATGGGGGAAAAAAAAAACAACCCTCGATTGAATTGCAAACACAGCTTTTCAATTGACATTAAAACAACTAACCTTTACCTTATGACTGAAACACTAAAATTCAAAAGTATTACATATGAAAGTGAGAGTAACTACATAAAATGTCTATTTTCATCAAATAAGTCTAATTTAGACTCCAATACAGTATTAACAACTCAAACTTTGATGGTGAACAATCCTTTTCCACCTTAATGCAGTGTAGGAAGAATAGCACACATTAAAGTTTGTTACGAAAATAGAGTTTATTAAAAACATCCCTATTGTTTTGAGGAGCTTTCACCGTTACCTTGTCTTAAATTAAAAAAAAAAAAAAAATAGAGAGCACTTCTAATTACGATTTGTAAACTTTTTAAAGTCAAAACTTTTAAAAAGTTACAGCAAAAAGGGTAATATTTATTCATATTTTCAGTATTTTTTGTTATTTTGTGGCTATTTTTAAATAGAAGGGAAGCAATCAAATTGCTTACAGTTCCCCACCAGCTGGCGCGGGGCTGCAGTACAGCGGGAGCGGATATAATACAGCATCTGTACACCTCAAGCTCTACACTCCAGGAAGTGTCACTGTCACATTTTCACAAATTCCAGTCTCTTAACGAGGAGCCTCTGCTGCTGAGCCAGAATCCTTTTCGGGTTCAACGGATGAGGTAGCCTCAGCAGGTAACTCTTCAGAAGGCTTTAGGACTGCAGCCTCAGACTCCCCCTTCTCAAGTTCTGAAGCAGTGTCTACATTTCCCACTTGGCTACTGGGAGGTTCAACGGTTTTGTTACCACCTGCCCTGTCTGTCACCTCAGGCTTTTCCTTTCCTCGTGCTTCTTCCTTCTCTCTACGAGACTCTCTATCTCTAGAATCTCTCTCTCTGTCTCGATGCCCACTAGAGCGTCTATTTCTCTCTTCCAAGTCTCTGTGCCTGTCCCGGTCAGGGCTCCTCCTTCCCCACTCTCTCCTGTCACGGTTACTATTATCTCTATCATCATTACGGTTCCCATACCGTTCCCGGTCATTTTCCACCCTATTTCCGAAAGATCTTCTTCCAAACCTTTCTTGGTCTCTACCTGAATTGAACTGCTGTCTGTTATCATTTCTAAACTGCTGTGGCTGCTGCTGTGTTGGTGGAGGTTGTTGTGATGGCGGCGGCTGCTGCGGCTGCTGCTGCTGCTGCTGCTGCTGCTGTTGCTGGGGCGGCTGCGGCTGCGGCTGCTGCTGCTGTTGCTGTTGCGGCGGCTGTTGCCTTCCGTCTCTGTCTTCAGGACCCCCTGGGCCTGGCCCTGGGCCCCCGAGCCCTGGCATTCCACCAGGCCTAACGAAGGGGCCATGTGGTGGGAAGGGACCTTTCATTCCATGAGGTGGGGGCATTGCAAAGCCCCCTGGTCCTGGCGGCGGGCCTCTGTGCATCATGTGCGGTGGCATGGGACGGGGCGGCATCAAAGGGAACCGCTGTAAGTGAGGTGGGGGCATTCCCGGAGGGCGCTGGAGTGGGATGAGACCGGGCCGGGCGCCAAGAAGACCAGTAGATGGTGCCTGAAGTCCAATTACAGGACCAGGGGCAACTCCTTGAGTGCCTAGAAGACGACAAAAATAAAAACGTCAACACCAAGAAGATGGCACTCCAGTTTCACCTGTGTTCTGTGGAGCTTAAAGCAAAATCAAATTCAACCCACAATCTTCAAATTTCATACTGTGGGCCAGTCTACCCGTCACAAACCCAGTGTGAGGCCTAGTAACAACCTAAGGCAAGCAACTGCAAAGAGATTTTTAAAGTATCTAATACAGGTAAGGGCCAGAATAAACTGGAAAATAAAATAGTAATGGTAATACCAATTTTCAAGGCCTATGTCAGAATCTCCTGTAGCTTTCATCAGAAGCTGTTTCCCACTCCAAATACATTTCAGAAACACAATGTGCTAAGTCCTCATGAGATGAACATTCACCATCAGTAACTATTCAAGCTAACTAAGCAGACTGCAGGGGCACACAGAAAACTTACACCCTAGGTCTTCTTACTACTAGAAAAAAATGAGGTCACTGACCTAGAAAACCCAGTAGAGGAAGATCTCTTTGATTCCATGCTACACTTAGTCCATATTATTAAAATGCCTCATGCAGTTACCATGCACTGTGCATCAATTAAACACTAATGTCTACAAAACAAAGATCCATACGCAAACGTAAAGTTTATTGTTACAGTTCCTTTTTCAAGGCACAGCACAATATCTAACTTGCGAGGTCATCATGACCTGAATAATGCTCAATGTTCAGCTGTTCGCCTTCTATTCATTCTTCCTATTCATTCTTCCAAAGGTGGCAAGTCTGGTAAGGTTGGTGCTGCTGAAATAACAGTGACTTCTTGGGTTTTATTTTCCCATCTACATGAGGGTTTGCTCATACTGATGTAAGAGTCAACATAAGTTCAACAACCTTTTTCTGCTTGGGGTTTACCACTTAGGTAACAAAAGCACTGGAATCTCTCAATTTATTCCTTTGCAAATTTAAATATTACAAGACAAATACCATAATACTATGACTGAAAGGAGTTATTCTGATAATGGAAAATGTTCCAGATACTGTTAAGAATATGCTATTTACCCATGTGCTGCAGAATATGGCAATGGTAAGAAAAATACTTGGGTGACACTGACAGAAAAATGAGCAATACTTTAGTACTAGTTACTTTCTTTCTTCCCCAACATCATGTTATTTAGGTTTACAATTTGAATAAACTTCTTCCGACCTACTTCAGCAAATTTAGCAAAAGTCCTGTTTCTAGATTTTATGTACTAATAATTATATCATGCTAAACAAGAACTTCTACTTTAGTTTTTGCTACCCACAATGTGTTGTCCAATAGTACTTGTCACACTTTAGCACTAAAGTGGGCCTGAAAAGGTATGTAAACTAGTTTATAACTCTTTTAACATAAAAACTCAACAGCTTTGGTATTTACATAAACAAAAATATCTTCTTCTAAATGCCTAAAGAGGAATGTATTATGTTCAGTGAAATATAATCTCGGACATGTGCCTCAGCATTCTGGCTTATAAAATGGGCATAGTAATAACACCTGCCACTTGTTGAGATCAAATAGGATAAAACACTTAAGAGTGAGTTCAGTGTTTGGCTCCTGTAGCTGTGAAATTATTATTCTGCATATCTATTTAGAAAAGTAATAAATCCTAATACCAAACATTTGATTTTGCAAAAAATAAACACATTTTCCATTTCTGATAATTAAAATCTTAATCAACTCCTCCTGCTTCTTCAACACCTGCCATAAACTCAAGTACTTTGGTAACTGGAAAAAATACATTGAGCTTTCACGTCAGGTCTAAAGTTGGGAAATGCTGACTACCATAGCAAAAACGCCAGAAACTGTGAAATGGATGCGGTGATGACTCTTCACAGGCTCTTTAGACTCTTTGGGAAAATCCCAGACAATGAACATGCACAGGACACCAGCTACACCTTATCTCAGATAGAAATAAAACATTCTTCACATCATCTGGGAAATATTTACTGAATATATACCATACCCTGGGGTAAGAGAAGCATACGTCTTTGCTTTCACTTTGTAAAGGAATAGTGTAGTTCCAACACCTGTGGAATTTAGTCCAAAACATAAAATGTATATGCCCAGGCACAGTCTTTTAATAGAGGGATCATTATACAGAAACACCTGAAACAAACAGAACTTTACTTTCCCATCACCTTTTATTAGGAAAGATTTGTTTTCCAGGACTAAAATGACCAAAGTTGACTGTTACAGAGGTCAGCGTAGCACATTCTGGTGCCTATCTATAGGTTCAAGTGGCCGTGCCAAATTTTAAAATAACACCAGAAAAACGGAAGAAACAGTTTCAAAGCATCTTATTATAACAAGAGAATTTAGTTGAGATGAGTCTTCAAAAGGAGAGTGATTCCTGAAGGGCCATGGGAAAGTCCTACTCGTCATTGCCCCATGGCTTGGCGTCCTCAAGTATCTGACAGTGGCCAAAGGATGCAAAGCCATCTCAACTTACAGAGAGACAATGGGCCTGATGATAAAACACAAACCCCAGTCTGAAGGACCACATCTCTTAGGTACTTTACAGCATTCATTTGAGGGTATAAATTAACAGGGTTAAAATTTACAGTAATCATAAACCTCATATAAAAGCACAATTTTTATAAAGAATTGCCTATTTGATACATGTGGATATTTGTGTGGGATCTGCTTAAAACATTATACACTCAAATCCCTTCCCTTCTTTGTAAATAAAGCTAAAAAGATGTGGCCAGCTGGGTTTCCTTTTAAACCTTTGAGAGCCAACTAAATTGACAGATTTCTGATAGAATATGCCCATAGCCCCAGATGGCCCTCAGACCACAAAAAACATTTTTTTTTATCTGTAGTTCCTTTTTTTCCCTTTTGCAGTGGACATGTAATGCTTTTATAATTAGGTATATTAAAAACACATTAGGTGGCAGAAGACTTTGGAAAGCATGCTAGCTAGGAACTCCTTATTAGCAAAGCTGGCATTAGGCATAAACCATCGGAGTATATTGTGAGTTACCTAGGTGAAAAGGGCATTCAAAGCAATTACTCATTTCATCTGGAAATACGATGTGCGGTATCACTGACAAGTTTTCTAAAGTTATAAATGTTTAAAAACCCAATTCATTCACATTATGTATTAAATATCTGAATCATCTATTAAGTCATTTAATAGTCCTTTTCTCCAAAAAAGGGACAAACTTTGGTAGAAACGGACAAATTTCAATTTCTGTAGGAGATGGCACAAGCTAGCATGGTGGTATAGAGGTGGGACTCATAAAGCTGGTGTGTGCATCTGAGTGGCAGTCATTGGGGGTGTCTGAATTGGATCTCAAAGGAAGAGACAAGGCTAGTGAGTTAAAGAAGGACATTATTATCAAGACATTACTAGCAGCTTTTGAAAAGGCATAGCAAGGTAAAGCAGTGGTGTGTGTGGGTCAGAGAACCACAACAAAATGACTTTTGATGAAAACTAAGAAGAAAGGAGAAAATACAGATGAGGTTTAAAAGAGGTAAGTCAGGGCAATTCAGAGGCCCTATGAGCCACAGAGGAACCTGGACTTCGACCTCTAGTGGTGTAGAAAACCAAGGAATTTTTAGCAGGGATAAATGATCCTATGATTGTTTTTGATAGATGCTTCTGGCAAGTAGTGTACAGGACAGCCAAGAGGGGAATGCCATTTCGGAGAATCCAGCAGTGACAGCGATAATGACAAGAGACTGAAGTGAAAGAGAGGTGCTAGAGATGGAGGACACAGAAGACATTTAGTGGACAGAAAGGATGGGGTGAAAGCAATGAAGGAACACAGCTCTCTGCCTTAACTGAGCGGATGCAGCTGTCAACGCAAGATCAGAAGAGTGATGGTGTTAACTCCCCTGGAATACAGGTGAAACAAAAAAGGGCTCAGACCTGGGAAACAATTTTTTAATACAGCAAGGCGTTAGGGCAGACCAAACGAGTATCAGCTCTAAATGCCTGAATTCAAATTTGAGAAGTATAGAAAACACACTGAAATTTAACTAAAAATAACCAAGAATCTATAAATATTTCCTATGATGATCCAAAAAAGTTGTTTTACAATTTAAAAAGGGGGTGGGGAGACACCATTGCCATCTACAGCAAAGATGCCTGAAATGGTGTGAAATAAAGAACAAGTACATTAAAGGGCTATAGGGGAGGTGGGAGAAAGGAAGGTTGATTTCATAGTTGGAGTCCAATGTGGACCCTGAAATCTCAGGAAAATGTGCATAAGGGATACAAAAGGCATATAAATGAATAGGGTGGCTTTCTGTCAAGGACCACAGAGTGTATGCAGTCAGGGAGACAGATATAAAATACAAAATGTGTAACGTCTGATTTAAATACTGTGGGAGTGACCAACTGCATCAGTTGCAGAGGATGCAAAATTTCAGTGAGATCTTCACAGAAAGAGGAACGAGTCAGTTCCTCTACCTGTTTTGGTCAACAACCCTATCTTCCATTCTACCAGAGCCACCACCTCTAGGAGCTCTAGATGTTTGATCACTAATAAAGTAATTTCATTACTTCCAAATTCCCAATTTCAAGTACCCTACTCTTTACCCGCTTCTCCTCTTTCCAGATTATTCTCTCCATATCTCCTTTCCCCAAACAATCTTCGATCCCACCAGGCTCATGCCCCCACCCCCGCCAAGGCCTTTCATGTTTTTATCTTCCTCCTTACCTGCTTTGGAGTCCATGGCTCTCCCTCACCATATCTGCCTGGAAAATCCCCAACACTGGTTTTAAATGCAACTCTTCTGCCTAATCTCCACCTGGACATGAAGTATGCTGACCGCTCTCATTTCAAATTTTCCTAACTATAACCAAAGTGCACCCTTCATTCTGGCCAGTAATCTAACATTTTACTAGTCAATCCACATTCTCATGTCCTGGATGAGGACACATGTTGAAGTTTCTCCTTAATCCTGTCTACTCTTAGTTGTTTTGTTTGGTACTTTTAGTAAGGTAAAATTCACACAGCCTGTAATTTACCCACATAAATGTACAATTCAATGGTTTTAGTGTATTCACAGAATTGGGCAACTAACACAATCAACTTTAGAACATTTTTATTACCCTAAAAGGAAATCCTGCAACCATAGGCCATCTGTTTCCCAGCTTTCCCCTCATCTGTCCTAGCCCCAAGCAACCACATAATGTTTTCTCTCTCTGTGGGTTTGCCTATTAACATTTTGTATAAATGGAATCATAAAATATGTGGTCCTGTGTGACTGGCTTTTGCTTGGTGTATCTTCTCAAGGTTCATCCATGTTGCATGTTTAAGTCCTTCATTTTTTATTACTAATATTCCATTACATGAATATACTATATTTTAGTTACCCTAGTTGGCTTATCATTTTTTAAAAAAGATCTTTAGAAAAAGACTTTTTCATCCACCCACATACCACCAAATCTACCAACTTACTTGCACCTGAATTCACATT
This sequence comes from Chlorocebus sabaeus, assembly GCF_047675955.1. Taxonomy (NCBI): domain Eukaryota; kingdom Metazoa; phylum Chordata; class Mammalia; order Primates; family Cercopithecidae; genus Chlorocebus; species Chlorocebus sabaeus. The sequence continues at coordinate 70,501,003 of NC_132905.1, read as the reverse complement.
AGTCCTACTGTCTGTGACTGACTGTGCTCCAACGGCTACACCCACTGTTCGTATCCTGGATCTATCCCCTCTCACCTACATCACAATCTAGCACACAGCCCTTCTTGCTTGCAGTTCCCCTCTACTGGGCTTCCCAATGGTAAGTATGCCGTAGTTTTTGTCCATCTTTCAGAAACAAGAACAAAAATTAGAAACTCCCTCACCCTGCATCTCCTTTCAGAGATCACCCCATTTTGTTGTTCTCCTCTATAGCAAATCTCCTGAGATGTTCAAAATCCTAATTGTATCCTTCATCTCCCATTCTCTGATGACCCTATATAACTGGGCTTTTGAACTCATCAATCCAATGAAAGCACTTTTCTCAAGGTCACCAGGAGCCTTCATTTTGCTAAAGCCAGCTGCCAAGTCACAGCACTCTTTCTTCATCCATCAGTGTCATCTGATAATTCACCTCTCTCCCTCTTTCCTGCCTACGAACTATACTTGGCTTCCAGATTATCTCCCTCTACATTTGTATCCTAGCCCACGGGCTGTATCTTCTCAGTATCCTTTGCTGCAGAATACAGTATAGATAGTGGTCAAAAGCTCAGGCTCCTGTTGGAGTGAGACTACCTCAAATTCTAACATTGCTACTTGTAGCTACATGATCCTTGTAAGGTTATTTCATCTCCAAGTGTTTCAGTTTCCCCATCTATAAAATGAAGATAACCCTGAGGGTTGCAAGGCTGAAATGATTAATAGATACAAACTGCTGAAGAGTTTCTGGCACGTGGAACTATGTCTTAGCTCTCAGCATCATATTCTCAGCTGCCAAATGCTGAAGAATTCTTGTCCTCAGACCTCTCACCACTTCTCTATTTACATTCTCTCCTTAGGTAATCTTACAGGCTCCTGTGGCTTTAAATATTATCTTTATCTGCTAAAGATGCCAGAATTTACATCTCTATTAGATGTTACCAGTAGTTCACCTGACCTCTGTACCTGGGTATCAAAGTTAGAATATCCAACATTTTAATTTGATAGGCTCCCCTGAAACCCACTCCTACAGATTTGTGCATCACAGGAATGGCAATTACATCTACCAGTTGCTCACATAAAAAACTTGAGTCATTCTTGACTCTCTTTCACATTCGTATTTAAATAATATGGCAATTCTGAAGGCTCTATCTTCAAAATATATTCAGACTCTAACCACTTATCACCTCCGCTGCACCAGCCCAACGTGGGCTAGCTCCCATCTCATCTGCTGCAACAGCATCAGAATGGGTCTCCTTTCCACTCTTACCATCTTCTAGAGTCTGTTTCTCTAACAGCCACAGTAATACTTTAAAAACGGTAAATCAGATCATGGCGTGGGTAAAAGACTACACCATTTCCACTGCACTCAAGGCCTAGTGCTCAACAACCTTTTCTAAGCTCATCTCCTGCCACTTTCTTCCCTTTGCTTTCCCTTCCCACGGTGGTCCTTCGACAATCCATGCTCCATCTCAATTCAGGCCCTTTCCTTTGGTCCTCACTCTACATTCCTTTCCTCTGTATTTACATGAGGGTATTCTCTTCATTACTGGTTCAGATGCCTTCCCTAGCAATCATATTTAAAATTGTACACATCCGTGTTACACCCTGAAATTGCCTAACTGTCCTGTTTTACTCTCTTCACAGAAACATCTCCATGTTAAATTATTAGCCCAGGTCTGCGAAAATATAAACTCCAGAAAGACAGGTTTTGTTCATTCTGGTATTTCCAGTACCTAGAAGGGTGCCTAGCACACAATTGTTATTGACTAGATATTTATTGAATATACGAATGGTGTTTGCAGAGGTGATGACCGAACTCATCAAGGAGAAGATACCTCTCAGGGGATTAAGAATAGAGGCTACAAGGTCCAGGCCTTTTCCCAGGGTGGTAAGAATCTTTCCAGCATAAACCTAGGAGGACTTGAACTTTGAGAAAGGATGCAGTTTTCTTTCAATCTCCTTTTCTGTTCTTGTTGCAGTTCCACTGTTTTGATTTGATCTCTACAGAATGAGTGTCACTGTAGCATTTTGCATGAACTCAAAATGAACTCAAATGAAGAAAAAGATGTATCAACCACTCTTATCTCTTTCATCAATGCCTGAAGATCCCTAAGCATATATCCCTAGGTATTTTTTAAACCATCAAGTATTTTCCTTTTTTCATTTCAGACCTGCAGAAAACTGAAATCAGAGTACAACCAACATGTTATTTCCTTTGCCTAGATTCACCAATAATATTTAGGCCTATTTATTCTGCAAACACTCCTAGGCTATTCTTATGGAAGGCACTATGTTCTGAGAGCTGGGGAAAATGGAAGAGTAAGGAGCTAATTTTCAAAGAATGAGAAAAAGCATCTTTCAGATCATATTAATACATTAAGATTATATTTTAAAAATGATGCTTAGAATGTTAGCAAGAGATTCTTAAGAGAAATTTGAGTTTTCAATAATATATAGTGCAGATATACTGAGAAGTGGCTAATCTATTTTTGGCATAAGGTTACATTATGTTTTGATAACATCTAATACATGAAAAACAGAATTACAAGTGAAATTGGAGAATGATTATCTCTTTTAAATGCTTGGTTTCTTCAAAATAATGTACAGTAGGCTCTGTATGGTCAACTTCCTACAGATTTGCTTTTTGGAATTTCAGTTAGTATAATAATTACTAAGTATGTTACTATAATTGACAAAGTACGATAGCTATGAGTTAAAATTTCACTATCAGAGTCAATACATTTGAAATCTAAAATTAACTTTCTATCACTGAATGAGATTATCTGTAGGCAATTTTATTTTCAATATTAGCTAGAAAAAAATCTTACCTGAAATTCTTTACAACAATTAACTTTGTCTACCAAAATCAATCTAGAGCCCAGAGTTACTACCGCTCCCACCTTCCTCAAGATGTCCCTCAGAAAGATTTAAATTTAAGACATTCTTCAGACTTATACTCTAGAGCAGTCTAGGAAGTGACAGCCCAGGAGAAGTGGAGACAATGTGTTAAAACATTTCAAGGTTTTCTGCAAGACCTTCTTCATGTTTCATTTGAAGTGCTTTGCCTTGTGAGAAACTATGGTGTGTTCACGTGTAAATTCATATCCATGCCAAATATTTGTTGTAGATTAATCACTATTTTGCATTATCCACTGTATCCAATGAACAATGTTATATACTAAGTTGAAGGTACTGTAATTTGTATTTAAGAACCATTTCTACTATATAACACTAGTGGAATAACATAATACAATAATTAGAGTACTAATTCAAATATTTTAAAGCTTTCAAAGAACACTTTTACAGGATAAGTAAACAGGCTTTTTGGGTACCAAATCAAATACCTGATATATCACTCTAGCTTATAATTTAAGGTAACCAAACATTAAAGTTCAAACAAAATTAAAACACAAAAATTGTTTTTTAAAAAATTACATATTATGTTAGTACTTTAAAAACTCTACTTCCTAGAATTTTCTTCAGGCTTCCTTTTAATGTCAGTGGCTAACTAGTGCATTACTAGTAGACTGGTGCTTTAATATTCTAATAAGTATTGCTAAAAATGAGCCATTAAAAAAATCTAAAATTTTAGATAGAAACTGTGCAAAAAAATCCAAACTTAAGTGAAATCACCAAATCAAATTCCAACTGATATTGGATATTGATAATTGCTGGCAAAGTTACTCATCTTCTAGGCAGTTTCAGGGATCATAACGATAGTATAAAAACATTTATGCTTGTTTAAATATAATTCACAAACCAATTCTGTCCCCACAATTTCCTGAGGTGTCCAAATCTGGAATCACCAACTCAAATGCCTACTGAAGCCATGCCAGGACTGCAGTGCATCACACCACTGCCTAGTAATTCAGCCACAGGCCACCAACTTGTGACTCTGGCTTTAAAACCTTTGGTAACAAAAATTACAAGTAGGAAGTGATCTTACAAATACCCAATTCTTATTTAGAAATTTTACCATCAGCTACAGTAGTGTGACAAAAACTGGCGGTAATCTCTTCATATTGATAATTAATGAATAAATATACTTGTCAAGAAAGAGGCTTTAATTTCCCATAAAAGGAATAAGTTCGACCTAGAACAGTTTTTGCTTGAGAAGAGATTTTGGATATACTGGTAACACCGTAGAGATAGGTAACACAAACAAACATTTTTTTGTGTATTCTTTTTTATTGTTTGGAACACCAAAGTAACCCAAACTTTACATTTACAATGAACTTTTTAATAAAAATAGGCTGTACATATTAGAGATACATGTTATACAAAAGTTTCTCAAAAGTAAACACAAACACTTATACAGTAAAGAGAATGAACTGAATTGCTATCATTTTTAATATTCCTTTTCTCCTAAGTGACCAACAACTGTAGAATGTTATCTTTAGCTTTTATGAAACTCCCACCATGGTAGCTATTTTGGTGTGTGAGATTTCTTTAAAATCAAGTCATAATGAATTATTATTGTGCATCAAGTAATTTTATATTTTCAGATTATCAGTATTACTGAAAGAATCAAAATCTCTAAAAGTTGGTTTTATTCCCTCCCAATTCAGTAGTACAACTCAACTAATTACTCCCAAACTAACACCCACACTTAAGTCTGATGATACAAGCAAACCATCCTTAAGGCACCCACTGCCTCTTTCCAGTATAATCAGGCCTCACTACAGAATTTTTGGAGACCCACTGAACAACTCTGTAGCACCTATTACTTTAAAAATATTGCCACATTTCACAAATTTAGATCCAAGAACTCAGCTAAGTCTCACTCACTGGAAAAACTATAGATATCTAGTAGGTGTGCTATTTATCACTAAACTGACACGTTTTCTCATTAAGCCAACTGATGGAACTTTAATATGTGTAAATTTATGATCTAATCTATCTTGAAAATATGTGAGGCAACCATGTCAAGATAAATTTTTTTTCCTAAAAAGTAGGCTGGATGCAGTCGCTCACGAGGTCAAGAGATCAAGACCATCCTGGCCAACATGGTGAAACCCCATCTCTACTAAAAATACAAAACTTAGCTGGGCATGGTGGCATGCGCCTGTAGTCCCAGCTACTTGGAAGGCTGAGGCATGAGAATCGCTTGAACTCGGGAGGCGGAGGCTGCAGTGAGATGAGACTGCACCACTGCACTCTAACCTGGCGACAGAGTGAGACTCGTCTCAAAAAGAAAGTTTGCTTCCTCTGTCTGCCAATACAACAGTTTAAAACGAATCACAGCTGAAGTAATATAATTTTAGAATTGCAAAAGATATTCTTCTCTAGGTGTTATAAATACCATTATGACATTTCTTACCTGTATAAGCACCTGCCATTCACTAAGTGCCTGCCCTACAGCAGGCCCCAAAGCAAGTGTTTTATATATGTTAGCCCATTAAATCATCATGACACCATTGTGTCTGTCATTTTTATCCCCCTTTACAGATGAGAAAACTGAAGTTTAGTATCAACTTCTAGACTCACAGTTTTCTGGGGAGCATAACAATTCCTTTTATTATCTTAAAACATTAGAACACCAAGAGGAAATACCAAAGCATCTTAGTTCTGGGATTCCATCACTTGATTATCCCAACCTAATTACTGATCCTTTAGTACTGCAATACTGCAGTGTGGTTACCACATTCCTTTATCAAAATGATAAAACTGGTTAGTCTTGGATGAACCCTTCTCAGCTTGCATACACATTTAAAACTCATTCCTCTATAAGGTCAAAATTCCTGTGATATTCTTTTCAAGACTGCTGACTGAAGGCACATGGAAGGCTTTCTTTCTCATGACTGGAACTAACCTGCTGCATTTTAGTTCAAAGTGCTTATTTTAACCAAACTGTTTTCACTTTTCTTACGTCAAATTCTAAACCCTTCTGGATTTAGAATAGCCTTCAATTTAAAAATTTTGTTTTAGAATGAAGATAATCATCAGAGGTAAAATATGAACAGTCCTGCATTGAGAACCACCCACTCATGTAACAAATGTTCCCCCTCTCATGGGTCCATCTAGTGGGAGGAAGATGGACATGCAAACAGTATGTCAGGTGATGATAAACGCTACGACTGATTCAGAATTTAATTACTTTTCTAGCCATGCCTAGCTTACTATGTTTTTCCAAGCTCACCAACTTCTCATCTGTGTTTGGTTTCACATGTTGGACGCAGAGGTTAAATTGTATGTTCAGTAGTGATAAGAAATAACAGGCAGGGTCTTCAAGACCTAAATGTTAAATCACAGGGAAGCTACTTACTACTCTTCACGGTTGTTTGAAAGCAGTGGTTATTAAACTTCTGGAGTTCAAGAGATCTTTTCACTCATTCAATAAATGTATTAAGCCCAGTAAAAAACAGAAATGCAGCAATTGTGTAAATAGTTTCAGGCAGTCTAACATCCATGGACCTTAGACTAGGATTCATAATCACGGGTGTGTGTGTGTGTGTGGGGGGGGGCATGTGGGATGTGAAGAGAAGGGGTTGAATAGAAAACTATCCAGATTCTGTGATTCTTGTGCAATCATGTTAATATGAAAAAAAAAAAAAAAAAAAAAAAAAAAAAAAAAAAAAAAAAAACCATAACAAAACAGATGCAAACATGTTCCCTGGTTCCTAGTCCAATGCTCCTTGTATGATATGACTTCCATTGGAAGGTAGACCTCTTAAGCAACTTCCTCATTAAACAAATCATTTTCCATCATTATGGTAACTACACTCCTATATCACTTGTGATAAATTTTAATCCCAAATCCTTTTACCATTACCCAATCTGTGTACTAAGGGAAATAAAATCAAGGCTATTATCAGCCTAACCTTAGGCTAGGGGAGGGCAGAATACAGTATACCATTTAAAAGCAAATTATTTTTTATTATAAATGTAATACATGCAAAAAATAAAAAATTCCAACAGTACTGAATAGCATAGGTGAAAAGTAAAAGTCCTCCATTACAAACCAATGTCTCACAGTCCTACATCTCAGAAATAATCAATGGGTTCTTTCCTGAAACAACTCAGATGATGAAAGTAAACAGGCATATGCATTTACCTTTGAAAAATACTACGGGCTCACAGGACTAGAACACTGTAATACTCTCAAGATATTAACTTCCAATTAGGGGATTCAAGTGTTCATTTTATTTGGCAATACCACTTCAAATGTAACAATTTGTTAATTTAAAAGATGGTCTACTATAACAAGCATGTGATGTATTTATTCATAACTTAAGCAGGCAAGAGTAAGCCCTCTTAAAGGTGTAAAAGATCTAAGTTACATTGGCCTTGATCACAGTATTGAAGTTGTGGGTAAAAAGTACAACAGATAAACTCCAGCCAAGTAAACTGAGTGAGTGGGAAAGTGGTACCTCAGGCTGTGCAACTGTTACTCAGAAAACAAAGCCATTTTATTGGAATGTATCAAAGACGATTTCTTTGCTAGCCCACAAAGAATGCTACCCAAGTCCTGGGGTTTCAGATGGATATTAATTGGTCCAGACAGAGAAAAACCTATGCTGTTAAAGAAATATCTCTTTAAAAGCTGGGAAGAGACTAAGGTTAAGTTAATTATGAACTCTGTACCAATTCCTTTGCACAGAGATTAATCATTTTTCTATACCAAATAAGGATGTGAAGATCCAAACTTTTATTCAAGACAGACAAACATGATTTTGTCTTTGAGAGTATCTCTTGGTAAAGATCAAGTACACATATTTGACTTTAAGAGGAAGATCTTTCTCAAAAACAAACAAACAAAAAAACAACCAAAAAAGCCAGTCTTGGAGATAATTTTACCAAAATTAACATTGTTTTTTAAAAAACCTAACTTGGGGATGGGTGGGGGGTGAGGGGGGGTGGGGCAAGGAAAACTAATGATAAAAAAAAATAACTTACCAAGAAGTGAAACAGGCTGGGTTACAGGAGGGGTGGGCAGATTCGTGGGTGCAGCAGGTGGCACAGCAGAGCCATACATTTTCACACTGTCACCAGACTCGGCGTTTCCTCTAGCCCCAGACACCACTGTTGGAATGGGATTTCCAATAGATAAGTCTTTTGTAGTGTCTTCATTTATACCAGCGATAGTAGCTAAGGAATATAATTATATCAACATGTGAAGCTGAATAATTAATTATCTCCCGGTCAACATTCTTCTGCCATACTATAGACCCTATTACCGGTTCACTCTCCCTCCTACACCCAGCTCCAAGAGGATAAGCAAACACAAAGAAAAAAACATGCTTACAGTTTGGGATGCTTATTGGTGGAGTGTGAGGAGGAGGAATGGATACTGGTGGAGTTATAGGAGGTGGGGGTCCAGGAGGAAGAAAACCTAGAATAAGAAAAATAATGTCAACTTATGCTGTTATCACTTCATCGCAGGCTCTGAAGTAAGTATGTTCACAGACAAATTAGTGTACCTGGTGGTAAATGCATTGGGTTGAATCCTGGGCGCAAAAATGGTGGAGGAGGAGGGGGAGGAGGAACACCAGGACCAAAGCCTGGAGGTGGAATTCCCAGAGGCGGTGTGAAAGCAGGTGGCTGGAGAGCACCAACTACAGGTGGACCTGGTTGATGTGGTGGGACCTAGAAAGAAAGACAGAAGAATAAACCACCTATCCAGACACCCTCCTGTCCATATAGTAAGCACAGGTAAAAGAGCATACTGGTGAAAAAAATAGATGTTTCTTAATTTGTGCTTATTAGACCAGTGAATTCATTAAATAACAGGTGGTAACTTCTATTCGTACCAACTGATAGAAATCAAAGCTGTGGGCCGGGTGCGATGGCTCACACCTATAATCCCAGCACTTTGGGAATCCGAGGCAGGTGGATCACCTAAGGTCAGGAGTTCAAGACCAGCCTGGCCAACATGGTGAAACCCTGTCTATACTAAAAATACAAAAATTAGCTAGCTGGGTGTGGTGGCAAGTGCCTCTAATCCCAGCTACTCCGAAGGCTGAGGCAGGAGAATCGCCTGAACCCGGGAGCTGGAGGTTGCAGTGAGCCGAGATTGAGCCACTGCACTCCAGCCTGGGCGACAGAGCGTGACTCCATCTCAAAAAGAAAAGAAAAGAAAAGAAAAGAAAGAAAAGAAAGAAAGAAAAGAAAGAAAAGAAAGAAAAGAAAGAAAAGAAAGAAAAGAAAGAAAGAAAGAAAAGAAAGAAAAGAAAGAAAGAAAGAAAAGAAAGAAAGAAAAGAAAGAAAGAAAAGAAAGAAAGAAAGAAAGAAAGAAAGAAAGAAAGAAAGAAAGAAAGAAATCAAAGTCGTGCTCTCTATGACAGCAAATTCACACTATATTTCATCAGTGTTCTGACATCATGTAATACATTTTAAAATGTTCCATGGTACTTTCAGCAATACAGCTTTAAGACAGGCTACTTGGCAATTTACACAATGGCTAAGATCACAGGTCCTGGAGTCAAATTGTCTGCTTCTCCCACCCACTTTAGTTAGCTGTGTGACCTTGAGCAAGCTATTTAAACTCTCTAAAATGGGAAAGTGCCAACCACATACAATTATGCAGATTAAATGAGTTAATACATACTAAGTGCTGGTGCCTGGCACTTAAATACCCAACAAATGTTAGCTATTTTTTTTTTTTAAAGATAAATTTTAACAACCCCTAGCCAGGGTATCAGTCTATGGCCTGTTAGGAAATGGGTCGCACAGCAGTGGGCAAGCAAGTACCACCGCCTGAGCTCTGCCTCCTGTCAGATCAGTGGTAGCATGAGATTGTCATAGGAGCGTGGACCCTATTGTGAAATGCACATGTGAGGGATCTAGCTTGGGCACTTCTTATGAGAATCTAATGCCTCATGATCTGAGGTGGAGCAGCTTCATCCTGAAACCATCCTCCACCCCAGTCCATGGAAAACTGCCTTCTAAGAAACCAGTCCCTAGTGCTGGAAAGGTTGGGGACCGCTATTTAACAGAGTAGGCAGGTTTCTGTAAATGAGTGCTGACACACATTGAATTTTGTTTAGAACCTGTACTGGAAGGGCATATCCAGAAGGTCAACTGAAGGGTTTGCCAACTAGGGGAGTCCATTTAAATCACAGCTAAGAATGTAGCAAAGCACACAGTTTTCCTCTCACATTGAGAAAATGAAGATACATTTCAGATTTTTGTGACAGCTCAGATTTATCTGATTCAGATTTAATGTGAGAAACTGAGGAAGGAAGACAAGAAAAATCTAGTAGATCACACATAGAACTATGGGTCAAGTTCTTATAATTTTCAAAGGGTTTTTCATTTTTCAGCTCTTATGACGTGACAAAAAACATACTGAGTACTTAACACATATTATCTCTTTTAACCCTCAAAACAACTCTTAACATATGAGGAATGCCAAGGCCAGGAAAGGGAATTTGCACATTTACAAATAGGAAACTGAACCTTAGAGGTTAGGTTACATGCTAAATACCATACTGCTGAATATAAACAATGGAGTTGAGAATTAAACCCAGTTTTACCAGAATCTAGTATTCTTTTCAAGTAACAGGTCGAGACAGCAAATATTTTAGAGTAAGAACATATCTTCATGTTAAAAATGGCATTTAATTTATTATAAAGTTTTCAATCCATTTGAAAATTTCATAATAATAGCACCCAAGGTGAAAATTAGGAAAATTCCTTTCCCCCAAAGCAGCAACTTATTGGGTACATATCCAAGTTTCTTCAGAACATAACGTCCCTGAAGAATGAAGACTCAGAAAAAAAGTAGGCAGAACCTATGAAACTTGATACTGAATAATCTGGATGGATAGATGTAAGACAATATACATTTACTTTGGTTGTATAAACATTTATGGGCCAGGTACTGTGGCTCACGCCTGTAATCCCAGCACTTTGGGAGGCCAAGGCAGGCAGATCACATGAGGTGAGGAGTTTGATACCAGCCTGGCCAGCATGGTGAAGCCCCGCCTCTACTAAAAATACAAAAATTAGCCGGGTGTGGTGGCGCACGCCTGTAATCTCAGTTACTCAGGTGGCTGAGGCAAGAGGGTTGGCTTGAACCTGGGAGGCGAAGGTTGCAGTGAGCTGAGAGCGCGCCACCACACTCCAGCTTGGGGAACAGAGAGAGAATCTGTCTCCAAAAACAAAAACAAAAATTATGAAAAGAATATAAACTTTAAATCTGACAAAACATGAAAAATTAGTATGCACATATATGTAGTCATGTTTTTTACTCTGAATTCAGACATATATCTACAAAGGGACCTTTCAGGCACTTCAAGTTTAAGTCATGTCCCAATATCCTCACCTGTGGAGGGGGCACTGTTATAGGTGCAGGAACAGGAATAGGAGGGACAGGCACAGGTAACGGTTTAGGTATGGGTGATACTGGTTCTGTGTGTGAGGTTTCAGCACCTCCATTTTGAGCAACTTCATTTTCAGGCTTCTTAGGAATTCCTTTCCAATCTGTGAGAGTGAAAGAAATTTAACAAGAGTTTACCATTTTCAGTTTGTAACTTTAAATCTAGAAATGAAAAATGTTGATTATAAAAACCTAGCACAGTTATTAAAGAAATTCCTATGCTAATTTTAGAAATAGTAATTATTTAAATTAACAACAATAGAAACACGTAAAAGAATGCACACTGTGTGCCAGGCACTGTCAGAAGCACTCTATTTATACTAGCTTATGTAGTTCTCACAACCATTTACAAGTAGATACTATTATTATTCCCATTTTACAAATGAGAAAAGCAAAGACAGCTTGCCCAAGATCACATTCTTGGTAAATGGCAGGGATGGATTCAACTCAGACACATTTGGTTCTAGAGTCCATGTTCTTAACCACAGGAATGTATTAAAAATAAAGGATCATGAAACACCCAGTATTTCCTGAACAAATTTTCACTAGTATTAAAGAATAACTTCCACCTTCCACCTATTTCCACGTATCTTCTAGTCAAGTGAAAACAAAACCATCTTTTTGCTCTGTCCTCTGAGCCTCTGGCTCCATCAGAGATTCTCCTATATTCTTGACCTTTTCAATACATTCTCCACTGGACCATGAGCTCCAAGATTACACCATCTTCTTTTTACCATTTTCCAGAGCCTGCCAGATGTCTGGCACATAGTAGGCCCTCAACACCTGATTGCCTTAACACAAATCTAGCTCTATCCTTAGATGAAGGCTTTGTGCATTAATGGAGGGAGTGGGATGTGGGAATAGTACAGCATTGTTTCGGCTCTTTTTGGTTCTCAAACCATCACTCCTGCTTGAAGCTTCCTTTATTTTTATTTTTTGAGACGGAGTCTTGCTCTGTCTCCCAGGATGGAGTGCAGTGGCGCAATCTCAACTCACTGCAACTTCTATCTCCTGGGTTCCAGCAATTCTCCAGCCTCAGTGTCCCAAGTAGTAGGGATTACAGACACCCGCCACCACATCCAGCTATTTTTTTTTTTTTTTTTTTGTACTTTTAGTAAAGATGAGGTTTTACTATGTTGGCCAGGCTGGTCTTGAACTCCTGACCTCAAGTGACCTGCCCACCTCAGCCTCCCAAAGAGCTGGGATTACAGGCATGAGCCACTGTGCCTGGCCTTGAAGCTTCCTTTAAATGTTCTTTCTGAGGGCAGTGAGGACAAGCATGGTAGCTCACGCCTGTAATCCTAGCACTTTGGGAGGCTGAGGCAGTAGGCAGATCACCTGAGGTCAGGAGTTCGAGACCAGCCTGGCCAACATGGTGAAACCCCGTCTCTACTAAAAAAAACCAAAAAAATTAGCAGGGCACAGTGGTACATGCCTGTAGTCCCAGCTACTTGGGAGGCTGAGGCAGGAGAATCACTGGAACCCGGAAGAGGCTGTAATGAGCCAAGATCATGCCACTGCACTCCAGCCTGGGTGACAGAGTAAGAATCCATTTCAAAACACAACAACAACAAAAAAACGTTCTGTGTTGCCATGCCATCCTATTCTCCTCCTTGTTCCTCTGTCTAGCAATCTCCAGGTCATGCCCATGCATTCTGCGATTTTCCCCACTGCAATTTCACTGTCAATCTGGCATTTTAAATATTTGTGCCCACAAATAACTGCAACTCCTTGTCTTACATGTTTACTTTAGATTGCTTCTCTGGACATCTAAAACTTTCCAAGGTAATTATTATGAAGCACTGGATTAAAACACAATACCAAGCTGGGTGCAGTGGCTCACGCCTGTAATGCCAGAGGGTAGTCGAGGCGGGCAGATCTTTTGAGGTCAGGAGTACGAGACCAGCCTGGCCAACATGGTGAAACCTCGTCTCTATTGAAAATGCAAAAATCAGCTGGGCAAAGTGGCACACGCCTGTAGTCCCAGCTACTCGGGAGACTGAAGGAGGAGAGTGGCTTGAAACTGGGAGGCAGAGGTTGCAGTGAGCCAAGATGGCGTCACTACACTCCAGCCTGGGCGACAGAGTGAGACTCCATCTCAAAAAAATAAATAATACGTAGTACCAAAGATGCTCAGTGAAGACCTATATGATCTGTTAAGTTTCACGGGAAAAGTTCTACTTAATTCTGTAATTCATAAACTCCATAATCAGTAAGTATTTCACTTGTGTTTGCATCTCTTTTGTCTCATTCACTATTTAACCCTGTTTATAATGGAGATACTGACACAGGAGGGATACTAAAAAATCTCAAAAATCATGTCCTAATGCAAGGAACAGGACATTTAATTTGTCATATGTACTACCAAGCAAATAAGTGAACTGTAAGAGAAATTAAATACTGCTTTACCTGGGTTAAGTGTGTCACTGTCCAACATTCCTCCTTCACAAAAACTCTCCAGTTCCTCAGGCTTGACTTTGTCCCATGGAATATAAGTAACACCAAGTTCTACATCCCAATACTGCTTATAATCTGCCTTTATTCCTTTGTTTAAGGCCCAGGCAATCTATTTCACCATTAGTGAAAATATAAAAACAAAAGAAAGAAAAACAAGATCATAAGTCTTGAGAGTACTATTCTCTATCATTCTATCCATTCCGACTTGGGCAGCAAGGGAGCAATCTGGACCAGCTAGGCTTGGATCTCATTCAAAGCCTTATTCTCACTACAGAACTGGTTACCCTTTAATTCTCATTTTGTCCTAGCATGGAAATTTCACTGGCATATTTTCCACACCAACTCTCACCCAAACCAGCCAACATAAAACTAAGAGAAAAGGAAAATGTTTATCAGGGAAAGCCTGAAGTTCCCTGAATAGCCTAGTAGTATACTGGGGACTACTTTTCTAAGTCTAGGGGTGCCTTGTAATTACTTAACATCAGACAAAATCTTTTTGCAGTGCAATCCAGTAGTAGAACGGGGTGTTAAGACACTGAGGAAACACTGACTTTAGCTCCTTAGGGGAAAAATACCCATGTACCTATATGTTTTTCTCCACCTTTGGTTAATATGGTAAACTTTAAAAATACAGTATCCAATTCTTTTTGAACAGGACAAAACATATTGCTGCTAAAGGACATTATATTTAAAGCACTAATTTACCTTGATGAACCCATCTACATTTAGGAAAAAAACAAATTCTATCATGCATGTAACATTTACAATTTTATGTTAAAACATTGGAGTCCTTTAGGAGATATTCTAAGCAAAAAAAAAAAAAAGAAAGAGATGCACATGAAAAGCCTCAGTGTTGAAAATAATTTCTAAAACCCAAATTAGTTTTTATAGGCCACATATTTTCCCCCTTCTGCCTCTGCCTATTTTTAAAAGATGAATTATAACATATAAGACTGTACCTTTATGGATTTCTGGTTCACTTTATAGTTTCCTCGGCTCAGTTTCTGCAGGGCACGATACGCATCTTGCCTATGAACCATAACAATATAGGCACAACCCCTGGGAGGAATCATCTGCTCCAAAACATTTTAATATTATAAAAGATAACAAAATTGAAAAGCAATAAGATACAAAACTAAGTAAGCAGTTCCAACAATCCCATTCCTCACCCCATGTTCTATAATGTAAGGTTAAATTCATTTCTAAGTTGGCAATTCAAGTTTGGTCTCAACTGAGTCCTCTAAGTTTTGTTAAATAAAGACTTACCTAGAAATGTTTGAAATTAAACTTAATTATCCAAGAAATGTTAAATACAAAGAATTCTAAGAAATGTTAAATAGAGTTCTAAACGTGGACTCAGAGCACCTAAACTCTAGTCACATCTATAAACCTGGGCAAATTATAACTTTGGTCTCAAGTCCTTCATTTCATAAAATGACACTAATCACACCTGTCCATCATACTTAAATAACTGAATAAACACTCACATTAATTGATTCAATTGGACCAAACTCTTCCAAGAGACTGGCAACATCCTGCTGAGTAGTTCTTTTGTCCAGCTGTCCCACCCAGAGGGTAGTACTGCAAACTTAAAATAAAATTACAATCATAAAAGAGATTCACATTTGATAATGAGTAGCACTGTAGCTTACATAAAAAAATCATTACACAAAATATTCATGAACTATATTACAACACCACAAGTTCAAATAGTAAATCTCACATACATTTAAAAAATTCTAGAAAACTGTATTTGTACTTCCAGAAAGAGAACTGGGATAGTGAAAGGTATACATAAAAGCTGGAAAAAACTGGCTTTTTTGTAGATGGATCTAACGATTTCATCAACTCTCTTGATCACCAACCAGCTACGTGCTTTGTTACATGTAACTGTCCTTTCTCCACTCTTAAGTGTTCATGGTTTTTCTTTTATGTTGTATCCTAGGTGATAAGCCTTACGGAATCAGAAATATTACATATGCCCTAGTCGTATTATAAATTAAAATCTTAGTCATCTTAATAGTTACTGATTTATATCAAATATATGTCTAGTATACCTTACTAAATGTATTCTGAAGACATCTGATGAGATTCAGAAAATAATGCAAGTGAATATATTCTGTAAATTTTTGGTTCACTCCTTACTGCTGCTTTATAGCTGGTTTAAGGTACAAAAGCAAATCTAAGGGATACATCAATGCATAAACAAGGCACAATAAAGCAGTATTTCAAATAAAAACACAGTGGTAACATTTCTTTTACAGCTTTGCTAACAGTTATAAACACTTTAAACCTAAGACATGAAAAAACAGTACATGAGGTTTGAATATAAAGGTTGAGTTACCACTTGCAGTTTCTGGTTTCACTTGAGGGAGGCCTTTTTGTCGACGTTCTCTCTCTTTTTCTCGATCCCGTCTTTCTTGGGATCGAGATCGAGGAGAATGTCGGCGTCTATCCCTGGACCGAGATCGAGAACGTCGATGACGAGACCTTCGAGATCTAGAACCAGATCTAGATCGCCTCCTTTTTGGTGACCTAATGTTTTCAAGAGAAGAGAGAACACATAGCACATAGACAAAACCCAGAAAATATAAGCACATACTAATTAAAAAAAAAAAAAATACAACTAGGTAATTTAATGTTTGGATACGTAAGAATGCAATAGCCGAGAATTCATTTTACAGATTTGAATATGTCCCAAATTAGAAATCATGTGCATTATTTAAATAAAATAAACAATGTTGACAGCTTATATAATAAAAGTAGCTGTCATCTTCAGGGCCTCCGGTACTATACAAAATTACATCCTTGTAATTTAAGTAGCTAATTTTCATGGTTGAGATATACTGCTACTACTGTTATCTATCTTCTCAGTAAAGTCTTTTCTGCAGCAATTAAAAACATTATCTAATTACATCATTACTGTGATCTTTCCACTTTTGCTGGCTGATGAAGTTGTAATGGAATTTTGAAAATACAGTTCTTCTAATACCACATACTCTATACCTATGGTATAGAATTGTATTTTCAAAGTTCCATTACATCTGAGCAACTCAAATATAGGGGAAAAAATGTAAGACAAATGATGTAGATTTTTTTTAAAAATCAATACTTCACCTGTCCCCTTCTACACACATATACAAATACAAATACACCAACTGTTATTTTACTAACACTCTGAATATCTGAAAATAACCCAATCTAATTTTAATTTCTGTGTCCCCTAAGACACACAGGGTTGGAAAAAACATTTTCTATAAATTACCTGGATGCTGACCTAGATCTTGACTTTCTGTTATCAGACATATGTCGCTTAACGTCTTGAATACAAGGTTGTTCTACTTCCATTTCCTTAAAAAACAAAAACCATGATAAAATGAGAAATTTAAAAAGTATAAAGGCAAGAGGACAAAATCTAACAAAAGCTACATTAAAAATGTCCTGCCCTTAAGCAATTCTCTTTTGGTTGCCTGGGACCAAATTACTAGTTTAACAACAACTGGCCATCACTAGGAAAAAAAAAAAAACAAAAAAAACCCCAAAAACCACTTTTATACTGTTTAAAAGATTAAAAGAAGTATTTCTCTACTTCTGGTAAAGTTATTTTGCTTAAATTACATACCATTTTAATAAACCATCATCTAATGCAGTGAAGTAGGCACTAGTTAAGCCTTCAACACTCTACATCAAACCTCACAGAATCCTATGGAAGTTGGTAATATTAGAAGTTCACTTTCCAGATGAAAAACTTGGAGCACTGGGAGGGTTTAATATGTTCCCAGGTCTTTCTTCATATTCAAAAATGAAGACAGCAAGCAAATAAGGAGAAATCTGCATATAAGTCAAGGCAACAAAAAAAGATGCAACTATCTGAGAATAAAATTTTACCTGCTGATGTGGCTTCTGTGTAATTGGTTCATTCTGTGCCTGAAAAGAAGCTTGGAAAGGCTGCTGCACTGGTGGAGTTGGAGGAATCACAGGCTGAGCCATGGGAGGAAATGGAGGTGTAGGAAGAAGTCCAAATCCTGGCATTTGTCCATTAGGAGGAAGTGGAACCTTTCATTTTTAAAGAAAGTGTATGAGTAATAGCTATCAAAATAATTTGGAAAACCTTTATTATATAAAACTAAAATATCTTCAATAAACTTTGATCAAGGAAAAGTTACAATGACATTCAACATTGTTTAACAATCTCCCTACGTACAATTTTCATGCAAGGATTGTCACATACCAAGTATATAGGTTAAAAATCCTGTAACTCTTTTTAAAATTACGAACACACAGGTTTAGTTTTAAATATTTAAAGAAATACCTTCATTTACATAAGGAAGCAACGTGATAAACTGAACTTCAAGTCAGAAGTACTCTATTGCAAATGGTCTTTTTTTCAGCTTTAAAGACAATTAAGCTTTTTGGGAGGAAAACTGGCTTTCTAGAAGCAATGACTCCCAGGTTTACTTTAAAAAATTTTACCAAGGGGGAATTTCAACTAACATACCCGACTTTTAGAGTTTCAAATAAAGTATCATAATAATAATGAAAGTAAACTACAGTCTGACATATTTCTGCATGTCAATTTAAATACAAATAAAACTATAAATATAATGCTTTAAGTATTCTTTCTAAATTATTTATGAACTTTCAGTAATGGTTAAACACTTGAAATAACAAAAATGCTTCCCACCCCATCCCCATAATTTAGATACAGAGCCAAATTTAAGAAAACACTCAATGAGAGAATTTACTGGAACGAATTTACTGGAACAAATTTATCTCTACTAACTTCCTGCAACTCTCCAGTGTATTATGTATGCTCCTTTTATTGCGGATTTCAAACTGTAATCCTGAATGTTCAGAGCTCAGAGCTCTCTAAAGTATCTAACCACACAAACTACAGAAGAAAGGCCCTTCCAAGGGAAAAAGTTGTCTAACTGAACAGGTCGGTTTCTTCAAATATAACTCTAATCTCTAAATTATTTTAACTAAAATGCCTATTAAAATATGAGCATGTGATTTTGGCATCCTCGTTTTAATTACAGAAAAAAAGCAACTCAAAACAGTTATGTGTTCAACAGCTTTTATCAGAGCTATAGTACAACTCAGCCCATCACATAGCTGCATAGTGCTCTGTGGAATGTAAACCATATACTCTATAATGAATAGATCTTTCTTTCAACTGCAAGAAAAATGCTTGTACCTGATGGTGCATTGGATCCTGTTGTATTCCCATCATTCGTGGCTGAAACTGATCCATATTTTGATGCTGTGTGTATGCTGGCTGCTGCATGCCATCTCCAGGAAAGCCACTAAAAAAAGGTGGATAATCTTTTACACATTCAGAAGCACAAGCTTCTCAGCCACACTTAAACTACAGAAACAGTGTTGTTCATGAGTCATTAATCAACATTTTACTGAACCACATATTTACCTATATATTACATTTAATTTATAAACTCAGTATTATTCCCAACATAAAAGCCATTTTTTGTTTTAAATCTTAGAGGATCCCTTCCTCATTCAAGAGAAAACTAATACCACAAATTTTACAAAACAACTTCACTGAAAATTGTTTTCATTGCTAAATGTTACTTAGATTATGCCTTACAACTATTACCAATTTTCTATCTGCTGAGGAATTAAAAAAAAACTAACAATGTTGCCTGTGGAGGAGGAGGAGAGGCAGCAGCGGGTGCAGCAGCAGCAGCAGGCACAGTGGCGGTAGGTGCAGGGGGCACAGCAGCAGCAGGTACTGTTGTGGCGACGGCAGTGGTATCCTCTTTCTTTGATTCTTCCACAGCTTCTGGCTCATCATCATAGTCAAATCTATCAAGCAACTTCTGGAATAATTATGTCAATATTTCATTTTAAAATTTAGACTGATGCATTGCACAAAAAACTTTATGAAAACAAAGGATGTTTACCACCATCTAGAAACCCACATTGTCAAGCACAATCTTATTTTCCCTCATGCCCCTAAGGACCTTGGTTTGTAGATATAAACAATTTTTACACAGATGCCAGTTTGGAAAACACACAATGTTTTCATTCTGTTTTCCTTCCTCAATTGTAAGTACGGTGCTTTCTTTCTATTTTCTATTGCTGTATTTCATAAGTAATTTAGCAGCATACATGTTTTTCTAAAATACTCATTTCCCTAGACTAAAAATGTTTGGAACTTCGTGCACATGAAAATGGGTATACATTTTCAGTCAATATAAAATGTACAAAAAGACTGTCTTATCCAATCACCATAAATGCATATAGAAAAGTGTCCATATACTGCTTCCTCAAAAATATACTAATATAAAGAAAGAAAAAAACGGCAGGGACATAAAAAAGTCACTAGCAGATCACTGAGAGGTTCACTTGCTTCTTTATCATAACTTCACAGCTTACCAGAAACTTTCATTTAAAAAAAAATTCAGGAGACTTAATGAGATCACATATCTAGAAGAACAATTTTAAGTAAGATTTATTCAGAAAAAAGGTAATGCATTAAATACCTACTAATGTGTATCAGATCATATAGACTTCTTCATCACAAGAACACTGCAATTTAGATAGTTTCTTCTTTTTTACAAGAAAACAAAGGCTCAAGTGATTAAGAAACATGATTAAGATTGTACAGTCAGTGAATGGTAGAATCAGGATGCGGACACTAGTCCTTTCGACTTGAAAGCCCTCAGTCTCTGGCTTTCAATAAGCAATCTTTCCTTTCAAGTTGTGCTCCTTAAATTCCTAAACTTGTGTCATTCTATAATAGTTCTGTCTGGCTGGGCGCGGTGGCTCATGCCCGTAATCCCAGCACTTTGGGAGGCCGAGGCGGGCAGATCATGAGGTCAGGAGATCGAGACCATCCTGGCCAACACGGTGAAACCCCATCTCTACTAAAAATAAAAATAAAAAAATTAGCCAGGCGAGGTGGTGGACGCCTGTAGTCCCAGCTACTCGGGAGGCTGAGGCAGGAGAATGGCATGAACCCGGGAGGCGGAGCTTGCAGCGAGCTGAGATCGCACCACTGCACTCCAGCCAGGGTGACAGAATGAGACTCCATCTGGGGAAAAAAAAAAAAAAAAAAAAAGACAAGAAAAAGAAAAAATAGTTCTGCCTAGAGATTCTGGTTTTGCTTTATTGAACAACAGATTTCTGAATCAGTAATGAAAGTTCCGTCCTTAGACAACACAGTATATAGGACTAAACTAAGTGTAAAGAGTGTTCTGGGATAGAGCTAACTTATGTTTCTTTCTTTGTAGTTCTAGGCCAAGTGAGTAAAGTTCTTACAAATGAGCAAGTTAGTATTTTCTGAACAGGAACCATCATAGCCCAGGTACCTTGCTGTTTTACACACATTTTTATTTAACCCTCATGGCAACAATAAAATATTTTTACTACTATCTTTATTTTACACTACTGAACACTAAACATTAATTCAACAACAGGATAGTCTGTAAGTAATTGGAGCCAAAATTAAAATCTGGTCAAAGTTGCCTACAAAAAACAAAACCTATGATCTTCACGATTTGTTAATATTAATATGTTCTTTAAAGTTTGAATAATACTGCTTTGAAAAAAATACTTAAAGCAATTAAAAAATTTAAATGGGGTCTATCCAAAAAGAAATTTTAGTTGCTTTTTAGGAAACTGAAGATCTATAAAGCAGCTGAAACAGACAAATTATTTCCAGTGAGAAGCCTGAAATAGACCTTTTATGTCAAAGGAAAAGCACAGAATTCCTTTTTCTAAACTTACGGGCCAATCAACTTAAGGTTAAATACTAGAGCAATTAGAATTCACATTAATAAGAGAAAGATGCTCACTATCATGGCTTTTCCTAAATTTACCTATAAATTCAAAGGAATTCTATACACCGACATAGAAATGTATAGAGTTTTCCAGTTTATCTGGAAAAGTATGCTGTGATGGTTAATTTTGTGTCAACCTAAGTTATGTAGTGCTCAGTGTATCATCCAACACTAACCTAGATGTTGCTGTGAAGGTGTTTTTTAGATGAGTTTTTTAGATGAGATTTAAATCAGTAGACTCTGAGTAAAGCAGACTACTCTCGATAATGAGTGGGCCTCAATCAATCAGTTGAAGGCATTAAAAATAAGAACTGAGGTAGAAGGAATTATCCTCAACAGTGCAACAGAGAAACCCTGGCCTGAGTTTTTAGTCTGCTATCCTGGAAATTCAGACTCAGGCCTACAATGTTAACGCCTCCTGAATTTCCAGCCTGCAGACCTACCCTACAAATTTCAAAATTGCTAGCCCCTACAATTGCGTGAGCCAGTTTCGTAAGGCAAACCTATCTTTCATTCAACAATCTAGATAGACAGATGCAGATGCAGATACAATTACTGGTTTTGTTTCCCTGGAACTCCTGACAAATACACTTCATGATAAATGAATAAAGTTGGAAAAAGTATGAGGGAGAGTTTGTAAAACAGTTAAGTGGGAGGGGGAGAGATGGGACACCAGGAAATGAAAGACAGTCTGTTACAAGAAAGATGATGATGCAGAAATAAACAAATATATTAGTAGGACAGAACAGTGTCCAGAGGTAAGACACAGAAACATATGGGAATTTAGTGTATAAAAAAGTAGTGAGGGAGAACTGGCTATTTTCAAAAATATAAAGGTTTAACTATCTTGAACCATATTCTAAAACAGATTCCAGAGGGACTAAACAGACAATCATAAAAAAAAAACCTTACTAGAATACAGAATTCTTTTTTAATACAAATGAGTTTTCCTAATCACAACATAAAACAAAAAACTTATAAAACCAAATATATGAATTTATGTTCATATGCGCATGCAAACAGGTATGCAAGAATATGCACAAACAAATCTGTTCAAATCTACAGTGTGGAATTCTTCCCTTATTTTATAACTTTCTGTATTACCTGGTTTTTTTTTTCATACACGTATATATTTCCTTTTTACTCAAAAAAATGTATCCAACTTTTGTTTAATCAGTCATCACTCATAAATCACTAAGATATAATGAAAACTGTTATTTACTACGTACATTTTAAATTTAGACTATTGGCAATAAAGTCCTTCTGTTTTTATAGTTAGGATGTTGGAAAGAATCAGAAATTTTAAAGATGATGAAACCAAAGGCATCAGTCCTGATTTTCAAACTTTTGAGTTTTTTTGCAGTGAAAACTGAAATGTCAAATGATGTTTTACAAAGTCATAAACCAAATAAAACAGACAAGAGTGAAGCTGTTAGGGTTAAATTTCAATGAGAAGCTCTAAGCTGTTCAGCATATCCATATCCTTAGTGGCAACTTCTTAAATACGCCTAAGAAACCACAAGCCCAATAGAGCAGCTGAAAGACACTGACCTAACTCAAATCCTCTTTGTTGTTGTTGCTTGTTTTTTAGAGACAGGATCTCATTCTGTTGCCCAGGCTAGTGGCACAATCATGGCTTACTGCAGCTTTGAATTCCTGGGGCCAAGCAATCCTCCCACCTCAGCATCCTGAGTGGCTAGGGCTACAGATGCGACAATGCCCAGCTGGTTCCCAAACCCTCATATTATATATATGGTAACTAAAGTTAAAATGCACGCACACACTAAAAATCATATACTTTATACATTTTTATATATTAAAAATACCCATACATTATTAATACACACACATATATATTAAAAATAAACACAGACGGGGTCTCACTATGTTGCCCAGGCTGGTCTCAAACTCCTGGGCTCATGAGATCCTCCCTTCTCGACCTCCCAAAGTGTTGGGACTATAGGCATGAGTCACCACACTTGGCTGTCTGGTTTTTTTAACAGCAAAAAACTGAAAGCAATTTGAATGTCTATTAGTAGTGGAATGGCTGAACTGTAATGTGCTCGTGTAGTGGAATACTATGTATTACATGCATTCAGTAAAAATGTAGATCTAAATCCACTATTAACGTTAACAACAACAAAAAAGATATAAGAGTATTAACACCAAAACAAGTGGGTATGTATTATAATCAATTAAAGAAAAGCATGTATCTGTAGGAAATTAATTCTGAAAAGATATAAGGCAAAATGTTACACAGTAATCCCCAAGTACTGGGGTTAATGAAGAATTTTCTGTTTCCTTTACTCCCTAATTTTTTTTTTTTTCACTTTTTCCATTTTACACTAGCAAATTCAGCTTCAAACCCTGGAAATTTTTGCAGTGAGCACACATCACATTTAAAACCAGGGAAAATAATCGATGTTTTGATGTTGAGGGGGAAAATCTCTCAAATTACAAAACAACATAATGCACAATCCACAGAAGGGATAACTTCCATAATTCAAGTTGAGTGATATAAATGGTGGAGTGGGTTATGTGAGAGAAATATACCTTGTCAAATGCAGTTTTCTGTTCAGGTGGGGGGAAAGCAGCTTTTTGTTCAGATGGTTGTGTAGGAGTTGTCTTTAACTGAGCTGTGATAGCCTGAACCTGAGCCATCACAGCATTGTCAAGGGCAGGAGACTGTGGTTTTGGAGGCTGTTGAAAAGTCTGAAGGATCTGCTGAAGCTTAAAGAATGGGAAAACCAATAAATCACAGAACAAAGTATAATCATACTATCAAAAGTTAATTTAATAAAAAAAAGTCTTAAAGGTGATTCAAAGTAGCACAGGCACAGAATAAATTGGGAAAAAATTCTTTTACTAATGGTTAAATTTGTTGTGAATGAATATACAGAGATACAATGGGTGTTGCTTAAGGTTAAAAATGTATGCTGACAATGTCAATGATATAAGATGATGGTCAAAGAGAAACGAAAATACACTAAATTGTGAACAAGGTAAGATAAGTTTACTAGAAAAATGGAAAAATCCTCTCCGTTACAAATAATTTTGAAATCCATCAGAAATGCTAGAATTGTGAGCAACATGAGCCACTTAGCAGTTCTAAAGTCGTGTGTTGTTCCCTTGTTTATCACTTCTACATTTTCCCTATTACTCCTACATTACTTCTCGTGAAGGCTTTTCTAGTTGAAAAGCAGATGTATTTTCTCCTTTGAATGTGCTTATGAATGAAGAACAGAAAACAAGAAGTGACAACAGTACCTAGTCCTGCAAACAATTTCACCTTTGAGTAGACAGTTTACCTGTTGGCCTTGAGTTGTCTGAAACAGCTGAGCCACAGCAGCAAAAGCATCAGAGCTGGGCAACTGTGGTACAGCTGGGACGGAGTTTGGAGTGGCTTGTGCGGTAGGTTCAGAAGAAACTTTTACTGGAGGTGGAGGTGAGCCTAAAAAAGAAAAGAGCATTAAGACCTAAAAACAAGTTAATCTGCGAGTTTTCCTAATTAAGCTTCTTCGCTAAAATAACATTTTATCCAATTTAACACAGCATAAAATATATAGATTGTGGCACTAGAGTTTACACTGTAACAACTACCAGAAAAGTAGACCTTTATTATAAATAGGAATTACGGAAAGAAAATCGTACCTTCCAAGATGTAAACTCAAGTTTCCTTCTTATAGAAAAATTCCATCAATACAGATAAACTCTGACTGTTTCATGTGCAAAAAATTATGCCATTGTGTGAGCTCACAGATACATTTGACCATACCTTCATTATTGGTAACACTTTCTGCTACTGGGGCTGCATTACTAGTTCCTGCTGCCATGTCCAAAAGAGGTTGAATAATTTCAATTTTGAACACTCCGTTTTTTTGCCAAAGGTTCAGCACACGAACTATTTTACTCTGTTATGCGTGGGGAACACAAATATACAATAAATATTGGCATAAATCACCTATTATACTCTTACAAAAAAAAAAAAAAAGAAGAAAACCCCCTAGGCTAATATTTCCATACTATGTGTGTTTCATAAACAGGTGAAAAAAAATTAGAAATACAACTTGGTTAAACTACTCTAATTAGTCTTTCTTCAGTGGTATCATCTAGAGTAAGGAACAGAGAGGGACTACAGACCCAGACAATAAAAAGAAATGTATTATTTGACATTTTCATTTTATTTTACTTATGGTTACAAAGAAACTCTATCACTGACCAAAAAAAAAAAAAAAAAAAAAAAAAAAAGCTATCTTAAAGAAGTAAATGAAGGAGAATTTCTTGAGAGTAATTATAACAGCTAAAATATTTAAGAAACTGGCCTGTAATCAAAATTTAAATTATGTGGCCAAGTAAATATGAAGGAGATCCAGAGAAGATGTTATTCACGGGCACAACTTTTATTTTTACTTAAAGAATCATCTTGGTTTTGGGTGTATTTTTCCCATAACAGCATTCTTCCAAGAATATAAAAACAGCATCTATGACACTCAAATTTATGTTGTTTATTGTAAATGTCTCTGTTCTTCATTATTCTGAGTATGTTTACTAGTATAATTCCCCCACCTACTTATAGTCAGCTACTATATCTGTAATGTTTTTCTACTTTTATATAGTATGTTGTAAAGCAAACTGTATATATAAGGAATTAAATACTGTAGTCTGATTGCTAATGAATACCACTTAAGCATTAGCATCTCTGTGTGTTGGGGAAGAACATCAGTTATTGGCCCTTTCTTTCTGGAATAACCAACAATCAGATGATACCTGTCTTTTTCTACTGCACAATTTCTTCCTTACTCAACTACACAAGCACATCTTTCCAACGATACCTTCTTTAAAGATGATGTTCCTTTCGTGTTATTTTTTAAAAATTTTACTTTACTGTGGTAAGAACACTTAACTGAGATCCACTCAGCACATTTTTAAGTGTACAATACAGAACTGTTAACTATAGGTACAAGGTTGTTCAACAGATCTCTACAACCTATTCATTTTGCTTAACTGAATGTTTCCCTTACCCCTGGTCCCTGGCAACCACTATTACACTCTTTGATTCTATAAGTTTTGTTCCTGTCATATTTCAACAGTATGACTGATAATCCTGAAGAACTCATAAGAAAACAGATAAATATGAACTGACTACTGAAGAAAAAACTGTGTTTTGTTTCAACCTCACAGACATCGCTATACGAAAATCTTATCTAGTAAACACAGCAGGCTCCAAATATCTAATATACATTTAAAACAATATTTTTTAAAAAAGAATACAAGTTTTAGTTTAAAAATTAACTATACCTTATCTTCAGATGGACAAAGATATAAATATTGGAATGTGGCGGTTATGTTTTTAGAGAATCTTGGCCCAAAAACATCTTTATCGGTTCCAAACTGATGACGAGACTGTCGCACAATTGAGTCAATTACATATAATCCTGGAACCTTGTATTCTGGTTTACACTGCAAGGATAAAGATGTAAAATCAGTACAGAAAAAGCAAAGTCACAATCTGACACCCATTATTTTCACATTTATGAAACTTTTCTATATCCATCCAAAGGTTGCTTTTTTTAAAAAACTACTTGAATGCTTCAGCTCTCTAAATGGCTAACTTGTCAAACTGCCCATGTCTATACGGAACTACCATTATTCTCTTGATACTATTGACCCCCAATAGTATTGGGTAATAGTAATGATACTATTACTCTTCTTTGATTTCTCTGCTTCCCTACACCCAATGTACCAAAATCGACATTACTTTACCAATCCTTAAGCCAGTTCCATACAAATTCACCTATTACGATAATCTCTACAATTCATCCTGCTCAAAAAGGTAATTTTTACCTTTCAAAATTAACAAAACATTTTTAAATGTATCAATTTTAATTCTATTAAAGTACAGTACCACATAAAAATTAAAAAGGAGAAGTTGTTTTTGGCTAACTAAACTGACAACAGCAGAGAAAAGCAGAGAAACAGACACCTATATATATTTCTGGTGGTAGTGGAAACAGGTATAACCCTTTATGGAAGACAATTTAGCAATAAAAGCAAAGTCTTATTTAATCCACCAATTCTACATCTAGGAATTTATGGCAAAAAAAAAAAAATTAGGTCAAACAACTCAGAAAATGGCTGCATGCATCATGGTAACAATCACAGAGAGGAGTATTTTGCAAATGTTTATGATAAACTCTGTGGGAAAAGCAGGCTAACAACCAGTATTATATCCATTTTTACTTTTATAAATGTACATGTACATAAATAAAAAATAAATCCAAATGTATTAATAACTATTGCAGTAATTTGGTAATAGTGCCTCTAGGTAATTTTTTCCACTTTATTTATTTGTACTTTGATGTACTACTATGCAAAGTGTTTACTAACCTTTTTTTTTTTGCCTGTTGGAGCTTTAACTTTTATACCTAAGCCAGTATACAAGGGCCATGGATTAGAGACATTTTTATAAACACTGATTAGTAGGTACTACATGTCATTGCTCCAGGTCAGGGGTTAAGAACTAAGTCTCTGTTCTCTATTTTCTACTGAGACAGATGTATGCTAATCACACAGTTGTAAAACAACAGACAACTGAACTGAAAATTTTATTCTGATGGGAAAAGGGAAAAACTGGGAAAATTTTACAAAGTAATTTCATTTGAAATACTCAAAGCTGAGTTAAACGCCTAAACGTCAATAGCAGTCAGGGCAAGGGGTAGAGTAAGCACTTCAGGTTTAGGGAAGGGTCATGACCAACACACAAGAAACTGCTGTGAGCTGAGTGCTAAGTTCACAGTAAGTGAAGTACCAATTAATGGTACCGCTAAAAATTTGTTTTTATAAACTTCCAGTGATTAAAAAGAACTTCTAGTGACTACATTTTTATGAAGTGGCTTTAGAAACAAGCATCCAGGTTAAAATTTACGAAGTCAATTACAAATCATATTGTAACTAAAATGAGGTAATAATGAGAGATAGTTACCTTTTTGATGAACTTTTCTACTATTTGAACTACATGCTTATAAAGCTGAAAGAATTAAGAGAAAATTACTGTTCAGTTTACATATTTCTGCATTTCCTATAATTAGAAAATACTTAAAACTCTGAAATCTATACAATTTAAATATTATCAATACTGAATGAACCATGAGAAACACATAATCAAAAATTTAAAAAAATCTTAAAAAACAAATCAGAGAAAAACTAAAAACAGAAAACTACAAAAATTCCCCAAACAGAAGGTCCTTTTTCTTAAATTTTAAAACAAAAAACCTTCATGAAGCAGAATATTTGGCAACCTTATGGGACAAAACCAATGGATTAGGGCTAAACAATGTAGTTTCTAAAACAAGTCACATTTTAAAGTGTGATATTGGGTAAGACATCTCATTTCATGGAGCTTGAATTTTTTCTCTTTAAATAAAAACGAAGCTAAATAGTTGGCTTATGATAAGGAATATGTAAAAATTTTTAAAAACTGCTTTGAGGCTGGGCATGGTGGCGCACACCTGTAATCCCAGTTACTTGGGTGGCTCAGGCATGAGAATCACTTGAACCCGGGAGGGGGAAGTTGCAGTGAGCCGAGATCCCACCACTGCATTCCAGCCTGGGCGACACAGTGAGACTCTGTCCCCCTATCCCTGCCAAAAACCAAACTGCTTTGAAACAATATGTTACAATGCAAATGTATGCTTATCATGTACCTTAAGCAAAGGCTGGTTAGAGCTCTTTGACTTAGGCCTGAACTAATTCACAAGTTGACTTCTCATGTTTAAAAGTAAAAAATATTTTCAAAATTTCAAAAACATTTCTCAAATTGATTTATTTTGTCATTACCTTAATAGCTTTAATAGCAGCTTTAGTGATGAGAATCATCTTGGCTCTAGAGATGGGAGGTTTCATATCCATAAGCGAAAAGAGCTTAAAAGACAAAAAAAAAAACCACAAAACAACACTTTAAAAAATCTTTTGAAACATAAAGTTTAACTAGTTGGCTAGTAAATAACCACCTTTCCTACATATCTGCATCACCACTTGGAAAATACAAATGGGGTGGGTGGGGAGGGAGGTCTTAGCAGCCAGGGCAGCAGGAAGAGCTTCGGTGGCCAGGCAGCCCAGCTTTGTGAAGGCTCTTGGTGTGCAGGCACCCAACACACACCCTCCCCACCGCCATGATACCCAAGAAGGTCAGCTTTGCCAAAGGGGTGGTGAAGGGGTAGGGAAGAAACAGCCCAAGAGGCAACTGGCATGGCTGTCAGCTAAACCCGTTCCTGCCAAAGAGGAAATGAAGCTGAAAAACGGCAGCAGAGAAGGATAAATCCTTAGACAAAAAAGTGCAAACAAAAGGGAAAGGGAAGGGGAGCAACGAGAAAACAGGCTCAAGTGACTAACCAAGAAACTAAAGATTTACCTGCAGAAAATGGAGAAACTAAAACCAACGAGAATCCAGCCTCTGATGACGCCAGAGAAAGAAGCCAACTCTACTCAGTACATACCATGTCTTATCAGTGGTCCCTTCATCCCACTTTTTATGTATAAATGCTTTTTTTTTTTTTTTAAAGAGGTAAAATCATTCGCTGGTTATTTTTTGGTACAACCAGAAGAGTGTGGGATGTTGTATTACGGGAGGCTTTGACTGTCTTGGATGTCCGCTCAACATTCCACAGATGGGGGGATTACTTTTTATATCCTATAATGTCTCTACTAAATATACAAAAATTAGCCGGCTGTGGTGGCATGCGCCTGTAATCCCAGCTACTCAGGAGGTGGAGGTTGCAGTAAGCCAAGACTGCGTCACTGCACTCCAGCCTGGGCAACACAGCAAGATTTTGTTTCCAAAAAGCACAAACAAATAAAAAACAAATTTAACAAATCTCACAACAGTAAATCTACAGCCATCAGGTGCTTCCATGAGACTTAACCACATACTTCTCCCAAAGGGTTAAATCCAACCAAAACATAAGGAGAGTCCATAGAGGGTTATAAAGATAAAATCCTGACATTAAGAAACATATCTAGCTTCTTATTGTTTTTGTTTGGTTTAACCATAAGCATACACTTACCTGGGACTTCCAAAAGATATTGTGAAGTTTCAGAGATTCCCAACATTATGAAACTCATACGAATCACATTTCCATTCTTTCAATTTATGTCAATATTCCAAATATGGAGCCCTAGGGTATGAACTTTTACCAGACCACTAGCTAAGAGGCTAGCCTAAAACACGAGTGTTTTCTCAGAGTAAACAGTCCCACCTAGCAGTGTATCCTAAAAATTCAGACAGTTTTCACACCTTTTCAAAACTACAGACATCAGTAACAATTTTAGAAAAGGTATGGAATGCCAAATATAATCAATAAAAAACCAGATAACTACTTAAGCAGAAAATAATATAATTTTCCATAAGATAACAGAAAATGGAGAAAACACTAAGATATGAACACAGGAATTCATTTTAATAAAAGGATTCTCTAAATAAGGTTGTGATTCTTCATTGTATTACTTCATTTACCAATGTAATAAAAAAATTCTCTTTGAGAATAAAATGCTAACTGAAAGGCAATTAGAAAAGAAATAGTAAGGCCAGGTGCAGTGGCTCACCTGACGACAGGAGTTTGAGACCAGCCAGGCCAACATGGCGAAACCCCCTCTCTACTATAAATACAAAATGGTGGCAGGCGCCTGTAGTCCCAGCTACTTGGGAGGCTGAGGCAGGAGACCCGCTTGAAACCAGGAGGAGGTTGCAATAAGCCATGATTGCGCCACTGCACTCCAGGCTGGGCGACAGAGTGAGACTCTTCGTCTTTAAAAAAAAAAAAAAAAAAAGAAAAGAAATAGTAAATCCTTAAAACTATATAAACCAGTAAGAAACGATTTAACATATTTCAACTTAAATACAAATTCTAAAAAAATCAACACTGCATGATTCATAAATATGTAGCATACATTTATAAAAGGTATATTCTATGTTATAAAATCTATTAAGACAGTTGCTTATTATTGCTCTATTTTCTATACCTTAACACAGTGACAGGGCATGCAAAAAAAACCAAAAACCGAAAAACAAACCAAAAAAACCCATGGGTTTTAAGAACGAACACGCCCACACACATTTAATTCTTGGATTGTCTCCACAACTCTTAAATGATTTCTGCAAAAATCCTGAAGAAACTAGGAACCCTCTCTTCCTTGTTCTCAACCTCCTGAGCCAAGACCACTTCTTAATGTGATTGATGCCAAACACTTAAGACACTACTATATTTTGGATAGATTAAATCTCTAATAATAAAGTAGAAGCAATAAAGGGCCTTTCCCTGTAGAAAGTCAAGAGGGTCAGGATGGTCAGGAGGCCAAGAAAAGGAATCTAAATGTGTATCCAACGCAGTCTGGAACTTTCATGCAGGTACAAGAAACTTATGTCAAAGTAGCCACAAGATTATTTTATAGATGAACAAATGTGACTCCCTGTTTACTGCTACAAATCAAAGCTTTGTGTGAAATCTCTATGCGGAGGGTGGGTAAGAAAGCCTCTACCTGTCTATTCTTTTCCTGATCCCTTCTCCTCATTCCTGAACTGTAGGAGACTGAGGCCCATTGGGCACTGGTTTCCCCATCACTGGGGAGGTGGGCATCTATTTGATGGTTGATTTTGCGAACCAGGTACTTCCTTTCCCATTTTCTAATGATTTTGTAACATACAAACTCACTGTTTTCCCTTCCCTTCTCCTTTCCCTGGGAAAGTACAATGAATAAATAAAGACTCATTGGTACTGAAACTGTAAAAAAAAAAAAAAAAAAAGAAAGAAAGAAATGAGCAACAGTAAGAACGACTTCTCTGGTCATTGAAAGCTTAAGAGTAAATTTTAAGGAAGCCTAAGCCAGAGCTAATATTCATCTAATCCCTCCAAAAAGCACTTCTTTATCATTTTAGCAGTAAGCGACTCACTAAATTAACACCTAAATGAACACACAAGACAGACTAGTGTAGCTTCTAAGGGAACACTCCATAGTCTCCACTTAAATTATCATAATGTATTTAAAAAATTAAAGACTATACCACATAACAGTATAACCATCATTCAGGCAAAAGACCAGCAAGAGAACCGTCAGATACCATAATCTGAGACAGTTGCAGAGTATTATTACATTCCATAAAGAAAATATTATTTGGAAAGAGAAGAGGAAACCAACATTTGAGTGGTTATCAGGCAGCAATGAGTTTAAGTGATATGACATGTACTTTTTACTTAATCATGTTAACTAAGGCAGATCTGTTATACCTGTTTTGAGATAATACTCAAAAAGGGTTACATCTGTTTTAGATGACGCCTAGGCCACGATCTGAACTAAAATTTTCTGATTCTAAAGTTCACACTCCCTAAAAACATACCCATACCCGATACAATGCTGCATATAGACTAAATTTGTGCAGAGACCATCAACTATGATAGGGAATACAGGTCGGAAAAAAAAAATCCAGGAAGGCCTTTGTGCCTGCCTGTATACTGTTTGGATTCAGGGATAACAATGAAACATACTGAATTTAATTTGGGATGCCTACTAAATATCCAGGCAGAGAAAGGAATCTTGAATGTAAAAGAGATCCAGGCTACAAACTGAAAGGTTATAGAACTATGAGGATGGATTAGAAGGAGCCTGGAGTAAGAAGGGAGCCAAGAACATACATACCAGGCTGGTGCAGTGGTTCACAACTGTAATGCCAGCACTTTGGGAGGCCGAGGCAGGCGGATCACCTGAGGTCAGGAGTTTGAGACTGGACTGGCCAACATGGTGAAACCCCATCTCTACTAAAAATACAAAAATTAATTGGGCATGGCGGCACGTGCCTGTAGTCTCAGCTACTCAGGATGCTGAGGCATGAGAATCTAGAACTTAGGCGGCAAAGGTTGCAGTGAGCCAAGATGGTGCCACTGCACTCCAGTCTAGGATACAGAGCAAGACTCTGTCTCCGAAAACAAAAACAAAAAAAATCACAAAACAGAACAACAACATATATACCAAAAATTTCAATGTAGCAGAGAAAAAAACCTGCAAAAATGAACACCAGGACAAAGTAGAATCCCAGAAATTAAAGACATCTGGCATAGCCAAATGCTACAAGAGGTTCATCAGGATGCAAAGCAAATCTTGTTCATTTAGTTTGGCAATTAGGTGAATGCAAGTGACATCAGTTTTTGGAAGTGATTCCAAATTCCAACTGGTTAAGGAATGAGTGGCAGGCAAGGAAGCAGAAACGCATTTTTGGTTCATTTTTCATTAATTCAACAAATATCTGAGAGCTTAGTAAGTGGCAAGCTGAGGAGGAGACAGGACCATGTTCCAAGGCTTTTTTATAAGTGAGCACCCTTACTTACTTCTTACTTGTTAGCATTATAAAGTTTCCATCAGTTCTCTCTCTCTCTTTCTTTCTGTTTCTTTCTTTCTTTCTTTTAACTCGGGAGTTCAAGTGATCCTCCCATCTCAGCCTCCCCAGCAGCTGGAACTACAGGCATGTGCCACCCCATCAGAGAAGTTTCTTTTCAGATTACTTTTATTCTCCTTTACCAAAATTTTTCTTAAAATTTCAAGCTGTGCATTTGCATTTGATACAATTTATGAAGAAAAACACTACAGGCAAATACAGATTTTTCAAATTTGGAGGTGTGCAAAATCACCTTTTAACACTCAATGAATGCTGTTAATATTTTATTGACTTATTTAATGCACAAATTCATCAAACAGTCTCCACCTTTTGCGAGACAAAAAAGTTCCCTGATACCTACAGCAATGCCTTCACTCGACAGATACAGAAATCCAGAAATTATGCTGATGTACTTTGACATAAAGGATATAAATTGATATACTTTCCTGGTAAGCATGCACACTGACACTGTCCATTTTGACAGAAATAGTAACAGCCTTTATGGTAAGGCAGACTTTATAATTCCATTTTACAGATGACAGCACTGAGGCTCAACAGTCTGCTCAGATATAAAGTTAATTAAGTGGCATAATTCAATCTGTAATCAACCATTTCCCAAAACTCTAATTCTTTCAACTAGTACCCAACAATAACAAAATTATTTCAAATATATTAGCCCAGAAAAATAGTGTACAGATAGTAAAGATAAAAAGGACTGTACAGTTACATTAGGTGGGAAAAAATTGCAATGTAGACCCAAACTAGAAAGTAATACACTAACATATAATTGTTATGGAGTTGAACCCAAGAACTTTTTAATTAAAAAAATTAAGTGGCCAGAGGTATAAAGTGATGTGCCCACCCAAGCAACAAGTTAGAGGTGATATAAATTACTAAAATAGTGTCAATTTTTTGATGCTTTAAAAAACACTACAATATTGAATGTGGTGACTTAGGAGGAAAGTGTCAGCATAATTTATTTAGATGATCAAATTTCAATTTCTCAAGAGTAAAGATCAATACACTGTTTTTATGTTTTAGAGCTCAATTTTATCTTAGGGCATGAGGGACAGCTTTAAATAGCCAGCATGTTATACATTCAGAAATTCCTATTTCTGAATATTGACTCATCCAAATATTTCCAGGTAAGACATGGGCCCTCTACTGTTGCCAGTTCTGCTGAGTTTAATTCTCCCACTTGTTTGTTGCTTTTTTTTTTTTTTTTAAAGTCTCACTGTTTCCCACACTGGAGTGCAGTGGCGGGATCTTGGCTCACTGCAACCTTTGCCTCCCGGGTTCAAGCGATTCTCCTGCCTTAGCCTCCTGAGTAGCTGGGATTACAGACGTGCACCACCACACCCAGCTAATTTTTGCATTTTTAGTAGAGATGGGGTTTCGCCTTGTTGCCTAGGCTGGTCTTTAACTCCTGGCCTCGTGTGATCTGCCCACCTCGGCCTCCCAAAGCGCTGGCATTACAGGCGTGTCCGGCCTGATTCTTTTTTTTTTTTTTGAGATGAAGTCTCGCTATTGTCCCCCAGGCTGGAGTGCAATGGCGCAATCTCGGCTCACTGCAACCTCCACCTCCCGGGTTCAAGCGACTCTCCTGCCTCAGTCTCCCAAGTAAGCTGGGATTACAGGCGCCTGCCACCATGCCCCGCTAATTTTTGTATTTTTAGTAGAGATGGGGTTTTCACCATGTTGGCCAGGCTGGTCTCGAACTCCTGACTTCAGGTGATCCACCCGCCTCAGCCTCCCAAAGTGCTGGGATTACAGGCGTTTGAGCCACTGTGCCCGGCCTGATTCTCCCATTTTTAAAATAAACACTGATGGTCTTCTTTATAAAACTGTTAATAGCATGAAATGAAATGAAAGCACCTAAAATAACCAGCGCTTAATAAATGGCTTGGTCTCTAACTCCTATCCCCTCTCACATATACTGATCCCTGACTTTTGTTTCCCTTAATTAAAATCAATTATATTGCTCATTGTTATATGTTTTATTTTACATTTACACATGGTACATTTTCTCATTCTAAAACAGAATGAACTTGTTAGTTGTAAATGATTACTGAGTCCTTACTTGTGTCTAAAGCAAAGTTGCAATTTATTAATCTTTAAATAAAAGAGTTAATTGTCATGGTCACCAATATTGTTTGAGGAATCTCTCAAGAGAAGCATATAATCTGGCGGTGATCTAAGATTTTGACTGATTTTCCGATCAATCAGAAAATCACTGATTTTCCACAATAATTTGTTAGAATAATGGTTAAGTGCACGGGCTCAATAATCAACTGCCTCAGAAATCTTGGCTCTACCACTTGCTACCTATGAGAATTTATTTCACCATCTGTAAAATGGGGATAATAGTACTCCCTACTTAATTAGTGAAGTCTAAGAATTAAATACGGCCGGGCGCGGTGGCTCAAGCCTGTAATCCCAGCACTTTGGGAGGCCGAGGCGGGCGGATCACAAGGTCAGGAGATCGAGACCATCCTGGCTAACACCGTGAAACCCCGTCTCTACTAAAAAAAAATACAAAAAACTAGCCGGGCGTGGTGGCGGGCGCCTGTAGTCCCGGCTACTTGGGAGGCTGAGGCAGGAGAATGGCGTGAACCCGGGGGACGGAGCTTGCAGTGAGCCGAGATCGCGCCACTGCACTCCAGCCTGGGGCACAGAGCAAGACTCCGTCTCAAAAAAAAAAAAAAAAAGAATTAAATACAAACAATACATACAAAAGCACTTAGAGCAACACCTAGCACAGAGTAAATACAAAACAGACATTAATGAGTATTACCACTACACGTAATTTTTTTGAGAAAAAGATAGAATCCTGGAGTTAATCCAGAGCAGTGTTTTTCAAACTGTGGGTTGAGATCCATGAATGAATTATATAATTCCTACTGTGTGTATTGTGGTCAAAAAATATGAAGGACAACAGCCCAGGGAAAAATTATCTTGTTTTTAGAAATGAGGAAAATAAGGCCCAAACTAACTGCTAGTCACCTTTCAAAAATGTGTAGGTTCCTTCAAACCATTAATAAATTTCTCATGGACAAACGGGGGGAGGGTGGGGGAAAGAAGCACTGCCATGTCAGAAAAAATCTTCATGTTTTTCAATCAAGTTTAGATACACATAAGTATTATACACAGAGTAGACAAGAGATTCAAAGACAATTCAGTTACTTATGACCAACATCCAATTTCAGTCAACAAACCTCAGGAAAAAAAGCTATTAGCTTTATATATCAAGTCTGAAAGCCACAAGATTTAATGTAATTCCAACGAAATCTACTAGTGAGAAAAACCAGAAATTGTGGTATTCTACAGAGAGCGAGAAAGATTTGGTTTTGAATCCGGGTCTGGACATGCAGATGATTCTGGGCAAATTAATTTCTCTAAGCCATAATGTCCTCATTTGTAAAAAGGATATACCGATGTCTGCTTGATACGTATCAGTTTCAGTTAGAACGAAATGAGTTTCTGTATATGAAATGAATGACTTGGACTATGTCACCCGGCAGAGGACAAGTATTCAATAAACATCACTAGGTGCAGAGCTCCCCCAACATTATAGCCTGTATTCACAATTAATGTTATCTGTGAACGAATAAAAAATGTCAGAGCAGCCAGAGAAAACCATGAAATCCTCCTGCATGAAAATAACAACAGCCCCTCCAAATACAAGACTTCTTTAGAAGGGATAAGCATAGTGGAAAAACATGCTGCTTTGGCACTTTGCTCTGTCACTAGCAGAATGACCATGAAAACGTCTAAACATGCCACGGCCCGGATGCATGACATATAGAAGCCTGAGACACAAAATCCTCTAAAAAATATGAAGAATAATTCATCCTGATCCCTAATACCAGTAAAGAGTTTCAAGTGAAGATAAGGAAGAACGAGGCTATCTGGCCTGTGATACCTGCAGAATTCACAATGTTTAGGGATTAGTCAAAGTAACATGAGTACTCTGCTATTTACCAATGGCATAAACCTTAACAAGTTTAGTCAACCTTTCTAAACTTCAAGACTTTTTAAAATCTGAAAAACAGGGATTAACTGGCTCACCTCACCACATTGTTAGGATTAAACAGGATAATGTATATAAATCTCTTAGCCCAGTAACTAACAACATAAGTGCTCAGTAAATGGAGCAAAACAATGTGACGATAACTAGTATTTTCTCTCTATTAGCCAAATGATAAGATGATCCTGGTTAATTCCCTTTAAGTATGGTATCCTCAAATGGACAGGGTCTGGATGTAGTCCTGCATTGTGAATTGGCTTTTTTATTAGTTTCCTATTTCTGTAGTAAGAAATTACCACAAATTTACTGGCTTAGAGCAACACAAATTACACTTTCGAGGTCAGAATCTCACTAGCATCAGCAAGGCGACATTCCTTGTAGAGGCTCTAGGGAAGAATCTATTTCTTGACTATTCTAACTTCTACAGGGTGCCTACATTCTTTTGGCTCATGGCCTCTTCTTCCATCTTCAGAGCCAGCGGTATAGCGTCTTCTCCTTCTATCTCTTCTGTTGTTTTACTTCCTTCTTTGACTCCTACCTCTCTAGTATAAGGACCTTATGATTACATTGGGCCCACCCAAATAATCCAGGATAATTAACCCATCAACATCCTTAACCTTATTCACATCCCCTGTCTCTTTTGCCTTGTAAGGTAACATACTTACAGGTTTTAGGAATTAGATTATGAACATCTTTGGAGAAGGGGGCATTATTTATTACCTAAAAAAAAAATAGGGTTTAATTCATTAACTCCAATTTGTAATCAACTGAAATCCTCAGGCTGCTTTCACCGGGATTCCCATCAAAACTAGATCTTTACGTTGACTTTGTGTTGGTTTCTAACAGACCGTTCAACCTCTTTAGGAAGTCCAGAAGTCATTTTCTGCTACTTGATGTAGCTCCAGCTATTCCAATCAGATTGTAAACTTCGTGAACTCATTTTGTATGCTTTCCTCCAAGTCAATGTTTTCTAAAAATTAAAATAGGACCTATTTGAAAGACGACCTTAACTGATATTCCTTGGGTATTTATAATCAGTCAGCTACAATCCACTTAGCAATACTGTCATCCTGCCCATATTTTTCTAATTCATTCATAACGCAATCATATCCAATACCTTTCTGAAATATTTGGTATACAGTTTTCACTAGACATACTTTACAAATGAAAAATGTTTAGTTTAGTCTGTTATAAATTGTTAGTCAATCTGTTCTGGCTCTTACTGACTAGCAATTTCCAAAAATTAATAAAAACTGGCAGACAAAAGTAAACTGGCACAGAGTCTACAATTTCTAAAATACGCTTTCTCCTACTTTTTGAAATAAAGTTGTCAAGG
Organism: Chlorocebus sabaeus; assembly: GCF_047675955.1. Classification (NCBI taxonomy): domain Eukaryota; kingdom Metazoa; phylum Chordata; class Mammalia; order Primates; family Cercopithecidae; genus Chlorocebus; species Chlorocebus sabaeus. Next base: position 70,461,622 of record NC_132905.1, on the reverse strand, counting down.
CAGTAAGAGTTAGAAGACTATATACTAACCTAAATCTTTTTTTTTTAAACTTAAATCTCTCAAGCAATATTTTTTTCTGAATCTTTCTCAATGGGGTATTTATCCCTTTCTTTTCGAAACCTAAACTTTAAAGAATGTATTTTCCTAAATTTACCTTGTAATGGATTACACTGATTATTTCCAGTATTCCTTCCTTTGGTAGTATGACCTCCAAGATGACACAGCAATTTTCTCTTAAGCTCCTATTACTATGTAAAGTCGAATTTAAAGAAAAAATGGAAATGTTTCCTAAAATAAATATATATATACTCACAATGACAGGCTAGTATTCAAATCTCCTTCCTGTTAGATGCAAATATCAAAGCATTTAATTCTACAGTCTTTCCTCCTCTTTCATTCTCAACTTAATAAAACAAAGACACTGTCTTAAACCAAACAGTTAAATCCACACAACTTTTATGTTTATTAGCAACATATAAACACTGTATAACAAAGTACATGTTAAAGTTCTTAACAAAAGATAATTTTTAAAAAGTTTTAAAATCATCTTTCCTATAAAGATGCTTTATCCATCTAATTTAAACCTGAAGGCAACTCCATAAAACACTACTGCTAGAACAACTAGGTAAGGGATCATGTACAGTCCTTTTCTTCCCTGGTATTTCATCTTATGCCTTTAATATATAACTTACCAAATGTGTGTCTGGGTTAATACTTTTTTAATACCAGGTAATATAACGGGGCGAGGAAGGAAATCCAATCACATGTTAAACAAGTACTACTATGTCACTCTACCTGACAGCAGAATACTGTGCATAAGTTAATGTGTATGAGTTAATCAACAGTACATGCACACAGTAAGAGATACAATGAAACTGAAAAACGTACAGAAGCAACTCATTTAACAAAGAAAATCCCAATATCTAATTAACAAACACAGGAAAAAGTGTTCAACCATACCAATCAATAATCAAAGTACAAATTAACACAAGGAGATAAAATTCTTCAATTATCTAATGGACATGCATGTGGATTAGCATAAAGCAAAAGAGGCTAGTGAGACCTAATGGACGAGTTTTAATTCCGAAGAGAAATTTAAAACTATAAAACAAGGACTAAAAAATGTCCATACCTTTCAAACCAGTAATTCTACTTCTAGAAATTTATGTAAGGCAATTATTAGATATTCTCAAATTTTCCACAATGACTATTGAGAAAATAATAGAGAACTTCATGCTATTAAAAAGATCTGGTAACTATATAAAAATTTCCAAACGCAAGTGGAGGAGAAAAAAAGACAAAGGAAATACTCTAAAATGTTAACGGTGTTTGAGGTGATTATTTTATTTTCTAATTTAAATTTATCTAACTTGCATTAGTTTTTAAATGAAAAAAATTAAATTCATGGATTTAAAATTCAACTTTAATTTGTATCCGTTTGAGATACATCTTTGTTCAACTTTTGATTATAAATATAACTAAGTGATAAAGGAACATGGTTATACAGAATCACCATTATCACATAACTTGTCCACAGAGTAAATCTTGTCTTTGAAGCTGAGTTACTACTATGTTTAAATCAGTAACTTGCAAATCTTTAATAAAGCCTTTCAAAATTACTAAATGTTTAAATTAAAAAATTAAATTAAAAAACACCCCTCCCAACACATATCCTTACAATAACTGAAGCCCTGTGGATAAAATGACTGTGCCAAAAAAAAAAAAAAAAAAAAATCTGGGAAATTGCTGCTACACACACACACACACACTTTTGAGACAGTTTCTCTCTCGTTGCCCAGGCTGGAGTGCAATGGCGCGATCTCGGCTCACGGCAACTTACGCCTCCCAGATTCAAGTGATTCTCCTGCCTCAGCCTCCCGAGTAGCTGGGATTACAGGTATGTGCCACCATGCCTGGCTAATTTTTTTGTATTTTTAGTAGAGATGGGGTTTCTCCATGTTAGTCAGGCTGGTCTCGAATGCCTGACCTCAGGTGCTCTGCCCGCCTCAGCCTCCCAAAGTGCTGGGATTACAGGCGTGAGCCACTGCGCCTGGCCTATATATTTTTAAAAACATCTTCATTAAAGAAAGTGTCCCTTTAATTACTGATATATAGCTTACTCCCATATAAATTTCATTTGCTTGTCACAGACTCAAACCTTTTGAAACCTAAACATTTAACCACTTTTCCACTTGCTTAGAGGAAGGTGTGAAAACAAGATAAATTTGGCATTGTCAATACGAAATACTCCTAAGGTAGAGAAAATTTACAAAATTTTTTTTTTTTTAGGTACAGATGGGGTTTTGCCATGTTAGCCAGGATGGTTTCAAACTCCTGGCCTCAAGGGATCTGCCAGTCTCAGCCTCCTAAAGTGCTGGGATTACAGGCCTGAGCCACCTCATTCTGCCCCGAAAAGCTTTTTAAAACAAATAGGGGAAAGATGTGATACCATTTTCCTGCTCTGACTGAGCAGAGTCTTGTTTGAATGTAAACATTACAAAACAGTTCCAACTATTTCTGCACAAAATTTACTCTTCAGATTTCAAGAGATTCCAAACCAGGTACTTTCATAAGCAACAAAACTGCACATAATATTCAAATTCAAAGGGTTAAAAAAATTTTCATACTTACTTCTTCCTAAATTTTACTATACCATATTCTCCCACAATCTTGTTGACTTTTCTTCTATTCCAGAATTTAAAGAAATGTTTTACCAAATAAACACATGGAACTGCTAAATTACATTTAATAATAAATATAACATCATTTATAGGTTAACTACTTATATTTCTATGTGCACTAAGAACATTAAGAAAACAGAATATAGGCCAGGAACAGTAGCTCACATCTGTAATCTCAGCACTTTGGGAGGCCGAGGTGGGCGGATCACCTGAGGTCGGGAGTTTGAGACCAGCCAGACCAACATGGAGAAACCCCATCTTTACTAAATATACAAAATTAGCCAGGCATGGTGGTACACACTTGTAATCCCAGCTACTCAGGAGGCTAAGCCAGGAGAATCACTTGAACCCGGGAGGTGGAGACTGCGGTGAGCCAAGATTACGCCATTGTACTCCAGCCTGGGCAACAAGAACAAAACTCTGTCTCAAACAAAAAGGAAAAGAAAAGAAAACAGAATATAATAGACAATGGTTTAAACTTCATCTGCATTATTTTTCACTATTTAATTGTATCATCGAACCTTTATTCTATTATCATTTACTCCCGGCAGAACTAATTTTCTAAGTATTAATAGTTAATTTCTGAAGACTTATTCTATAAAGCATGCCCTAATGTATTTTTTTTTTTAAGACAAGAGTTTCGCTCTTGTTGTCCAGGCTGGAATGCAATGGCGCGATTTCGGCTCACCACAGCCTCCTCTCCTCGTGGGTCTAAGCGATTCTCCCACCTCAGCCTCCCAAGTAGCTGGGATTACAGGCATGTGACACTATGCCCAGCTAATTTTGTATTTTTAGTAGAGACGGGGTTTCTCCATGTTGGTCAGGTTGGTCTCGAACTCCTGAACTCAGGTGATCCGCCCTTCTCGGCCCTCAAAGTGCTAGGATTACAGGTGTGAGCCACCGCGCCCAGCCATGTATTCTTAATTTTACACTGCCTCCCTTACAATTTCCCAGGGTCTACCCTTCGCTCAGACTTTCCACTTTTTGAATCAAGGCTGTATACCTCACCAGGGCTTTTAACCCTACTGGTTCCAGCTTATCACATTAGGTCATTTTCCAAATGTACTTCCCAAATCAATCCACAACTTCTTCCTTTTCACTAGCTTGAAAGACAGGTGAGGAGGTGATTTTAGGAAATGCCAAATGTTTTTTATCCATGCCTTTGCTCTACTTTAGCAGCACAGGTACCATATTTAAACATCACATTTATTGTGTCTCACTAATGAACTTCTGGTCTCCCTCCCCTCACAGTTGGCTATTAAATATTTTTGTGAATTAAATACTTCTTCCTAGTCATCAATACAAGAAATAAAAATTAATTCCAGGATATAAAATAATTTAATTGGAAAACAATTTTAATCTTAGCATTTATAAAATCCTTAATGAGTTAAAATTTTTGAGTACAAACTGGTTAAAAGAATAGACACCTTCAGTTTTAAACGCTGATTACATTTACTGCATTACTGTGGGTGGCTCAAAAACTTAACCAACCAAACCTTGTTATTCTTAAACTGTGACAAGTCCTTTCAAAAGTATACATTATTTTGATAGTTATCACTTGCTACCATGCTTCAGATGTACAAAAGCTGTTCACTGAGTCTTCTCGACATATAAATAGTCCATTAGATAAGGATTCACTGCTCAAAAACTTCACAGCAGCCATGTGGGACTGTGGACTAGACTCAGATGGGCTCTGAAAAGAACTGAGTCAAATCTCAGAACTGTTACTTTCACACTGTGTGACCTCAGACCATTCACCAAACTTCTCTAGTTTCCTTACCTTTAAAATGGAAAGAATGCAAAGACATGTACACAACACCTAACTCATTAGCCAGCACCTGGTTATTTAATGGGCAAATGCAAGATTCTTTTTGTCCTTCCCGTGAACTGTTCCTACTGGACTACTCCTTAAAATAGTATGTCAAAACTAAACCTATCCTTTGAAGAAACTTAGGATTCGGGATCAACAAAATAATTTACAGAGCCATTCAGAGGCTACTGGATACTGTTTTCATCTTGACAGAAAATTAGGTAAGGCAAGTAAACAACAAAATGGTTATGATACAACCTGACATTTTTTGTGTATTTTACAACAGCTTTGCAATATAAATCACATACCATAAAACCCATCCATTTAAAATGTACAGTTCAGTGGTTTTTGGTACATTCAAGAGTTGTGCACCCATCAATACTTTATAGAGTATTTTCATCACCACCAAAACAAATCCCATCCCCATTACCAGTCACTCTCCATTGCTCCTTTTGCTCTCTGCCAGCCAATAATCTATTTTCCATCTCTACGGGTTTGCTTTATAAAATATATCCCTATCTGGACTTATTTCAACTGATCCCCAAACTTGGCTGCCCTATCTAAAGTGATTTATCATTCAGCATCTCTTAATTAAGGTAAACTAAGTCACATATGGCCATTAAAGTTTAAAGACTGTTATATATTTCTTAAAGGGTTTAAAAGGGATAGCAGTAATTTTTGGTACTAAACGTTTCCTATAAGCAGGAAATTCTAAAATTAAATAGTAGAAATTAAATAGTAGAAATTAAAATTCTACTTTAACTGAAAGTCAAAAGGAGGAAATATAGAGGAACACTCATGATAGAATGCATTAAGATATATTGGGCATATCGCAGAGGGAGACTTCATAGACTAGTGGATTGGTCAACTATTGCTCTTTAATGCAACTGCATACCTAGAGTGAGGCAAGGGGAGCAGTCCACCCAGGTGCAGGCAGTAAGTGGGTGAACTATCAAGACTAAATAACATAGCAAGACTTTCATTTTGTTCTTTTATCACCATCAAGCACGAACAATTTTTTTTTTTTTTGAGATAGAATCTTGCTCTGTTGCCCAGCCCAGGCTGAAGTGCAATGGCACGATCTGACGCTTCTTGCAACCTCCACCTTCCGGGTTCAAGTGATTCTCCTACCTCCTGAGTAGCTGGGATTACAGGCATGAGCTACCACATCCAGTTAATTCTTTATTTTTAGTACAGAGAGGGTTTCTCAATGTTTGGTCTCCCAAAGTGCTGGGATTACAGGCGTGAGCCACCACGCCTGGCCTGAGCACAGGCAATTCTAAATAACACCAGGGATAAAATATATCACCCCCAAAGTATTTTGGCAATACTCTTAAGGGGTTGCTGTGGTTACTGCTGAGTTTTAACAACATATAAATATCAAATCTGCACATTTTTATTACATACCCTTTAATAAGCAATCCATCTTAATTGGAAGTTTATTAGGAAATCCCCCAGTTATATAGTCAGTTTTTGCAGATTTGATATACCTGTTCATTTGGAGAGTAAGTACAAAAAGGTTCAGGATTGCTTCAGCTCCCCTCAGGTTCAGCATGACTCCAATCCTATTGTACCTATATACATTCCTATGTTTAAATAGTATATTCAAAATTATAGCTGTGTCCAATTTTTGTTTCCTGAGATGTATTTTTTCTGGCATAAATATTTACAAACAACCAGAATCAGCCTCAAACAAATATAAAGATAAATATAATAAAACTTTAAAAGTGAAAACCCATCAACAAGAATCATAGAGATGCCATCACTAAGGAACAAAGTACAAGGAAGCTGTATTTCCTTGTACGTGAATATCAAAAGTGGTTATCAAATATAATAGACATTTACATTGAATTTTTAGGTGATAACCATTTCAGTAAAATTTTGACTGAGGCATTTCAAAGTTATTACACTCAAGGCCGGGTGTGGTGGCTCACGCCTGTAATTCCAGCACTTTGGGAGGCTGAGGCAGGTGGATCATGAAGTCAGGAGTTCAAGACCCAGCCTGACCAACATGGTGAAACCCCGTCTCTACTAAAAATACAAAAATTAGCCAGGTGTGGTGGCGCGTGCCTATAATCCCAGCTACTCAGGAGGCTGAGGCAGGGAAACCACTTGAACCCAGGAGGAGGAGGTTGCAGTGAGCTGAGATTGTGCCACTGTACTCCAGTCTGGGCGAGAGCAAGACTCCATCTAAAAAACAAGAAAGTCATCACACTCAATGCTGAAAAAAATACGTGGATAGTATTGTGATTTCTAGAATTTATTGTGCAGTGTGCTTATAAATCACTGCCAAACACAGTATTATGTTTAAAACTTCCTATTTGTGTATGTGTTGCTGTATATACAACATTTTGTAATTAAAATTAATTAAAAGTGCTCTTAACTGTGGGTGAAAACAGATGAATAAATCTGGTTGTAACTGTCTACTGAACACAAATATGTGAACATCAATTTTAACAGTCACTGACAAATCTGCCTAAGACTTTTAAAGAAACTGGCCAGCGTGGCCAACATGGTGAAACACTGTCCCTACTAAAAATGCAAAAATTGGCCGGGCCTGGTAGCATGTGCCTGTAATTTCAGCTACTAGGCAGGGCTGAGGCAGGAGAACTGCTTGAACCCAGGAAATGGAGGTTGCAATGTGCCGAGATCGTGCCACTGCACTCCAGCCTGGGTGACGAGCAATACTCCGCCTCAAAAACAAAACAAAAACAAAAAAAACTGTAATATTCGTATTCATTGTTGTGACATATCAGTATGCAGATAAGTTTTTCCACTATTTCAAAAAACATATATTAACACAATTTAAAAGTCTGGTATGATTTATATGTAGTATGTGTGTGGTGGGTGTTTGTGCATGCGCACATACAGTTCAAGTTTCCTTTCTGGCCACTTCCATTATTCATTTCATGATTATTTCTGAAAATAATTTTGCTACACAAAAAAGGGTGTGTTTAAAAAAAGTCTGCTCTGGATGTCAAATATGCTAGCTACACCACTGCTCTCTGGTCTCTTCCAACTGGGATCACTGACCCACACAGATTTATACCAAGAATCACCAATTATCCAAGCATAAATTATAACTTTCAAGAGGCATTTGGATGGCCATCCACCTTTCACTGAGCCCTGCTGTTCTCCTCTACCCCCTAGTAAAAACCCAGGCTTCTAATTCTTAACTCCACTCCTGAGTTACATTGGTTTTCTTCCTGAATTTACTAATCTGGTATAGTGCAGTTTACTGGAATATCAGGTTTCTGTATACTTATCTATGTCTTCAAAAGCACCAATAAAAAGCTCAAACTACTCAGCAATGAAATGTAATCAAAAAACCATGCAAATATTGAACAGGATTGAAGGCGATCAGGTATAATAAATTATAATATTGTTTGTAAAATCTCTTGTAGCTCTCAAAATCACAGCAGCACAGTATTAATTACACTTAATAGTAACACAGAAATGTAGACATATCTCTCCTAAGCTCTCAACAGATCCTGGTAAGGACTATTCTAATGCAAATTTAACTATTACCCACCTCTATTTTCTGTGGTTTGACAGAAACATAATACTAATAAATAACCAATGTTACCAAAATTTTGAACTGTTAATAGGTAAGCTGCTTATTCTGCTATATACCTGACAACACAGTGTAGTTTTCAGCTTATGAAAGTTGTATGCTGTTGCTCTGAAGTGTGCTAAAAAAGGATTTGGCATATTGTCTCAACAAATGTTATGAATAACAGTAAAGGTTCATTCCTTACGTAACATTTTTTTCCCTACTAAGTTATCAAGGTGTATTTCAAATGAGATTTGAATGTGTGCAGATATATACAGAAAAGTTACTTTGAATTCTGAAGTAAATTATGTTTGCTTGTGCTCCATGACACAGAACAACCTACAATTTTTATAGTGGCTTCCTATGTGGTAAATAAAACAAACAAACAAAACCCAAAAAAAACTACCAATTGTGTCATCTCTCTAGTAGGTACAGTTTTAACCCGAATTCTCTTTCACAAAGTTTAGAAACCAACCTTTCCATTATTCTAATTGTTCTCTAAATCAATTCCTTAGGTGTTCATGTAATTTTTTCTGAAACAAAATACTAGACAAAATGATAGACTAGGGAAGGAAATACTTACAACAAGAACATCAATGACAAATCCCACTACAGAAAGCTCTGAAGAATCACTTTATTGCAATCACTCTAAAGCCAGACCAATACCCTTGTCAGAGACTAAGAATTCCCTGGGTAAAGAAAGTAGAGAAAGAAAACTATGTATAACCAACTTTCAACATTCAAAAACTCCTGGGATAACAGCACAACATGGTCAACTTTGGCAAGGGAAATCTCCAACTTTACTGCCAATAATCGACCTGGTTCTCTACATCTTTTCCATACAGCAAAGAACTTTGACCTCTCTATCTATATGTCTTTACATAAACATCTCAGAAATGATCAAACCCCAAACATTAATACTACAGGTTAAAAAAAAATACTTAATGAGGCATCCCCATCAGATGAACTAAATTCTAGAAAACAATCATCCCTAGTAATCAACAATAGTCATACAGAACAATTTGCAGTGAGAGTAAGAAGTAGCAAGCTCCCCACTAAGATGCAAAACTCAACTCTTCCTTCAGAACAACATGACTGACAGTCCAACACGGTAAGTGTACCAATGTCAATTCGTACATTAAGTATTCGTAAAGCTTAATTTATGTCCAATTTTAAAGATAACCATGAATATACAAGTACTCGCATTTTTTTTCTATACTGCAAAGTAGCATTATATGCATAGCATCTCAGCACTGCAGTTCTCAAAAAGTAATCTAAGGACCTTTGAGAGGTCTGAGTCCTTTTCATCAGAACTGTTTTCATATGAATACTAAGATTATTTCTTGCCTTTTTGTTCGTTTTCTCAGAAGTATATAGCAGTATATTCCAGAGGCTACCTGATGTGTGTTATTGCAACAGACTGAATGAAAAAGTGGAACGAGGATCCAGGTTTTATTAAACCAAAGTTTAAATGAGATGTGCAAAAATGTAAAATGATGTGACTCTTACTGATTTGTTTTAGAAACATTACTTTTCTCATTAAAAATGTTATTTATGCTAACATATTGTAATAAGTTTATTGTTATTTTTAGTAAATTAATAAACACATTTCTCAGTTTAAATTTCTAATATGGTAAATATCAATAAATATAATAACCAATAGATACAAAAGCTCTCTGTGGCCCTTAACTTTTAAGAATTTAAAAGGATCTAGCCAGGCGTGGGCTTATGCCTATTATCCCAGCACTTTTAGGAGGCTAAGGTGGGCTAATCACTTGAGCTCAGAGGCTCAAGACCAGCTTGGGCAACAGAGCAAACCCCATGTCTACAGAAAAAATAGAAAAATCAGCCAGGCATGGTGGCAGAGGTTTGTAGTCCCAGCTACTTGGGAGGCTGAGACAGGAGGATGGTTTGAGCCCAGGAGGTGAAGGTTGCAATGGGTGGAGTTCGTGCCACTGCCCTCTAGTCTGGGCCACAGAGCCAGACACTGTCTCATAAAACAAATAAATGGGTCTAAAAACAAAAAGTTTGAGAATAGCTGTCCCACAGAAATTCCTACACATGTGTACAAAGAGACATGTTTGAAAAGTTCATTCCAGCCTGTCAGCAAAATGTTAACTAAATCTTAATAGTATTAATATTTGAGCAAACAAAAAAAAAGCAGGTCAAAGCTGCAGTAAGCCGTGCTGGCACCACTACACTCCAGTATCAAACACAGAATATTACATATTGTTTATGGACCACAGAGATTAATACTAAATTATCTGATTGTCTCTCCTGCAAGTGGGAGGAGAGTTGGGGTTGGAGTGAGGATGAAAGGAAGACTTTATATTTTATTTTTAAATTAAAAACACAAAATAGTAATAACTGTATATTCTTAACTGTTTTATTTTCTCTGCACTATTTTTGTACTTTTTTTTTGAGATGGACTCTCGCACTGTTGCCCGAGCTGGAGTGCAGTGGCCCAATCTTGATTCACTGCAACCTCCGCCTCCAGGGTTCAAGCGATTCCCCTACCTCAGCCTCCCGAGTAGCTGGGATTACAGGCGCCTACCAGGAGGCCCACCTAATTTTTCGTATTTTTAGTAGAGACGGGGTTTCACCATGTTGACCAGGCTGGTCTCTAACTCCCAACCTCGTGATTCACCCACCTTGGCCTCCCAAAGTGCTGGAATTACAGGTGTATGCCACTGTGCCTGGACTATTTTTGTACTTTAAATGTCTTAAAACTGCAGATGATGCAAAAAAAAGTGGGAGGGGCAAGATACAATTCTTCAGGATGTAGGCAAGATGGGTTAAACACTAAAAATACAGTCAATGGGTTAAAAAATACAATTCAGCTGGGTGCAGTGGCTCACACGTGTAATCCCAGCACTTTGGGAGGCCAGGAGGGCGGATCACGAGGTCAAGAGATCAAGGCCATCCTGGCCAACATGGTGAAACCCTATCTCTACTAAAAATACAAAAATTAGCTGGGCGTGGTGGTATACTCCTGTAGTCCCAGCTACTCGGAAGGCTGAGGTAGGAGAATCGCTTGAACCCAGGAGGCAGAGGTTGCAGTGAGCTGAGACTGCGCCACTGCACTCCAGCCTGGGGATAGAGCGAGTCTCCGTCTCAAAAAGAAAAAAAAAAAAACCCAACAAAAAACAACAACAAAAATAAAAAAAAACAACAACAAAAACCATACTCTCTATTCCACAAACTTTAGCAAATTCTTCATAATTCAGAAGTGTATAAACTATACAACAGACACCACTAAGTATTAGCCATAATTGATAACTGATTCTTTTTCACTCATCTTTTCATGTTTCACAACACTTAATACACGTCTTGCCATAAAAGTTCTCCAAACATTCTGTTAAATGGGTATCTTTAATAACCTCATCTTTCTTATCTTCCTTTCCTTCTTTGAGATGGACGTCTTTTACCTGCGCTTCTGATTTGTCCCATTTCTCTTATCCATAATTTTGCTTCAAGTTAGCCATCCCCACTCTTGCTGGTAAACTATGCTTTTCTACACCCCCTTCCTTGAAAATGCTAAAGCCTCTACTCCCATCTAAGAGACTAGGGATTCAACACTACTAACTAAAGCTAAAGCCTTATGTATATTATAAACGAAGGTAATGCCTATCACCAGTGCCTAGTACGTTGTAAACTGCCCTTCCTTCCCTCATCCTTACGCACCGTTTCCCTCTAATCCCTCAAAACCAAATCTCTAAAGACTACTTTACACTAGCTACCTCTTATTTCCTTATCTCCCATCACCATTCAACCCTAAATTTCAAATCCTGTTGCCCTCAAACATTTCAGTGGCCAAGTCCCCTCATACTATACAAAATATTATCTTCAGTGGAGAGATCCGAGTTCAAATCCTAGTTCTGCCATTAACTAGCAATATGCCCTTAGGGGAGTTATTATTTATTATAATTTCTTGGAAAATCAGTTTCCTCATCTGTAATTGGACTCTATGCAGGGTTGTGGGAATACATATTAAATTAGACATGTGTACATATAAGTGCCTGACATGCCATTGGTCTTATATTAATTCCTTTTGTTCCCCCTTTCAATTTTCCCCCACCTTTCCCATCTGAACTCCTGGATGTCTCCCTCTATCTCCTAGTTGCTTCCAAGTTTAAGTCCTATAAGCCCAACTGCTTGCCAAAAATTTCCACGTGATGGTTCCACAATTAACTCAAACTCAACCTGTTCGAAAATCAAACACATTTTCTTCTCTACTAAGTAGGCTTTTGATGACTTGTGTTAGGGTATCACCACTTTCTCAGCCCTCAGGATGTGGGGACAAAAGGTGCTTATAAACCTATCAGATGCCAAGGTCCATGGATTCCTTTGGCCCACATCCTTTCTCTACTCTCCATTCCCACCATACACTTGCCAAGTTCAGGTTTTACTTACATTTCCTACCGAGTCTCTGCCTCCTATAATACATACCACTATGAACGAAACCGTTTTGATTACATTATCCCACTGCTTAAAACCTTCAATGTTTACCTACAGCCTAAAAATGAAATTCAAACACATTAGGCAAACATGAAACTTGTCAGGCTCAAACTACTTTACCATCCTTACTTTCCAGTAGCCTTCAGAATCAAAATAACTCACTTTTCAACACTACTGCCCTTCGATCACTGCTTCCTACATCTTCTGAAATCCTAAAACTGATACCTGCTCCTCTTCCCAAGCCTTCACTGATCTCCAATGGCTATGCCACACTGCAATGGAAGGATCCCAAAGGAAGTTGTTCTACCACATCATATTAAAGTTATTTGTCTAAGTCTTAAGTTCTCTACTGGATTAGACTTTTAGGTGACTGAGATGCTTGGTAGCCCTACAGTACTCAGGACGTGGCTGTGCAGGTGAGCAGGCACTCAGAAGTTTAAGTGAAGATCAGATTTGAGAGATTCAAGATTATATGGGGAATGAATCAAGAACATTTCATGAATGGGGAGAAATAGCTGAGAAGCACTACAAATCAAGTAGGCACAGTAAGATGAATTTTAAAGTCAGATTAATTTCTCTAGAAGAGTTTTAATTTAGCAGAAGAGAGTTGGCATTCTTTGCAGTTCACAAAGACTAGGAATAGAACTGAAATGAACTGGAAAATGAACAATGATAAGAAAATGCTCATTTTGCACATTTAAAAAGGTCAAATATCACTTCCCTCTTTCAAGGAATCAATACCATTCCTAACTTTGGTTTTTCAAAGTAAAAATTACTGATGGTGCCTTTTCAGGATTAATAGAAAATACTTTGCTTAACAATGTGCTTGATGTCAACTTCCATATGCCTGAATCAGAATACTTCTGATCTTAAGAATGAACTAAAAATCCTCTTCTTTCATCAAAAACATTCATTCTTCCGATTCTGAAATGAATTTTTAAAATACACATTCACTGTTGGGAGAAAAATGTACTTGAAATATTTTAACTATTGTTGTGCCATTTGTTTTAATTCTCATTCAACAATTATTTGCAAGGCACCTGTTTTGATTGGGAGAGAAGGAGGGAAAGGAACAGAAACTTCCTGCCCTCATGGAGCCTGGAGTCAACATTCCAGTGAATTTTACCTTCAGAAAACAATCAACTTCCAACCCTGAAATAGTTGGAGCATTATCACAAATTCTCTGGCGATCAAAAACTAGGACATACTATTTTTATTGTTTTGAAAATCATCACTACTGAACTTTTACAAGACACTGTCCATTACCAGCTGCAACTACTGCAGTTAGGGCATTTTATTTACCCATCAATTGAAGAAAATCATTTTTAGGGTAACTTATATGGCAATAAATTGTCTCAACTGCAGTGTAACTGGAGAGTTCCATATATTATAGCACCGCAAATCTAAAGGAAAGTTATCGCACCATAATTGTTACAAGTAAACCTACAAAATCTGTGAGATGCAGCACGTTTTTAATGCCACATCCACACATCTCGAACTACTACATTTGATTTTTCAATGTTGCTTTATCTTTGGTACTTGGAAAGGGAAGACAATACAGCTCAACCCATGACAATAGTTCCCATTCTGTAACCGCATTTTAAATCATCAATAGCCAAGTCTCCTCCTCCCAAATCGATTCTGACAAATAGGATGTATGGACTCTACACTCCAAAAGCAACACCTGGAATGATCAGAGAAACAACTAGAGAACTTTAAGGCCGCAGGCAGCTTTGTTCCCGGTTTGGAGAGGTTTTCACATGTAAATGTCCTCGTAGAAGGGAGCCGAGGATTAACTACCTCGGGAGGGGGTGCGAGGGTAGGGAACTGGAGGACAACGCCAGCCTTCTAGCGGACTAAGGCGGAGCGAATACTCTTCTCTCCCATTCAACTTTTTAGGCGTCACGTTGGGGCTATAGAGCCTATAAGAAGGTTATGTTCACGACTTTAAATTATTATAACGAGCCACCCCCTCTCCGTTTATTAGCCCTATTTCCCAAGTGCGTGAATCTCGGAGAAGGGGGATGAACACCCTCTCCAACTCCTCCCAGACCCGGGATCAGAGTCCAGGCGTCGACGCGCCGCGGCCTGAGCAACAGGAGAGCTGAAGCCACCGCTCCGCCAGCCCCACGACCGGCAGATGCTCCCGTTCCCCCGCCCCCAACCCCACGCGCCCGCCCGCGCTTCTTTCTTAGCCCCTTGCGGGCTCCCGGCACTGCGAACCCGACAACCGGGCTCGCGGAACAGACAGCGAGGGCGCCCGGACCCAAAAAAGGGACAAGTTAGAGGAACGGGCACAGACTTGGGCTAGGGGAGGCCGCAAGGGGGCGAGGGGGGAAGCCCGAGGTCGCCGTCCGGGGGTGGGCAGTGGGGGGAGGGGTGCAGGGTCAGTTCCCGTGGTCGCCGCGACCTCTCCCGGGCCACAGGCCCCGCTCCGTGCAGGCCCCGCCGGCCCGGAACCGGGGCAGGAAGCGTCCCCACCCGGACCAAAGCTTTAAACCTCAGGCGGCGGGAGAAACGAGCCCCGGCTCCCGCAGCAGGCCCGGCACCCCCCTGCCCCGAGCACCCCTTACCTCCTGGTTGAAGGCGTTGACGGCGTCCATGTTCGCGCTGCGGCGGCGGCTGTTCCGGGCCCGCCGGTCACATAGACCTCGCGCCGCGGCGGAGCGGGGCCGGAAAACCAACCGGGCCTGGTGGCTGGGGGGAGGCGACGAGCGGCGGAGCCCGAGGCCCGGGCAGGAAGAGGCTGCGGCCGAAGCGGCGAGGCGGGCGGCCGAGGCAGAGGCGGAGAGGTGGCGGGCCCCCTCTCAGTCCCGTTCGCAGGATGAGGAAAAGGAGGCGGCGGCAGCGCCGGTCTTCAACATGTCCGTTTGGTGGTGGCGGCTGCGCTCTGCGTCTCGCTGACACGGCCCCCCGCGCCCTCACGCACTGGCTCACACTGGCCCGGCCGGCGAGCGGGCGGGCCTCTCTCTCCCTCTCTCCAGCGGGATGGCGGCAGCGGCCCGAGTCCACGCCGCGCGGGGAACCCTGGGACGGCTCAGGCCTCCCGGCGCTTCCTGTGCCCGGCGTCCGCCCCGCCCCGTTGCGCTGGCCCCGCCCCCTCCCCGCCTCGTCCCGCCCTGCGCCGCCCCGCGTGCCGGGCTGCTGGCGCGTGACGCCGGGACGCCGGGCGCTTTCCCGCCAGCGGCGGCCGCGGGCCGGGGAGACAGCCTGGCACCGAGGCCAGGCCTGGGCGGAGGGCGCCGCAGAGCGCGGGATCCTAGGGCTGCGAGGGTGACCTAGAGCAAGACCTGGCGCACGCGCGCTCCGCTCGACGCGGTGCTCCCGGGTGCGTCTCTGCGAAATGTTTGGCCCTAACCGGCCCTGCACCCGGCGGGGGCGGCGGGCATGGAGCCGCTCGCTCTCCGCTGCCGCGAACAAAGGGCGCAGGATTTAACCTCGGCCCTCTGGGCGTGCCTTTGCAGGCTCTCGTGCGCTCTACTGGGGAAAAGAATAAAAAGCTTCAGCCAATGCCAGTGCAGCTGTGTGCCCGCTGTAGTTGTGCAGGTTAATTCTGTGCGAGCTAAAACACTGAGAAAGACGTTCAGGCACTGGATATCCACGCAGGCCTTAAGGAACGCCTGTGCAGCCTTGTGCCACGAGAGGAGTGGATTCACTAACTTTCACGCTGATTCCTCAAACCAAGTTGTTTCATTTTTGGCCAAAACTGTTTATGCTGATCACTTTCCTTGAGTACCTACTGGCTGCCTGGTATTGGGGACAGGGAATAAAAGATAATTGTTTTGCCTGAAAACACCACAGTTTAGTGGAGAGGACAGGCAACTGAGCAGATACTTACCAAAGCATGCTTAGTGTTAGGGCAGAGGCCCTGGGAAACAAGAAAGATGCCCCTCCGACAGGAAGTCCGGGAAAGCTTCCTAGAGGAAGTGGCACCTGAGCTACATCTGGAGGGAGGAGAGGCCTACAGAGCCTGATGAGGACTGCCACCATCACCTTCCCCGAAGGAGGACCAGCTGGAGCTTAGGAGCAAGGTGGACTGAGAGACGAGAGTGAGACCAGATCCTAAAGAGGCTTTGCTCTTCCAGAGTTTGGATTTTGCCCCCTTAAGGCAGAGGGGAGCCCTTGAAAGGGGAAGGTGGAGTGATGGATGCAGTGTTCTCTCAGAAGGATGGTGCAAAGTAGTAAGGGGACAGGGAAAGAATGGCCCTAGCCCCCAGGGAAAATGAGGACTGAAGGACAGATGTTTAGGAAGTGGAGTGGAAGGGCCAAGGCAGAATAACTGTGAGGTTAATAAAGGGGGTGTCCAGGAGGATGCCCAGAGTCTGACTTGATGAATGACATGGGTGGTGGGTTTATGAGTCAACGTAGGGAATTTATGGGGAAGAAGGCGTGGGTTTGAGGGAAGACAGGATGATGGTTAACACTTGTCGCTTACCATGTGCCAGGGTCTCCTGACATGCTATTCTGTACTGTTTCATTTAATCTCCGTAACAGGCTTCTCGGTGAGGTGTCTATTAGTAATGCCCTCAT
Organism: Chlorocebus sabaeus; assembly: GCF_047675955.1. Lineage (NCBI taxonomy): Eukaryota > Metazoa > Chordata > Mammalia > Primates > Cercopithecidae > Chlorocebus > Chlorocebus sabaeus. The sequence continues at coordinate 70,444,590 of NC_132905.1, read as the reverse complement.
TTTATAATTCAGGGAGTGAGTGAACTAATGTGTCCAAGGTCACACAGCTGGATCATTTCCGTCTGGGGCCTGTGGAGTTTGAGCTGTCCCTGGGACAAATAAGTGAGGATGCCTAGGAGGCAGTTGGATAAACACGTGCAGAGTCAGGAGCGATGGCTGAGATGATAGAAATCTGGGAGTCATTAGTGCACAGCTACTGGTGGAAGGAGCTGAAATAGGGGGAAAAAGCCCAGGAACACAGGTATGTAAGGGATAAGTTGGAGGTAAGAAGAGGTGAAGAAAGGGCTCTGAAGTGATCAGCTCTATGTGGTGCTGGAAGTAAAAGTCCAGCAAGATAAGAATTGGAAAGTGCCTGATGGGTGCTACATGCAGGGAGCTTGTCCTGTGTGTAGGCTGGCGTGGTGAGGGCAAAAGCTAGACTGATGTGTATCAAAGAGGGAAAGGCAGGCAGGAGAAAGTTTATAGAAACTTGGCTGTGAAGGCAAGCTGTGAAGACAACAAAAAACTTGCAGGAGGAAGTGAGAGTGTTTGCTTGTGTGTTGTTTTGTTTTGAGATGAGGGTAATGTACTCTTAATTACTTGTTAAAGGAACAAACAAAGTAGATTTCAAATTTTATTTTCGGGTCCACTCATCTTCTACTTCATTACCACTTCCTATCACTACTTTTTAATTTTCCAGCTGAACTACCATTATATTTTCCAAATCCATGTTGCTTCTGTAACAGCTGTCATCCACAAGATCACTAACATTGCATCAGAAAGTACAGACGTGAGGCCAGTGCAGTGGCTCACGCCTGTAATCCCAGCATTTTTGAAGGTCAAGGCAGGCAGATCACTTGAGGTCAGGAGTTTGAGACCAGCCTTGCCAAAATGGTGAAACCTGGTCTCTACCAAAAATATAAAAAATTAGCCAGGTGTGGTGGCATGTGCCTGTAATCCCAGCTACTCTGGAGGCTAAGGCAGGAGAATCGCTTGAACCCGGGAGGCAGAGGTTGCAGTGAGCCGACATGGTGCCATTGCACTCTAACCTGGGCAAGGGAACAACACTCCATCTCAAAAAAAAAAAAAAGAAAAAAAAAGAAAAAGTACAGATGTGAGTAGATCTCTGTTTCCTACCCTTTGGCATTTGGCATTTCTGGAGATCTACCTCCTCCCAAATTCTGTCCAAGATCCCCACACCATGTTTCCAGCCTATTGCCAGGGCACAACCCACATTTTGTCATTCCCTGGACACATTTGGGAATTGACATGGCTGGGCCTTTGCTCTCATAGAAAACCCCTCTCTGCTCCTCTATATAGGCAGTCCCATTTAACATCTAGTTGATATGGAGATGTCACTGCCTTTTCATTCATTAATCATGTATTGAGCATGTACTTTGTGCCAGGCAGTGTGCAGAAAAGCTTCCCCACTCCCATTTCAGCTAGTCTCAGCATCTTCCACCATATGCTTCTATGACTCCACCATAGCACCTCTTACCTTGTATTGCTGTTATCTGAAAAAAGAAAAGAGTCTGCGTTATTCTGACACGATGTGCTCCCACCCTGCCTCTACCTGTTTCTGTGAAGAGTGGCAGAACTTAAAAATGGGTCCACAAAGCCAAATGGGATCCCCCTTCCCCAATTCATACACAGTCTGCTTTCCTCTTGTGATTCAGGGAAATAGATTTGTCCAAGGAAGGATGAAGTCTTAAGCTGGGGTTGGAAAGGGGGACTTGGGATGAGGGTGGTGAGTTGAGCTTTGGACAGGTTGCCTTTTGGGACTCAGTGCTTTACAGCTATTGGGGCCTATAATGGTTGTCGAATGAGGGAGTGATTGTCCAAAGGGGGTATTTTCTTTGTACCATCGTGCTGAGATTTGAATGCACAAGAAATAAGATTTGGCTTCTAAGATCCATGTGCTTGAGGTAGTTAACAGATTTTGGAGGTTCTTTCCTGGATAGGATTGTTTGGTTTTTATGTTGAGAGTGTTTGAGAGGTCTTTCAAAAGTAGTTGGGGAATATATGCTATCAGCTAGACTTTGGGTGCCTTGGCAGCATTTTCTAGCGTTTTCCTGTTCTGAAGACAGCAGCACCTATATCTGTTCTGGAACATCTGGTGGCCATTTGCACAGCTACTGCTGGACTTCCATCTTTATCTCTTCAGGCAGACAAGTCAAACCTTCCAATAGGAAATTTTGGGTAAATGACAAAAACTCATGAGGGTTGTCCTTTGTGAGCAGACTTTGAAGCAGTAGGAATGTAGCCTATTGAAAAGATGGCCAGAGGTTCAGAAATAAATGTGATGGATAAAAATCAGCAAGACATTTAATACATCTGCAAACTTGCCTTTCAAAGAACATTGATTGAAACAGATTCGTTTGTTCATAATGTGGGTATGAAAATAGTTTTGAAAAGCCATTCTAAACAAACTTATGTTTTTAGAAAGAGTAGATGAAATCTGTTTGCAGAGGAAGGAAAAGATGACATTCAGGAAGCAATATGCTGGTTAATTCTGTGTTCTTCGAAAGCCCACTCATTTACTTGAAAGGAATGCCGGTTACAATCCACAGGTATAGAGAATATGGAGAGAAAGCATCTTACGCCTGAAGAGTCCAGTGAAACATTTATAGCTAAGAATCTAAGAGAATATGGGTTCTTTCTGGTTTTTTTTGTTTGTTTGTTTTTGAGACAGGGTCTTGCTCTGTCACCCAGGCTGGAATGCAGTGGTGTGATCATGGCTCACTGCAGCCTTGACCTCCTGGGTTCAAATGATCCTTCCATGTCAGCCTCCCGAATAGCTGGGATTACAGGTACAAGCCTCCATGCCCAACTAATCTCCCTATGTTGCCCAGACTGGTCTTGAACTCCTGGGCTCAAGCAATTCTTCCATCTCAGCCTCCCAGAGTTCTAGGATTATAGGAATGAGCCACCACACCTGGCCTAATTTTAAATTTGTTTGTGGACAGGGTCTTCCTGTGTTGTCCAGGCTGGTCTTCAACTCCTGTTCTTAAGCGGTCCTCCTGCCTTGGCCTCCCAAAGTGTTGGGAATATGGGTGTGAATATGAGCCACTGCACCCAGCCTTGAAAATGACTTCTTTCTAATGCTTTATGCCATCTACTTTCTGGAGCGAGTATAAACTGGCTGTATTATTTGAGACTTCTTGCTCCTTGGTCTGCTTTTCTTCTCTGGCCAGCCTCCTGGATTCAAGTCATTTGTCAGATATGTGTATTGTAAATACTTCCTCCCAGTCTGTGGCTTACCGTTTCATTATCTTGCCTCCTCCTCTCTCTGAAGCTTTCCCTGACACCTCTGTGATCCTTCTTCCTCCCCACTTAGGGATGTGACTGAACTCTCTCCTGGTTTAGAACTGCGCCCAACTGCCCGCTGGGGAATTCCACATGGGTATCCCTCCATCCCCAAGGGACCCACATGACTCCTTTTTGTGCATCCTCTGTCTTCATGCCCTTTATGCTGTTGGGGCCAAAACAATGGAATGAAATGTGTGGAAAGCAGGAACTCCAAGAAGGAAGAGCCCAGCGGCAGTCGGGCAATGGGATTTTTGGGAATTTTCATTTTCTTCTTAATTTTTCAGCATTTTTCATACTCCTTATGGAAGGCATGTATCACTTTTTTTTTCTTTTCTTTTCTTTTTTTCTTTTTTTTTTGAGACGCAGTCTCACTCTGTTGCCCTGGCTGGAGTGCAGTGGAATGATCTCGGCTCACTGCAACCTCCACCTCCTGGGTTCAAGTGATTCTCCTGCCTCAGCCTCCTGAGCAGCTGAGATTACAGGCGTCCGCTATCGTGCCTGGCTAAGTGCTTTGTTTGTTTGTTTGTTTTGTTTTGTTTTGTTTTTTGTATTTTTAGTAGAGACAGGATTTTGCCATGTTGGCCAGGCTGGTCTTGAACTCCCGACCTCAGGTGATCCACCCGCCTCGGCCTCTCAAAGTACTGAGATTACAGGCATGAGCCACCACGCCAGGCCAGTTTTATTGTCAGAAAGAGTAAACTCCTTAAAAAAAAAGAAAACATGCAAGTAAGTATGCAGCAAACCTAAAATGTTCTGTATTTGTCATCTTAGCTATGATTGCAACGGTGAGCATATGAGTAACTAATAAAGGAAAACAATTTCTCTTCTTCACTTCCTATCTTACTTAGGAATAGGAATCCAAGATTCTCTTTCCAAAATGGAAGGTGTTAAAAACCAGTCTCAACTGAAGTGAAATGTCACCTTTTAGGACTGGGCCACGCCAGTCCAACATTTGCTGTTTCATTCATTCACAAAATAAATGTGTACATCTCTTGTGGACAAGCACTGTGCTAGGTGTGTGGAATACTGTGATGAGCCCAAACACAGATAAGTTCCTTCCTTGAGGAACTATTCCTCCAGAGTCTGGCACCTTGCCCTGATGTTGAGTATTTTCCATGTATATATTGGCCATATGTATACTTTCTTTTTTTTTTTTTTGAGACGGTGTCTCGCTCTGTCACCCAGGCTGGAGTGCAGTGGCTGGATCTCGGCTCATTGCAACCACCACCTCCCAGATTCCAGTGATTCTCCTGCCTCAGCCTCCCAAGTAGCGGGAATTAACAGGCACATGCCACCACGCCCAGCTAATTTTTGTATTTTTAGTAGAGACGGTGTTTCACCATGTTGGCCAAGCTAGTCTTGAACTCCTAACCTCGTGATCCCCCCACCTCGACCTCCCAAAGTTCTGGGATTACAGGCATGAGCCACCGCACCCAGCCATGTATACTTTCTTTATTAAAGTGTTCAAATCGTTTGCCCTTTAAAAAAATGGATCATTTGGAAGCTTCAGTATGAAGCTATTGAATGATACAAGTCCTCTGTCAGATCTGTGTGTTGTAAACATTTCCTCACAGTCTGTGGCTTTCCTTTTCAGTTTCTTTTGAAAAGCAGATGTTTTTCATTTTGACGGATATAATTTATTACTTTTTTTCTTTTATGGCTTGTGCTTTTCTGTCATATTGAAGAATTTTTGCTTATCCCCAGGGTATGGAAATGTTCTCCTCTATTTTCTTCTTGACTCTTTATAGTTTAGCACTTATGTTTACTGTGATCCATTTTGAATTAATATATGTGTATGAGATAAGGTAAATGTCAAGCTTCATTTTTTTACCTTAAGATATCTAGTTGTTCCAGCACTATTGTTGAAAAAAAAACGATGATTTTCCCCATTGAATTAGTTTGGCTCGTTTGTTGAAAATCAGTTGACTATATGTGTGTGGATCTATTTCCACATATGTGTACTCTGTTTCTTTATATATATCTAAATACCTGTCTTACATATACATAGCCCACTGTCTTAATTTCTCTAGTAATTCAAGTAAATCAGTTAAAATCTCCAACATAGTTCTTTTAAAAATTGTTTCCATTATGCTGTGATCTTTGTATTTCTATATACATTTTTAAATCAACTTGTTAATTTCCAAAAAAAAAAAAAAACCCCACACAACTGAAAACAAGACAAAATAGGAAGTATGCTGGCCAGGCGCAGTGGCTCACGCCTGTGATCCCAACACTTTCGGAGGCCAAGGTAGGCAGATCACAAGGTCAGGAGTTTGAGACCAGCCTGGCCAACATGGTGAACCCCCGTCTTTATTAAAAATACAAAAAATTAGCTGGGCGTGGTGGCGCACGCCTGTAATCCCAGCTGCTTGGGAGGCTGGGACAGGAGAATTGCTTGAACCCGGGAGGCAGAGGTTGCGTGAACTGAGATCACGCCAGCCCAGGCAACAGGGCGAAACTCCGTCTCAAAAACCAACCAACCAAACAAACACAGAAAACTCATAAGTGGGTGTTGAATGTTGTCAGATACCGTTGCTATATTCACCGAGATCATTATGTGATTTTGTCTATTTTATTCTGTTATATTAATGAATTACTGTGATTGGATTTTGAATGTGAAACCAACCTGGCATTCCTGTAATAAAATCCACTTGGTTATGGGATATTACTTTTTTTATATGTTGCTGGGTTCAATTTGCAAAGATTCTGCCAAAATATTTCCTTCTATATTCATGAGTGGTATTGGTGGTCTGTGTTTTCCTTTTCTTGTAATGGTTTTGGTGTTGGAGTAGCTTGCTCTCATCAAATTATTTGATAAATGCTTCTTTCCTTCTCTGTTATCTTTTTTTTTTTTTTTTTTTTTTTAGATAGAGTTTTGCTCTTGTCACCCGGCTGGAGTGCAGTGGCATGATCTCGGCTCACTGCAACCTCCTGGGTTCAAGTGATTCTCCTGCCTTAGTCTCCCAAGTAGCTGGGATTACAGGTGGCTGCCACCATGCCCAGCTAATTTTTGTATTTTTAGTAGAGATGAGGTTTCATCATGTTGGCCAGGCTGGTCTCAAACTCTTGACCTCAGGTGATCCACGCGTCTCGGCCTCCCAAAGTGCTGGATTACAGGTGTGAACAACCACACCCAACCTCCTTCTCTATTTTCTAAAATGGCTTGTGTAGAATTGATATTTCTTTCTTAAGATTTGTTAGAATTCACCAGTGAAGCCACTTGGGCCTAAAGTTTTCTTTATGAGAGGGTTTTATATTAATAATTCAATTTTTAAAATTGATATAGTGTTCTTCAGGTCTTCTGTTTCTCGAGTGAGTTTTGATAATTTGTATTTTTTTCAGAAAATCGTCCATTTAAAGGTTGTCAGTTTATTGCATGAAGTTTTTTCATGATATTCTCTTATTACCCTTTTAATGTCTATAGTGATATTTCCTTTTTCATTCCTGATATTGATAATTTCTATCTGCTTTTTTTTCTTTTCTTGTTCAGTGAGGTTAGAGATTCATCTACTTTGTTGTTCTTTTCAAAGAAACAGTTTTTGGTTTCATTGATTGGCTCTATTGTTTGTGGACTTTCTAGTTCATTGATTTTCGCTCTTATTTATTTCCTTTCTTCTACTTGCTTTATATTTAATTTGCTCTTTTAAAGTTTTTTGTCTTTTTGGGTTTTTTTGTTTTTGTTTTTGAGATGGAGTCTTACTCTGTTGCCCAGGCTGGAGTGCAGTGGGGTGATCTCGGCTCACCACAACCTCTGCCTCCCAGGTTCAAGCGATTTTCCTGCTTCAGCCTCCTGAGTAGCTGGGACTACAGGTCCATGCCACCATGCCTGGCTAATTTTTGTATTTTTAGTGGGGGGGGGGGGGTTTCACCATTTTGGCCAGGCTGGTCTCGAACTCCTGACCTTGTAATCTGCCTGCCTCGGCCTCCCTAAGTGCTGGGATTACAGGCATGAGCCACCACGCCTGGCCTCTTTTCCAGTTTCTTAAAGTGGAGGCTTAGATCATCGATCTGAGCTTTTTTTTTTTTTTTTTTTTTTTTTTTTTTTTTTTTTTTTTTTTTTTTGAGGTGGAGTCTTGCTCTGTCACCCAGGCTGGAGTGCAGTGGCACCATCTCGGCTCACTGCAAGCTCCACCTTCCCAGTTCAAGCAATTCCCTTGCCTCAGCCTCCTGGGTAGCTGGGATTACAGGCACATGCCACCACACCCGGCTAATTTTTTTGTATTTTTAGTCGAGACGGGGTTTTACTGTGATGGCCAGACTGGTCTCGAACTCCTGACCTTAGGCATGAGCCAACATGCCCAGCCGAGACTTTTTTTTCTTTTGGTTTTGTAAGCATTTAAAACTTTAAATTTACTTCTCAAATTTTGGTGTGTTGTATTTCCTAAATATTTAGTTCAAAATATTTTGTAATTTCACTTGGGAGTTTTTCTTTTGCCTGAGTCCTATTTACAGAAGTACTGTTTAAATGCCAGATATTTGGGAATTTCTCAGTTATCTTTCTGTGATTGATTATACTATTTGAATTCCATTATAGTCACATATCATACTTCATATGATTTCAGTTTTTTTAAATTATTGAAACTTGTTTTGTGGCTCAACTCATGGTCTACCTAGATGATTGTCCCATGTGCACTTGAAAATAATATATATTTCACTCTTGTCAGATAGGATAATAATATATATTCCGCTCTTGTTAGGTTCTGTTAATGTCTCTTGGATCAAGTTGGTTAATAGTATTATTTAAGTCTTCTAGATTTCTATTGTTTTTCTACCTCCTTATTATAATGTCAATTAGAGAGGAGATTTAATGTCTCCTGATGTGATTGTGCATGTAGTTATTTCTCCTTTCAATAGCTTCATGTATTTTTTTGTTTGGTTGGTTGGTTTTTGAGATGGAGTCTCCCTTTGTTCCCCAGGCTGGAGTGCATTGGTGTGATCTTGCCTTACTGCAGCCTGCACCTCCCGGGTTCAATCAATTCTTGTGCCTTATCCTCCTGAGTAGCTGGGATTACAGGCATGCGCCACCATGCCCAGCTAATTTTTGTATTTTTAGTAGAGACAGGATTTCATATGTTGGCCAGGGTGGTCTCAAACTCCTGACCTCCAGTGGTCCGCCCACCTCAGCCTCCCAAAGTGTTGGGATTACAGGTGTGAGCCACCGCACCTGGCTGACTCATGTATTTTGAAGCTTTGTTACTAGGTATGTAAAAATTTAGCATTATTATTTCTCCTTGATGAATAGACTCCTTATCAATTGGAACATTTTCTCTTTCTCTCTGGTAACATTCCTTGCCCTGAATTCTCTTTTATCTGATATTGATAAAACCACTCTGGCTTTCTTGTGGTTAATGCTTGCCTGGTATATTTTTTCCATCCTTTTGCCTTTAATCTGTCTGCGTCTTTATTTTTACAGTAGATTTTTTTGTAGATGACATGTAGTCAGGCCTTGCATTTCAGTCCGTTCTGACATGTCTGACTTAACTGAATTGTTTAGACCATTCACATTTAATGTAGTTGTCAATAGGGTTGAGTTTCATTCTACCATTTTGCTGTCTGTTTTTGGTTGGTCCCATCTGCTCTACTATTTTTCTCTTCGTTTGGCTTCTTTTGGCATAGTAGAGTATTTTATTTGATCTCTACTAGTTAACTTACTATTTGTACCTCTTTTTCTTTAGTGATTGGTCTAAGGTTTACAGTATGCATCTTTTTTTTTTGAGATGGAGTCTTGCTCTGTCACCCAGGCTGGAATGCACTGGCATGATCTTGGTTCACTGCAAGCTCCACCTCCCAGGTTCATGCCATTCTCCCACCTCAGCCTCCCAATTAGCTGGGACTACAGGCGCCCGCCACCACGCCTGGCTAATTTTTTGTGTTTTTATAGAGATGGGGGTTTCACACCATGTTAGCCAGGATGGTCTCGATCTCCTGACCTTGTGATCCACCCGCCTAGGCCTCCCAAAGTGCTGGGGTTACAGGCATAAGCCACCGCGCCCAGCCTATGATATACATCTTTAAGTTATCACAGTCCACTGTCAAATAAACTTATGCCGCTCGACGTATAATGTGTGATTCTTATTATATGCCTCTATTTCCTCTCCAATCCTGTGCTTATTGTAGTTTTATATTTTACTTCTACATGTATATATTATAAGCCTACAATACATTAGTATTGTTTTTACTTTAGCCATTATTTTGAAAACAAGAAGATACTTTTTATATTTTCCCACATATTTAATATTTTCCGCACTCTTCATTCCTGTGTATAGATTGCAGTTTCTGTTGTCAATTTTCTTTCTCGTAGGGAAGTTTCTTTCATATTTGTTTTAGGCCGGGCGCAATGCCTTACGTCTGTAATCCCAGCACTTTAGGAGGCCGAGGCAGGTGGATCACTAGAGGTCAGGAGTTCGAGACCACCCTGGTCAACATGCTGAAACCCTGTCTCTACTAAAAATATAAAAATTTGGCTGGGTGAGGTGGCTCACACCTGTAATCCCAGCAACTTGGGAGGCTGAGGCAGGAGAATTGCTTGAACCCAGGAGGGGGAGGTTACAGTGAACTGAGATCACGCCACTGCATTCCAGCCTGGGCAACAGGGTGAGACTCCGTCTCAAAAAGAAAAAAAAATTCGTTTTAGTGCACATCTGCTGTCAGTGAAACCTCTCTGTTCTTGTTGATCTGAAAAAGTCTATATTTTACCTAAATTCTGAAAGGGATTTTCTGTGGGTATAGAATTCTACATTTACAGGGTTTGCCCCCTACCTAGCACTTTAAAATGTGTCATTCCATTGTTTTCTGGCTTGCATAGTTTCTCACGAGAAATCTGTGAGAGAATTCTTATATTTGTAAATAATTGCCTTTTGTCTAATGTCTGAAAATTGTTATTTCCTGTATTTTTTCCAGTTTTCTGGTTTCTTTTTTTATGGTGAAATGGTAATTCTGCACCCTGTTACTATCTCATGATGAGAGACAGAAGTTTCCAGAAGGTTTTAATTGTTAGGGAGTAAAATCTATTAGTTTTTTTTCTTTTATATTTAGAGCCTTTTTGTGTTCTAAGAATTAAGAATTCTTTGCCTGCCCTAAGATCATGAGGATATCCTCTATGTTTATTTTAAAAGCTTTACAGTTTTAGTGTGCAGATTTTAGGTCCATGGCCTATCTCAAGTAAATTTTTTTGTATGTGCGTGAGACAGGAATAAAGGTTCATTTTTAAAAAAGTTATTTCATCATCCTTTGTCATCCATCATCTTCCCTCCATTGAATTGCATTGGAACTTCTATCAAAAATTAAGTGGCTGCATATGTGTGGGCCTATTTCTGACCTCATTATTCTGTTCCTTTCATCACTAATACCACACTGTCTTGATTGCTGTAGCTTTATAGTAAGTTTTGAAATCAGGAAGTCTTCCAACTTTGCTGTTCTTTGAGGTTATCTTGCCGCAAGGACCCAGGTGGCAGTAATTTTTAAAGCTCCTCAGGTGATTCTAGTGTGAAGCCAAGGTTAAGAAGTACTGTCTTAGGGGTTGAGGAGTCCTAGGCTGGTCCCACTGGGTTTGTGGTTTTGTGGTTTTGTGTTTTCAACACATTTCCTTCAGGACAGTATGTTTATAGTCTATTTGCTTCTGAACAATTTCATGTGTAAGTAACCACATCCAAAGGCTTTGTGGAGAAATGGCCTTTAAGCCTAAGAATTCTTGGTTCCAAGCTTCTGATCATCGTGCCCTGTCCAGTCCCCTCTCCCATAGGTTCAGTGGCCATTGCATGAGACAATTGGATAGAAAATAGTTACATGGGAAACACTACCCTTAGTCACCTCTTTGGTGCCTAAGTGCCCAAACTCCTCTGCTTAGACAGTCACTTTCCTGCGTGCCCTTGTATTAGCTTCAACTGAAGTAGAGGAAAAATTGCCTTTATTAACCCTGCCAGGCTTAAAATTATGGGACTCTCTGTTAAGTTGGATTGGAAAAGAACTTCACATTGAGTAAAACTGATTTTCCCCCCACTCACCTCTCAAACCAGGTGTCTCTAAGTTAAGATCTCCTCTCCGCCGGGGGCGGTGGCTCACGCCTGTAATCCCAGCACTTTAGGAGGCCAAGGTGGATGGATCACGAGGTCAGGAGATCGAGACCATCCTGGCTAACACAGTGAAACCCCGTCTCTACTAAAAATACAAAAACTTAGCGGGGTGTGGTGGCGAGCGCCTGTAGTCCCAGCTACTTGGGAGGCGGAGGCAGGAGAATGGAGTGAACACAGGAGGTAGAGCTTGCAGTGAGCCGAGATCACGCCACTGCACTCCAGCCTGGGCCACAGAGCGAGACTCTGTCTCAAAAAAAAAAAAAAAAGAAAACTCCTCTTTTGATAAGTTAGGTTATAAGATAAGCTGCTGAAACAAAGGGACCCCCTACCCTCTAACACAAATATTGTGTTTTAAAAAATTTATTTCTCTCTCAGGTAATGCTCCAGAAGTGAGCAGTCTAGAGCTGGTGAGGTGATTCTGCCATCCCCCACAGGTGAACTCCAGGGTGACTTTGCCATTTGTCATGATTTTCTAGCCACAGGATGGAGAAAGAGGAAGTAGAAGGCCTGCAGTTTCCGTTTTAGGATGTTACATACTTCATGTTCACTCATATCCCATTGGTCAGAGCTTGGTCACAGGGCCATGCAAGGTGCAGGGGAGGCTAGGAAAGGTATTTTTGGACTGACTGACCATGTATCTTGCTGAATCTCAGAAAACTTCTATTATTAAAGGGAGTAAAGTCTGAATGGATATGGGAGGAAAATCACTCATCTTCACCATGGCTCTCTTTTGCTAAGAGCCCAATAAGGTTTGGCTGTGTCCCCACCCAAATCTCATCTTGAATAGTAGCTCCTATAATTCCCACGTGCTGTGGAAGGGACCTGGTGTGAGATAATTGAATCATGGGGGCAGGTCTTTTCCATGCTATTCTTGTGATAGTGAATAAGTCTCACAAGATTTGATGGTTTTATAAAGGGGAGTTTCCCTGCACAAGCTCTCTTCTCTTGTCTGCCACCATGTGAGATATGCCTTTCACCTTCTGCCCTGATTGTGAGGCCTCCTCAGCCATGTGGAACTGTGAGTCCGTTAAATCTCTTTCTCTTGTAAATCAGCCAGTCTTGGGTATGTTTTTATCAGCAGTATGAGAACAGACTAATACAGAGCTGTAACAATGAATTAAAAAAATCAACGTTCTGAAATTTCATACCATTCCTTCCAACAGCACAGCATGTAGAGTTGGCCACATTTTACCGAAATCTTTTGCCATCACCAAATTACTGACCTGGAATAATTTAATCTTACTGCCTTCTATCCTACCTCTTCTGCTCAGCCAATTAATATTTTAGAGTCTATTCCTCATAGCAAACCACTTCAAAACATAAAATTCTGTCTCAAGTAGGAATGCTTATGGCTGCAAGTAAAGAAAACCTGATCAATAGCTTAAAAAGGGGTTTATTTTTCTCATTACATAAAAAGTCTAGAGTAGGTGGTTTCTGGCATTGGTTCCAATGCTGCAGCCGAGGACTAAGACTCTTTCTTTCATTCTGCTTGACTTTTCTTAACATGTTGGCTTTTTGACTTCTTTGTTATTTTGTGGTCACCAGATGATTGCTATAGTTCCAGCCATCGCATCTATTTCTTTCTTTTCTTTTCCTTTCTCTCTCTTTTTTTTTTTTTTTTTTTTTTTTGAGATAGAGTTTTGCTCTTGTTGCCCAGGCTGGAGTACAAGGGCATGATCTCAGCTTACCACAACCTCCATCTCCTGGGTTCAAATGATTCTTCTGTTTCAGTCCCCCAAGTCACTGGGATTACAGCCATGTGCCACCATGCCTGGCTAATTTTTTGTATTTTTTTTTCTTTTAGTAGAGATGGTGTTTCTCCATGTTGGTCAGGCTGGTCTCAAATTCCCAACCCCTCAGGTGGTTCACCCGCCTTGGCTTCCCAAAGTGCTGGGATTACAGGTGTGAGCCACCATGGCCAGCCCATCACACCTATTTCAAAGTGTGAATGGTATCTGCTGGGTCTGCTCCTTACTTACGTAAAGAAAGGAGGTTATTCCACCAAGATCATGCCATTGCATTCCAACCTGGGCAACAGAGCGACACTCTGCCTCAAAAAAAACTAAACTAAAATAATAAAAATTTAAAAATCAGAAAGGAGGCTATTCCGGAAATGTCTCCCCACAGGTCTCCTTACCTCTTTATTGACCAGAAATGAGCCATGTGCTCATTTCTAAACCAATGGAAAGAAGAAAGGGATTGGATGAACACCAGTCAGAATTCATCTGCTAGGAGTAGAATATGAGCAACTTTCCTTTAGAACAAGGGATCTTTGCCTTCTATCTGAACAAGTAAGTTCTATTAGCAAGGAAGAACAGGGAAGAAGGGAGCTAACGTATGGCCAATGAGCGAGAACAAAGACTAACGGCCACACAGACAGGCCATTGTGAGTGTGAGTGTGGGCTGTGTGATTGTGTAAGATGCCGGAAGTGTGGAAGGATGTATACTCGGTTGTTAGCACATGCCACATCACTGTGGGAAAAGGGGCATGGATACAGGTGAAGGCAGGAGGGGAAGCAAGCAAAACTGAAAAGAAAAAGTGGCCTAAAAGTATGGCGATCACGTTTGTGCATTTATGTCCAATTATGTACTTATGTGAATATCTAAATAAATTTGAGAAATGTTTAAAATAATCCTGATCCCATCCTAAATACAGGTAGGTTTTGCATTATATCAGCACCCTGGCTGAGCCCCTGCATTCAAGCAAAAAAACTAAATCAATGAATGATGAGTACATGAATAAATGAATAAGTCCATAGCAGACACAATAGATATCCCATTGTCCACGCATTAAGATCGTGCATGCCACCAGCTAGAGGGACAGCCACCCCCCACCCATGCCCTAGTGTAGTTATCTAGTGAAATTCTAACATCTTGAATCTTCTTCTTTTTGTTTTAAAGTCCCAGCACACGAAAAGTAGAAAAACAGTTAAGGAGGCTGCTGGAGGTAGGGAAAATGACAGCCATTAGAGATAACAGCTGACAGGTTGACAGTGAAGGAGAAGACAGCCATCTATAGGAAGCAGACACAAGAACACACAAAGAACATACACAAGAACACACACAATCTATAGACAGCAATCTACAGGAAGCAGTTGCAAGAACACACAAAGACAACACTGTCAGGCCGTTCTGTTTAGGAGGAACTCGTTCCAGGCACCTCCATAACCCCCAGTGGCACTGGTTTTACAGCAAATCACAACAAGGCTATATACACATCAGGCCCCAGTGAACAAGGAATGGGAGAGTATTCGCCACATTCTCTGTTTAAGAAGGCAAGGCGGTGTGTGATAGAACAGAGGATGAGGGCTATGCCCAGTTCATCCTTGTGACTTTCAAGATACAACTTTCAGCTCTCAGCTGGATGCCACATCTGGACTCCGCAGCCTTCTCAAGCTCAGCACGTTTTAAACTCTTCCTGCCTCATTTACAATTGAGGTGCCAAGTTGTCATTGGCTACCAAAGTGATAGGCAAATCCATGTGTTGAGATGTTCAAGGGAAATATCTGAGAAAGTGTTTCTCAGCTCTTCCTCACCCTTCCCTACTCGGGGATAATAAACATGATCAGGGTGGAGAGAGAGAGAATTTGGGATAAGGAAATTGGTAGTGAGAGTTTTGGGGGAAAGGAGTTGACTGTTTCAGGCTTCCAACTCTCCTCTATTTGGAGTAAGAGGCCAGCAAGCTTTTGTCCTATGAGCCAAATCTGGTCACAGCCTATTTGCACAAATAAAGTTTAATTGGCATGCTGCCACCATAATTTGTTTGAGTATTGTCTCTGGCTATTTTCTTTTTCTTTTTCTTTTCTTTTCTTTTCTTTTCTTTTTTTTTTGAGACAGAGTCTTGCTTTGTCACTCACGTTGGAGTGCAGTGGCTTGATCTCAGCTCACTGAACCTCCACCTCCCAGGCTCAAGTGATTCTCGTGCCTCAGCCTCTGGAATAGCTGGATAACAGGCATGTGCCACCACGCTCGGCTAATTTTTGTATTTTTAGTAGAGATGGGGTTTCGCCATGTTAGCCAGGCTGGTGCCGAACCCCTGGCCTCAAGTGATTCACCCTCCTCGTCCTCCTAAAGTGCTGGGATTATAGCCATGAGCCACCGTGCCCGGCCTCTGGCTGTTTTCAAGTATCAGTGGAAAGGTTGTGACAGAGGCTGAAGCCCATAAAGCCTAAAATATTTGCTGCCTGGCTCTTTCCAGAAAAAGTCTGCCATCCCTGAACCTTATGCCTCATGAGGAAGACCACAGGGGTCCCCAGGAGAGTATTAAAATATGTCCCTGCTAGGTGGTCAACAGAGAGGACGAGTACCTAGACTCTATCCAAGGCGGCCACGGGCTAGGCTCTGACTCTCCCAAGGGAGAGGGAAGGGTGAAGACCTGCTTTGGTGGCACGCGCCGTGCTGTGACTCTGGGATAGTGTGACACTGAGCGTTTCCCAAGGACCATACTCAGGACTGAGTGGGAGAGAGAGTAGCCACCTGGAGACCTCAGCAGATAGAGGCTTGAGTGGACCAACTCCTGCCCAGGGATTAAAGACATCACAAGAGACCACCCAGAAGAGGTGCATTCTTTGCAGTCAAAGGAAGTGAGGGAGAAAAGGTTACAGGGCTCAGTGGCTCACGCCTGTAATCCCAGCACTTTGGGAGGCCGAGGCAGGTGGATCACCTGAGGTCAGGAGTTCGAGACCAGCCCAGCCAACATAGTGAAACCTGGTCTCTACCAAAAATACAAAAATTAGCCGGGCGTGGTGGCACGTGCCTGTAATCCTGGCTATTTGGGAGGCTGACGCAGGAGAATCGCTCAAACTCAGGAGGCAGAGGTTGCAGTGAGCCAAGATTGTGCCACTGCACTCCAGCCTGGGCAACAGAGTGAAACTGGGTCTCAAAAAAAAGAAAAAAGAAAAAAAAAAAAGAAATTTCTAAAGAGCTCGCTAAAGTGAGAGACAGCCTCCTCTAACCATCTGGTAGCCCTGAGACAGCATGAAGCCAGCCGCCAAGTTGGAGCTGGACTAGACCCTTCCCTCTCCCTATCCAGTGCTCCTGCTGCACTTGGTGGGACTGCACCAACAACTGGCAAGTTGGGGGACACATGAGTAAGGGAAGAGGAGGACCAGAAGGCCATGGTACCTTCCCAGCTGCAGGCTTCCAGCCAAACAGTGAGGGAGATTTAACACCGTCATGTTTGGCATTCTGACATTCTTTTCTTTTTGAGAGAGACAGACAGGGTCTTACTCTGTTGCCCAGGCTGTAGTGCAGTGGCATGATACTAGCAGCTCACTGCAGCCTCAATCTCCTGGGCTCAAGCGATGTTCCCTCCTCAGCCTCCCAAGTAGCTAGGACTGCAGGCATGCACCACCACAACCAGCTAATGTTTTCTTTCCTTTTCTTTTTTGAGACAGTCTCACTCTGTCACCCACGCTGGAGTGCAGTGGCATGATCTGGGCTCACTGCAACCTCTGCCTCCCAGGTTCAAGTGATTCTCCTTTCTCATCCTCCCAAGTAGCTGGGACTATAGGTGCACGCCACCAAGGCTGGCTAATTTTTGTATTTTTAGTAGAGACAGGATTTCCCCATATTGGTCAGGATGGTCTTGAACTCCTGACTTCGTGATCTGCCCGCCTTGGCCTCCCAAAGTGCCGGGATTACAGGCGTGAGCCACCGTGCCTGGCCAATTTTTTTTTTTTGTAGAGACAGGGTCTTTCTGTGTTGTCCAGGCTGGTCTTAAACTCCTGGCCTCAATAAATCCTCCAGCCTCAGTCTCCCAATGTGATGGGATTATAGGCATGAACCACCACACCCAACCCATTCTGATATTCTAACTACTAAATTGAAACTGTTGGTGACCTAATATGACTCATCTGTTCCAAAGAATGAGTGGAAAAGGTTTGGGACCTGCCAGAGTTTCCCAGCTCATGAGAAGGACACCTCCACTAAGGAGAGCTTAGGGGGATGAGAGGAACACACTGAACTAAGATTTGTTTTCTGGCATGACTCATGCTTGTTCACCATGCTGGATCCAATAACTGATACAGAATGAACATCCCTAATCCCAAATCCAAAATATGAAATGCTGCAGAATCTACTACTTTTTGAGAACCGCTGCAACATCACAAGTGCAAAATTTCTCATTTGACCTCATGTGAGGGGTGGCAGGCAAAACACAGTCAGAACTTTGTTTCATGCACAAAACTGTTTAAAATATTATGTAAAATTTCCTTCAGGCTATGTGCATAAGGTGTATATGAAACATAAATGACCAGGTGTGGTGGCTCACGCCTATAGTCCCAGCACTTTAGGAGGCCGAAGCGGGTGGGTCACCTGAGGTCAGGAGTTTGAGACCAGCCTGGCCAACATGGCAAAACCCCGTCTCTACCAAAAATACAAAAATTAGCCAGGCATGGTGGCACGTGTCTGTAATCCCAGCTACTTGAGAAACTGAGGCACAAGAATCACTTGAACCCAGGAGATGGAGGTTGTAGTGAGCCGAGATTGTACCACTGCACTCCAGACTGGGCAACAGAGTGAGACTCTGTCTCAAAAAAAAAAAAAAAAAAGCAAATAAACAGAAAACCATAAATGAATTTTGTGTGTAGACTTGAGTTTCAACCCCAAGGTATATATGTGCAAATATTCCAAAAAGTGAAAAACATCTGAAATCTGAAACATTTCTGGTCCCAAGTATTTCACATAAGAGATATTCAACCTGTATTATTAAGCACATGCTGGACATCATGCTAAGCCCTTTACATGCATTACACATGAAACCTCCCAGCCAGCCTCTAGTATTAAGCCAATTTCACAGAAGAGGAACCGAAGCAAAGGAAAGATAGGCTATGGTCTAGAGGAAGCTTGTCCAACACACAGCCTGTAGGCTGCCTGTGGCCCAGGATAGCTTTGAATGCAGCCCAACACAAATTTGCAAACTTTCTTAAAACATTATGAGTTTTTCTTTGTGTGTGTTTTGTTGTTGTTGTTGTTGTTTTAGCTCATTAGCTATTGTTAGTGTTAGTGTATTTTATGTGTGACCCAAGACAATTCCTCTTCTAATGTAGCCCAGGGGAACCAAAAGATTGGACAACCCTGGTCTAGAGCCTCATTATTAAGTGGTGGAGATGAGATTCGAACCCAGGCAACCCAGGACCAGCCTGAGTTCTCAATCGCTATGTCATGCTGGCTGGAAGCACCGCCACCCAAGACTTGGTTCTCTAAAGGTTTGTTATCGGCTGAGAGGTCTTGACTTCCCCTAGAATCCCAGGGTTGCTGACTTTGCTTCTCCCATCAGAGCCTGCCACAGACTCCTTATCGTATCTGAGTTGGCCAGAGACCCTTGAGACCCCATTGAATCAGCTGGGTCACAAGCGCTAAGTTGCTTGCAGTGCAGCCTGGACCAGCTCTGGAACTTCTCATGGTCAAAGCTAAGAGTCAATTGAGTCACCCACTGAGTCAGGCGGCATACTCAAATGTATGGCACAAGTCTAAAATCCTGTGTAGGCCCACAAACATTGCACCTGAGTCCTAGTGATAGGACACAGCAGGCACAGCAACTTGCTCTTCATTTTGGAGGAAGAGCCCTAGTCCCCCAGATCACTGAACACCTTCCCCGACCTCTGCTCCAAATCCACTGTCCCAAATCTTCTGTAGCTTTGGGAGATTTCTCTTCTACCCATTGGTGTGAATGTTCTTACCCAGGCATCCTTGGTGTCTGCTACTTCAGCTCCCTAGATTTTATCAACTTGATGTCCCGTGAGATGGTTCAGGTTCCCACAGAAGCACCGGAGAGGTAACAATACTGAGGTAAGTAAGGAAAAGATGTACTATTGTCCTTGCCAGGTACAACAAACCAATGAACGCACCAATGAATGAACAACTCACCTGCTTCTAGTGTTCTTCGTGTGTCATAACAGAGAAACATTTGGCAAAGCCACGGATTCTTACCAAGTGCCAGAGTCTCTGTGTATCTGTTTTGGTCAAATGAAGCCACCTGGAACAGCAGATGTAACTGATTAAGTTGATGATAATGCACTGTCATTCCCCAAGCCCCATCTGGTTTTCTTCACTAGTCAAACTAGAGAGTTAAAAGGGAATGTGATAGCAATCATCACCTCTGGATCTTTCCTGTCTATTAATCTCTGAAATTCTCTGAGGGATGTGGTATTGCTTGTGATGTGCCATTTTGTAGCGCTCTTTGAGTTTACGCTTGGCCATTTGAGTCAATGTGGGGATTTGCTATTGTTACATGTGTATGTTCCTCTTACACCCTTATGAGCTGGGGAAATAAAAACAGATTTGGGGACTCTTTGGGCCTAGTGACAAACTTAAAACTTAGTTTCTTACCTAACTCACCATAAATCCCTTCTCTGACTGGTGGACAACAGTGGTATCAGGGTCTATAGGAATTAGCATTAGTAATGGATGCAGTTTTCAATAATCCTTCAAAGATCTAGGTTTTCCATTTCTGTAGTACACATTTGCCTTGATTAATGGTGGCAGTGATTTGGGGGGGAAATGAGGATGAAGATGTACAGCAGGAGTGTCCAATCTTTTGTCCAATCTTTTGACTTCCTTGGGCCACATTGGAAGAAGAATTGTCTTGGGCCATACGTAAAATACACTTAACATTAACAATAGCTGATGAGCTAAAAAAAAAAAAAAAAAAAAAAAAAAACCAAAACCAAAACTCATAATGTTTTAAGAAACTTTAAGAATTGTGTTGGGCAGCATTCAAAGCCATCCTGGGCCACGTGTGGCCCACTGGTCGCAGATTGCACAGGCTTGATTTAGAGTACATATCTGTGATCTTATTGTAACGTTCTTCATCAAGAACACCTGGTCTCTTTTCATTCAAGAGGCTCTGGGTCTATGATACAAGTCAGGTCTTGGAATTGAGAATGTCTACCCCAGAAGCTCAGTCCATGCCTCTTGCTAATCAGGCCTGAGAGAGCTCCTTAACGCTCTTGGTCCTAGAAATTCCTTGGTCAGTTATCATGGTGAAAGACCCCTGCTAGGCAGACCAGTTGGATTCTATTCTGGCCCTACTTTCTCGTGCACTAGGGAGTGGTTTGGGGATGGGCTGCGGAAATAAATACAGATTTGTATTTGCTATCTGGGGGTGGTTTGGGGATGGTGGTGGTTTCTAGTTAGCCAAGTGTAGGTCACTTATCCACATCCTCGCCACAGAAGATCCTGGGGAGTTGTGAAACTGGGATTTTCAGTTTCAACTGCGGGAAAGTCTGCCTTTCAGCAGAATTTATAGTCTGGGGAAATAAATTCAGATTTTCATTCTAAACATAGGAAGAAGGTTCAGAGGTTGCTCAGCCAAAAATGATGACAAATGCGTTTCCACAATTCATCTCACCTTCTTCTGTCATTTAACAACTGTAAGGTTTAGAAGATTGATCTCAGCTTCAAAGGTAGCTCATGTTTTATTCAAACCAAGTTGAATAATGCAATTCTCTTTGCCAGTGATTTGTTCAGAAAATCAGACCTAAGCTAGTTAGGCACATGGCATGCCTCCGACTTCGGGGGTTGGTTCAGGGGTTCAGGAACAGGCAGCTGACACACTGTGGTCTAATGAGACGCCAGATGACATGTTCTGGGAGATTCTGGAAAAAAGTTTCTCACGTTCCAGAGAGCCAGAGAAAGACCATAGTATCTTCTGTACTTGATCCCTGCAGGCATCTTGATAGCAGCATGGAGCTCCTGCAGGACAGCGGGCAGAGCTGAGAGAATCCTAGAGGAACTGAGCTGGATCTGCTGGGGTTTATTTATGTATTATTTTAATTTATTTTTTTAGAGACAGGGTCTCACTCTGCCCAGGCTGGAGTGTAGTGGAGCAATCATAGCTCTCTGCAGCCTCGAACTCGTGGGCTCAAGGAGCCCTCTGGCCTCAGTCCCTCCCGCCTCAGCCTCCGGAGGAGATGAGAGTAATGGTGCATGCCATCACACTCTGCTAACATTTTTATTTTTAAATTTTTTGTAGAGGTAAGGTCTTGCTTTACTGCCCGGGCTGGTCTCAAACTCCTGGCCTCAAGCTATCCTCTTTCCTTGGCTTCCCAAAGTGAGGGGATTTACAGGCATGAGCCACCCTGCCCAGACTGGATCTTCTGGTTTAAACCAACCCTGAAGCCTGATTTCCTTCAAGACTTGCTAGATTTACTTCTACACATTTCCTCATTGTTTAAGCCAAGTTGAGTTGGGTTTTCTGGTATTTGTGATTGAAAGCATCCTAATTTGATTCACATAAAATTGTCTATGTTTACAGCTCCTAGTGGCATCTTCCAGAACTGGTATTCCTTTATAATAATCACTACTGTCCTGACAGATGGGAGTGGCTGGAATCTGGACTAAAATGGCAGTATAATAAATGTAAATATTGATATGAAAGGAAATACATATCGATTAAATGAAACAATGATTCAAATGTATAGTTTTTATAATAAAAGAAATAAGTTTTAGTTACCCAAATTTTTCTTTTTTTGAGATGGAGTCTCACTCCGTCACCCAGGCTGGAGTGCAGTGGCTCAATCTCGGCTCACTACAACCTCTGCCTCCTGGGTTCAAGAGATTCTCCTGCTTCAGCCTCCCGCGTAGCTGGGATGACAAGCACCCGCCACCATGCCCAGCTACTTTTTGTATTTTTAGTAGAGATGGGGTTTCACCATGTTGGCCAGGCTGGTCTCGAACTCCTGACCTCAGGTGATCTGCCTGCCTCGGCCTCCCAAAGTACTGGGATTACAGGCATGAACAACCGCACCCAGACCCCAAATTTTTTAACATACAGACCATTCAATTCCACATAATACAAATACATGAGGCACCATTAAGTGTTTAGAAAACACTTATACAAGTAAAATTATAAACCTATTTTCATCTCTCTCCACCCTTCCCCTCCCATTGAGCTGCTTCATTATTCTGAGGCATTGCAAGTCAGGGGAGCTGGTTTGTAATATGTCCTTAGGCAGGTGAATCTGCTTTTCTCAATCTTAGGCTTCTAGTCTGCAAAACAATTTCTGTTAGTATCAGATTAGTTCATATGTGTGAAAAATCATCATAAAGGCCAGTGCAGAGAAGAGGACAGTGCAGAGAAGAGGGATGAGATAGTCACATTGATCATGAATGAATTTTAGTACTCGTGTACATACTTTGTTTCCTATTTTGGTTGCTGATTTTTGTATTTGAAAAAAATAACAAGGCTGGGCACAGTGGCTCACGCTTGAATCCCAGCACTTTGGGAGACCGAGGCAGGCAGATCACTTGAGGTCAGGAGTTCAAGACCAGCCTGGCCAACATGGTGAAACCCCGTCTCTACTAAAAATACAAAAATTAGCTGGGCATCGTGGCGGGTGCCTGTAATCCTAGCTACTCAGGAGGCTGAGGCGGGAGAATTGCTTGGAGCTGGGAGGTGGAGGTTGTAGTGAGCTGAGATCACCCCATTGCGTTCTAGCCTAGGCAACAGGGCAAGACTATGTCTCAAAAAACAAAACAACAACAACAAAAAACAAATCAGTTGGTGTATATCTTCATTTCCCATGGCATCATAATTAGTATTCCACATATATTTGATAGACAACTGAGTATTAATAAATAACAATTTATGAGAGTGAACAGAAGTAACAGAGCACTTTCAAATACATAATCACATTTGAGATATGCAGGAACTCTGCAGTCGGGAAAGAGGGCAGTGTTATGATCACAACTTTGTGTCTCAATTTGTAGAGCTAGTTAGTGGTAGAAGTAGAATTTTAATCCTGTCGTCTGGTAATATTTCTATGAGAGTCTAATTTCACATTTGTGTTTTTCCCTGACTACTAGCTTTGTGACCTTGGACAAGTTACGTAGCCTTTTTATGCCTTGGTTTTTCTTATCTGTAAAATGGGGATAATAATAGCATAGGGTTGTTATGAGAATTAAGTGAGCAAAGTGTTTGG
This sequence comes from Chlorocebus sabaeus, assembly GCF_047675955.1. Taxonomy (NCBI): domain Eukaryota; kingdom Metazoa; phylum Chordata; class Mammalia; order Primates; family Cercopithecidae; genus Chlorocebus; species Chlorocebus sabaeus. Next base: position 70,421,306 of record NC_132905.1, on the reverse strand, counting down.
ACTAGAACTTTGCACTTAGTAAGCACCATGAAAGTGTTTTTAAATAATATATAAATATTGGAGAATTAAATGAGCAAAGTGTTTGGACTAGAACTTTGCACTTGGTAAGCACTATGAAAGTGTTTTTAAATAATACATAAATTTTTTTTTCTTCCCCTGCTACTACATCATCACCATGGTTAATTCCCACCTTCAAGTATTTCTCCTCAAATACTTGTGTTATCTTGATCTAGTTGGTTTTTGCCTACTATGCATTAAATAATGTTTTACATTATAGTGTGTTGTTACTTTTCACACGGGGATTTAGATCAGGGTTGGCAGAATTATGGCCAAATCCAGCCCACCATCTGCTTTTATAAATAAAGTTTTATTGGAACCCAGCCACTGCCATTATTTACATATTTTCATATGCTACGATTGGCAGAGTTGTGTAGTTACAGCAAAGAACGTATGGCCCTCAAAGCCTAAAATATTATCTAGCTCTTAACACAAATAGTTTGCCAACCCCTGTTTAAGAGATATATATCTTTTCCTTTTTTTTTTTTTTTTTGAAATGGAGTTTTGCTCTTGTTGCCCAGGCTGGAGTGCAGTGGCACAATCTCGGCTCACTGCAACCTCTGCCTCCTGGGTTCAAGGAATTCTCTTGCCTCAGCCTCTTGAGTAACTGGAACTACAGGCACACACCACCATGCCCAACTAATTTTTTGTATTTTTAGTAGAGATGGGGTTTCACCATACTCGCCAGGCTAGTCTCGAACTCCTGACTTTGTGATCTGCCTGCCTCGGCCTCCCAAAGTGCTGAGATTACAGGCGTGAGTCACTGTGCCCAGCCTACACCCCCCCCCAAAAAAAAATATATATATATTTTAGACAGAGTCTCACTCCATTGCACAGACTGGAGTGCAGTGGCACAATCCTGGCTCGCTGCAACCTCTGCCTCCCAGGTTCAAGTGATCCTCCTGCCTCAGCCTCCTGAGTAGCTGGTACTACAGGCATGCACCATCATGCCTGGCTAATTTTTGTATTTTTAGTAGAAACAGGGCTTTACCATGTTGGCCAGGCTGGTCTCCAACTCCTGACCTCAAGTGATCCGCCTGCCTCAGCCTCCCAGAGTGGTGGGATTATGGACGTGAGCCACCGTGCTTGGCCCTAAGATACTCATTTTTTAGAGAAATACTTGGAGTTTTAAGTTCTTCAAGAGAAAGGAAATTGTACACTTAAAAAAATTCAAAGACAATAAATATTTCCTTTCTGGTTCCTACTGAATAACAAAGGACAAATATAGTCAATTCCTGCAAAACCATTCACTTACCTTACCTACATCACAGACAAGGGGCAATTAATGTTATCATTATTAATCTGTTACCATTATAACAATTGCAAATTGCTCTTGCCCAGTCCCATGCCTGCCAAGAAGCTTGTGGATTCACCTCTTTTAAAGAGGCTCATTTCCCTCCTCAAACATGATTTACAACTAGAGACTGTCCCTTGCAATCAAAGCGGTGATTTATTTCCCCCTGAGATCAGATCAAAGCCAGCTTGGGAGCGCTAGGTCTTGTGCTGTCGTCCGCCCACCAACCCCCATCACCTCACAGATACTTCCTGGAGGAGGGCAGTTTCTTCTAAGTTTGATCCTGGGTTACACCAGGCAGCTTCCTACATTTTCATGACTGCTGGTCACCCCCTTAATCTTGAATATTTGTCTCCTAAGCTGATGAGAAATTCCAGGAGACGAATTGGGATGGATCAGACCAAATCCATTATGTTTCTTCCCTGGGAAAACATTTCAGGGCACATGACAAGCACACGCTGCATAAACAAGACCAGATCAAATGCCTGGCATGGGACTGTATCATTGTATATTTTTACTGTTCTGATGTTTTATGTTTTAAACTGATCTTTTACACAACTGATGTTTTACACAGTGGCTGCCTCAGTTCTTTCCCATCTAGTTCTTGCAGTGGAATTGCTTTTTCTCAGGGCCTCTACCTATACAGATCACTTTGAGCAATTTGTCTTTAAAGCTTCTTGAAATGATCCTAATATTCTCCTGCAATTCTCACTGCTTTAAGAATCTGTCTCCTCTAGACATAAGTCCTATCATTTTATAATGCAATGATATTGCTTAATAAATCCTTAATGTATGTTACTATTCAGATTGACAGATTGTATACTTATTATGTATGACATTTTCATTGACTTCTTTTGCGAAGTGACATTATTGCCATCCCAGTCTGGGAAAGATTTAATACCTGATTCTTCCTCCATCCATTTATCAGAGTCATTCAGAACTCCTTCTTTTTTCCCTCCTGCCTCAAAGTATGAATTCAAAGATTTTTCTTTCAAACCTATTCCCTTAGATATTTTTCTCTAGTAATCACTTTGTTAAAGACATATTACTACCTAAAGGACAGTCACTTTCCCAGTCCCTGTCTGTATCCCGATTTATTGTTTTTTTTTTTTTCAGACGGAGTTTCACTCTTGTTGCCCAGGCTGGAGTGCAATGGTGCGATCTTGGCTCACCGCAACCTCCATCTCCCAGGTTCAAGCAATTCTCCTGCCTCAGCCTCCCGCATAGCTGGGACTACAGGCATGCGCCACCATCCCTGGCTAATTTTGAATGTTTAGTAGAGACGGGGTTTCTCCATGTTGGTCAGGCTGGTCTCAAACCCCTACCTCAGGTGACCTGCCCGTCTTGGCCTCCCAAAGTGCTGGGATTACAGGTGTGAGCCACCATGCTTGGCCAGTTTATAGGCTTTTAAAACCAAATTTATTTCTTTTCTTTTTTCTCTCCTCCCTTCCCCTCCCCTCCCCTCCCCTCCCCACCCCTCCCTTCCCCTCCTCTCCTTTCCCCTCCCCTCCCCTCTCTCTCTCTCTCCCTCCCTCCCTTCCTTCCTTCCTTTCTTCCTTTCCTTTTTTTTTTCTTTCTTTTTTTACTTCAGACATGTTTTATTATAATCTTACACAGCCTACTTGTATTTATTTGGGTTCAGTTATAACATAGCATAATAAAAATAAAATACCTGGGTGATGAAATAATATGTACAAAAAATCCCCTTGACATGTGTTTACTTATATAACTAACCTTCACATGTATCCCAAATCTAAAATAAAAGTTAAGGCCGGGCGAGGTGGCTCACACGTGTAATCCCAACACTTTGGGAGGCCGAGGCAGGCAGGATCACTTGAGGTCGGGAGTTCGTGACCAACCTGGTCAACATGGTGAAAGCCTGTCTCTACTAAAAATACAGAAAAAATTAGCGAGGCATGGTGGTGCACACCTGTAATCCCAGCTACTCCGAAGGCTGAGGCAGGAAATATTGCTGGAACCTGGGAGGCGGAGGCTGCAGTGAGCCGAGATGGCGCCACTGCACTCCAGCCTGAGTGACAGAGAAAGACTCCGTCTCAAAAACAAACAAACAAACAAACAAATAAAATAAAAGTTTTAAAAAAACCCAAAAACAAAGCACTGGTCCTCTGAAATAAAGCAGGCAATCACTGTTCAATAAATACACTTGATTGATTTTGTATAGAAGGGCCAAGTTTACAACTAAATTTTTATTTATTTATTTATTTACTTATTTTTTGAGACGAAGTCTCGCTCTGTTGCCCAGGCTGGAGTACAGTAGCACGATCTCGGCTCACCGCAATTTCCGCCTCCCGGGTTCACACCATTCTCCCACCTCAGCCTCCCAAGTAGCTGGCTCTACAGGCACCCGCCACCACGCCCGGCTAATTTTTTATATTTTTAGTAGAGACGGAGTTTCACCGTGTTAGCCAGGATGGTCTCCATCTCCTGACCTCGTGATCTGCCCACCTCGGCCTCCCAAAGTGCTGGGATTACAGGTGTGAGCCACTGTGCCCGGCCTACAAATAAACTATTATAAAAAGTTTAGCATGAATAAGTACATCATTACACCTTTGATGCAGAAATATACATCTTTGCCACTATACAAGAAAACTCTAATTAAAGAGCTTACAAGGTTTCACTCAATAGATATATATTCATATATAAATATATAAACAGCATTCAATAGGCTTGTGTCGAAAAGGTAATTTCTGACCAAAATACTTCATTTAAGTGACTGAATCCTGGATCCTTCTGTTATTCATGCTCCACTCTTGAAAAAAGGCAAAGTCTGCTTAGATTAGGCAATTGCTTGTGATTTTAACATTTTTGTTTTCATTCCCCATGGTGGGAATAGTGTATAAAGAAAACCTTCCAACTGCAGAAAGGGCATTTAAATGTCTGTTTCATAAATAACGAATATCACAGTCCAAGTCAGAGAATACCCTGAAAAGATGATCATTCTTAGTTTTCCTTCCCTATTTTTCCTTCCTTCCTTCCTACCTTCCTTTCTTCCTTCCTTCCTTCCTTCCTTCCTTCCTTCCTTCCTTCCTTCCTTCCTTCCTTCCTTCCTGCCTCCCTTCCTCCCTCCCTCCCTCCCTCTCTCCCTCTCTCTCCTCTCTTTCTCTCTCTCTCTCCCTTTCTCTCTCTCTCCCTTCCTCCCTCCCTCCCTTCTCTTTCTCTCTCTCTCTCTTTCTTTCTCTCTCTCTTTCTTTACTTTTGAGATGAGTCTCTCTCTGTCACCAAGGCTGGAGTGCAGTGGTGGAATCTCAACTCACTGCAACCTCTGCCTCCCGGGTTCAAGTGATTCTCCTGCCTCACTCTCCCCAGGAGCTGGGACTACAGGTGTGCACCACTATGCCTGGCAAATTTTTGTGTTTTTAGTAGAGATGGGTTTCCACCATGTTGACCAGGCAGGTCTTGAACTCCTGACATCAAGTGATCCACCTGCCTCGGCCTCCCAAAGTGCTGGGATTACAGGCATGAGCCACCATGCCTGGCCACTAAACCAAACTTCTAAGGTATTATCCAAATAAATTGCTGACGACAAAGGACCATTGTTTGATGAATTCCTTACAAATATTATTTATAATGTCTCTATTAGAAACATTATAAGTGGTTTCTAAGTTGCTTCTATTTAAAGTTTAATGTTTATGGAAATTTAAAATCTTAAACTCTATTTTTCAAGAGAAGATTTCTAACAGCCTTGAAAGCATCTTCAATTTTGATGACAAATTGTTAAACTTGAAATATTAATTTGTGTCTTAATTCAAAGGCAGTGGGATGTAGATCAGAATGGTGCAGGGTTCCTGCCCTCATGAGGTTTGCAATTTCAGGTGAGAGTCCAACACACTTTAAAAAGTATTGCAATGTGGGAAATGCTAAGGGAGCTACTGTTCTGGGCGGGTTCTGGGTGGGTCCCCTTGCTCCATACTTTACTGGAGCAAATATGATGGCATCATCTGGGAGGGCTTCCTGGAAGAGGCAAACTAGGTCTTAAAGAAAGCATCAGATATCACTGGCTTGGGAAAGATATTCCAGGAGGAAGGAACAAGTTGTACAAAGTAAGGTAATTTTGTTTGGGAAAGCTCCAGCAGGTTCACATGAGGACACATTTGAGATGGTCTACCTCTATACTCATAACTGTAGGTGCTTGGGAAAAGCTGAACTAAGCCAGTGTTAACAGGTTTTGTCTGGACAATGCAGTGGGTCTAGAAGCAGGTTAGAAGGACTAGAAGAAATTAAAAAAAAAAACAACAAACCTCTGATGTAAGAAATGAATATAGCTGCAGATAAAAGTAGTTTGGCACTATCTGTATGGTTCCCATCTAGGTTTATTTTATTTATTTTATTTTATTTTATTTTATTTTATTTTATTTTATTTTATTTTATTTTATTTATTTGAGATGGAATCTTGCTCTGTCGCCCAGGCTGAAGTGTAGTAGCACCATCTCGACTCCCTGCAACCTCCATCTCCCAGGTTCAAGCAATTCTCCTGCCTCAGCCTCCTGAGTAGCTAGGATTACAGGCATGTACCACCATGCCTGGCTAATTTTTTTTTTGTATTTTTAGTAGACATGAGGTTTCACCATGTTGGTCAGGCTGGTCTAGAACTCCTGACCTCAGGTGATCCTCCTGCCTCGGCCTCCCAAAGTGCTGGGATTACAGGTGTGAGCCACGGCGCCCAGCCTCCCATCAAGGTTTCTAACAGGGCCATCAGAATTTTCTCTGATTTTCCTCTGTGGTTCTATTGGGTAAGATCCTTATTTAGTGTACAGGTCTGCAGACAGAAAGAAACAAGACAAGGAGAACACTGCTTCCTCTATTTCTGTGGCTTGTGTCTAATTTTAGGAAGCAGCACAACAAATAATAAAAAACGGATGTTTCTAAGTAGATTTGTGTGTGTGTGTGTGTGTATGTGTGTGCGCGCGCACGTGTGTCCTTTAAAGCTTTTCCTACCCCATCCTGGCCTCATGCAATGTCAAAAAAAAGTAAGTGAGCAAATTGACACTTTCTTCTTGTAGTGATTATTATTATTTGAGATAGGGTCTCACTTTGTCACCCAGGCTGGAGTGCAATAGTGTGATCTCAGCTCACTGCAGCCTCAACTTCCTGGGCTCAAGTGATCCTCCCATCTCAGCCTCCCGAATAGCTGGGACTACAGGTGTGCACCACCACACCTGGCTAATTTTTTTATATTTTTAGTAGAAACGGGGTTTTGCCACGTCACCCAGGCTGGCAGTGATATTATTTTTATCTCCAACGTGCACCTGTGGCAGGTTGGCTTCTCCTCTCTCACCCCCAGAACCGAGTTATTTGCTTAACCTCTCTCTAATGCAGTGGCTGTGAGGAGAGTCCTTGGAGCCAAGCTGCCTGGGTTTGAATCCCGGCACTACTACTTAACTATTCACTGGGATGAGTTACTCAACATGGCTACGTCTCAGCTTTCTCATCTGTAAAATGGGGGTATTAATAACAGTACCAACTTCATAAGCTTTTTGTGAGGATTGAATGAATTGAACATATACAGGTGCTTATAAGAGTACCTGGCACATGCTAGTACAACTTGAGTTTGGCCAGTCTCACCTCTCAAACAGCATCTAGGGACACATGCTCAGAGCACCAAGAGCACTGATCTTCAGTACTCTCCCTCTTCCTTCTTTTCCCCACTCTCTTAATCACCGTTCAGTGTGTATCCCTCTATCCTCACCCCAGTTAGCTCCTGGGGCTCACACTTAATTTGTTCGGAGGAGAAGTGGCCTGGGCAGTGTCAGTCCCTGGTAGTAATGAGATGTGTTACGTGTTGATGCCTGGCAAAGAGGAAATAAGAAGAAATCCTAGGTCTGCAGCCATAAAAAAGGATGAGTTCATGTCCTTTGTAGGGACACGGATGAAGCTGGAAACCATCATTCTGAGCAAACTATCGCAAGGACAGAAAACCAAACACTGCATGTTCTCACTCATAGGTGGGAATTGAACAATGAGAACACCTGGACACAGGGCGGGGAATGTCACACACCGGGGCCTGTCGTGGGGTGGGGGGATGTGGGAGGGATAGCATTAGGAGATATACCTAATGTAAATGATGAGTTGATGGGTGCAGCAAACCAACATGGCACATGTATACATATGTAACAAACCTGCACGTTATGCATATGTACCCTAGAACTTAAAGTATATATATATATATATATATATATAAAAAGAAATCCTAGGTCTATTCCTCCATCACTGCTTACTAGCTTTAGGAAAATCTAAAATGCCTACGGCCCTCAGTTTCCTCATCCTTAAAGTTGTGATGATAATAATTATCCTCATCCCCCTTGGTCCTCTTGAAGGTCACAGGAGAATACTGCTTATGGAAATCTTTTGTAAACTGTAAAGTGCAAATAGATATATAGGACTGTTTTCATTCACCCAAACACTTGTCAATGAATAGCATTAGCTTTTCTTGGTCTTAATGTATTATTGAGTACCTGCCATAGAATGTCAAATAGAAATCTTGTCTTAGTCCTGACTTTTATGGGAGGGATTTGTAATATCTGACTTGTAAAATTATGCTTGCTTAGATTACTAACATGCTCGATTAGGTTTAAGACATTTCTTTTCCTGGGTTCTATCGTGAATGGATGTTCTATTTTAGCAAATGCCTCTAAAAGATCTGTTAATACCACCACATGGTTTTTCCACTTTGATTTTTTTTTTTTTTTTTTTTTGAGATGGAGTTTTGCTCTTGTTACCCAGGCTGCAGGGCAGTGGTGTGATCTCAGCTCATTGCAACCTCCGCCTCCTGGGTTCAAGAGATTCGCCTGCCTTAGCCTCCCTAGTAGCTGGGACTACAGGCATGCGCCACCAGGCCTGGCTAAGTTTTGTATTATTAGTAGAGGTAGGGTTTCACCATGTTGGCCAGGCTGCTCTCAAACTCCTGACCTCAAGTGATCCACCCGCCTCAGCCTCCCAAAGTGCTGGGATTATAGGCGTGAGCCACCATGCCCAGCCACTACTTTGAACTTTTTAATAGACTCTTAGTATGGAAACATCTTAGCATTCCCAGAAGGATCTTTTTGTACCTTTAATACACTGCTGGATATGAAATTTAGTATCTTTATTTTCACTGATATGTAAATATCTATATCTGTATACACACATATATACACCATATATGTTGTGTGTATATATGTGTGTGTGTGTGTGCTGACTGATAGATACAGATAGATATAAGGTTAATATGGTTTGGTTGTGTCCCCACCCAAATCTTATCTTGAACTGTAGTTCCCATAATCCCCAAGTGTGGTGGGAGGGACCTGGTGGGGCAGTTACCTCCATGCTGTTCTCATGATATTGAGTGAGTTCTCATGAGATCTGATAGTTTTATAAGGAGCGCTCCCTCTCTTCATTCTGGACTTCTTGCTGCTACCATGTGAAGAAGGACATGTTTGTGTCCTCTTCTGCCATAATTGTAAGTTTCCTGAGGCCTTCCAGGCCCTGTGGAACTGGGAGTCAATTAAACCTGTTTCCTTTATAAATTACCCAGTCTTGGGTATGTCCTTACAGCAGCACGAGAATGGACTAATACAATAAGTTGGTACCAGGTAGTGGGTAGTGCTGTAAAGATACCTGAAAATATGGAAGCAACTTTGGAACTGGGTAACAGGCAGAGGTTGGAACAGTTTGGAGGGGTCAGAAGAAGACAGGAAGATGTGGGAAAGTTTGGAACTTCCTAGAGACTTGTTGAATGGCTTTGACCAAAATGCTGATAGTGATACGGACAATAAAGCCCAGGCTGAGGTGGTCTCAAATGGATATGAAGAACTTGTTGGGAACTGGAATAAAGGTCGCTCTTTCTATGCAAAGAGACTGGTGGCATTTTGCTCCTGCCTTAGAGCTTTGTGGAACTTTGAACTTGAGATAGATGATTTAGGGTATCTGGTAGAAGACATTTCTAAGGGGCAAAGTGTTCAAGAAGAAGCAGAGCATAAAAGTTTGAAAAATTTGCAGCCTGACAATGCAATAGAAAAGAAAATCCCATTTTCTGGGGAGAGATTCAAACCAGCTGCAGAAATTTGCATAAGTAACGAGGAGCTGAATGTTAATCACCAAGACAACGGGGAACATGTCTCTGGGACATGTCAGAGACCTTCACGCAGCCTGGAGACCTGAGAGAAAAAAATGGTTTTGTGAGCTGGGTCCAGGGTCCCCCTGCTGTGTGCAGCCAAGGTTGGTGCCCTGTGTCCTAGCCACTCCAGCTGTGGCTAAAAGGGGCCAAGGTACAGCTCGGGTCATGGCTTCAGGGGGTGCAAGCCTTGGGCCTTCAGGGGGTGCAAGCAATACCAGCTTCTATGTGGTATTGAGCCTGGGGGTGCATATAAGTCAAGAATTGAGGTTTGGGAACCTCCACCTAGATTTCAGAGGATGTATGGAAATGCCTGGATGTCCAGGCAGAAGTTTGCTGCAGAGGCAGGGCCCTTATGGAGAACCTCTGTTTGGGTAGTGCAGAAGGGAAATGTGGGGTTGGAGCCTCACACAGAGTCCCCACTTGGGCACTGCCTAGTGGAGCCGTGAGAAGAGAGCCACCGACCTCCGGGCCCCAGAATGGTACATCCACCAACAGCTTGCATGGTGCACCTGGAAAAGCCAAAGGCACTCAACGCCAGCTGTGAAAGCAGACTGGAGGGGGGGTGTACCCTGAAAAGCCACAAAAGCAGAGCTGCCCAATGGTGTAGGAACCCACCTCTTGTATTAGCATGACCTGGATGTGAGACATGTAGTCAAAGGATATCATTTTGGAACTTTAAGGTTTAATGACTGCCCTATTGGATTTTGGACTTGCATGGGGCCTGTAGCTCCTTTGTTTTGGCCAATTTCTCCCATTTGGAATGGGTGTATTTACCCAATGCCTGTACCCCCATTGTATCTAGGAAGTAACTAACTTGTTTTTTATTTTACAGGCTCTTAGGTAGAAGGGACTTGCCTTGTCTCAGATGAGACTTTGTACTTGGACTTTTGAGTTAATGCTGGAATGATTTAAGACTTTAGGGGACTGTTGGAAGGGAATGATTGTGTTTTTGAAATGTGAGGACATGAGATTTGGGAGGGGGCAGGGGTGGAATTATATGATTTTGCTGTATGTCCCCACTCAAATCTCATCTTGAGCTGTAGTTCCCATAATTCCCACATGCGGTGAGAGGGACTCGGTGGGAGAATTGCATCACGGGGGCAGTTACCTCCATGCTGTTCTCGTGAAAGTAAGTTCTCACGAGATCTGATGGTTGTATAAGGGGCTTCCCCCAACTCCTTTTCTCAACACTTCTTCTTCCTGCCACCATATGAAGAAGGATGTGTTTGCTTCCCCTTCCACTTTGATTGTAAGTTTCCTGAGGCCTCCCCAGCCCTGTGGGTATGTCCTTATAGCAGCATAAGAATGGACTAATACTAAGGTATCAGTGTTTCTTTCTTTTCAGAGACAGAATCTCACTCTTATCAGCAAGGCTGGAGTACAGCGGCATGATGGCACAATCATAGCTCACTATAACCTTGAATTCCTAAGCTCAAATGATCCTCTCACCTTAGCCTCCTGAGTAGCTAGGACTACAGGCACGCACCACACATTCCTGGCTATTTGTTTTTTAATTTCTGTAGGTGTAGGAGTCTTGCTTTGTTGCCCAGGCTGGTCTCAAATGCCTAGCCTCAAATGATCCACCTCCTTTGGCCTCCTAAACCACTGGGATTACAGGTGTGAGCCACCATGCCTAGCCAGATATCAGTTTTATACTGAACCTCTAAAACAAGAAAATGGGTTAGGTAAGCTTCCCATGTTTTCCTAGGCTCATAGGTAGTTTATACGAATTAGATCTTCCTTAAAGCTTTGTCAGAATCTACCTGAAACGCCTTCTGGACTCAGTATCTGTTTTAGGAATAGATCTTTGAGTATCTCTTTGAGTTCCTTGATAGTTATGATTCTATTCAACATTTCTAATTTTCCTTGAATGAATCTTTGTAATTAATATTTTCTAGGATATTAGTCTCTTCATCCAGTAATTTTCAGAATGCTTGCCATGAAGATAAACATTCTTAGTTTTCGACTTGTGATTTTTTTCTTGAAAGTATGCCAAAGGTTTGCCTTTCTTTTACTTCTCTCAAAAAAAAAGTTTATTTTTATTTTTTAACTTTTAAGTTCAGGGGTATATGTGCAGATTTGTTATATAGGTAAACTTGTGTCATGGGGGTTTGCTGTACAGATTATTTCATTACCCAGGTATTAAGCCTAGTACCTATTAGTTATTTTTCCTGATCCTCATCTCCAGCCTCTGGCAGGACCCCGTTCGTATTGTTCCCCTCTATGTGTCCATGTGTTCTCATCATTTAGCTCCCACTTAAAAATGAAAACATGTGATTTTGGTTTTCTGTTTCTGTGTTAGTTTGCTAAGGATATTGGCCTCTAGCGCCATCCATGTCCCCACAAAAAACATGATCTCATTCTTTTTCATGGCTGCATAGTATTTCATGGTGTGTATGTATACATATGCACATTTTCTTTTTCCAGTGTATCATTGATGGGCATTTAGGTTGATTTCATATCTTTAAGGGTAGTATGGCTTCTTGGCCTTTTGGCTCAGATTTCATATCTTTGCTATTATGAATAGTGCTGCAATGAACATACACAGGCATGTGTCTTTATAATAGAACAATTTATATTCCTTTGGGTGTATACCCAGTAATGGGATTGCTGGATCAATTGGTATTTCTGTTTTTAGGTGTTTGAGGAATCACCACACTGTCTTCCACAGTGGTTGAACTAATTTACACTCCAACCAAGGAAATTCAGGAAAATAATTTCCTTTTCTCTGCAACCTTGCCAGCATCTGAAATACCAGTCACCAATGCTATCTCCTCTTTATTTTCTATTTTTATTAATTTCTACTCTTATCTTTCTTAATTCATTCCTTCAACTTTCTTCAGATTTATTTTGTCTCTCTCTATCTCCTGCCAAGCTTCTTGAGTTGAAAGCTTGGTTGATTCATTTATTGTCAACATTTCTTATTTTCTGCCATATGCACATACGGCTATGTATTTCCCCTGTGAATGCTGTCTTAGCGTGTCCCATGGGCTTTGATATTCACGGACTGCTCTTACTGTGACTCAGTTCTAAATGGCTTGTAATTTCTGCATTTATTTCCTGTCAAACCTAAGACTTATTTAGTGGAATGTTTTAAAATATCCAAGAGGATAGATCTTTGTTGGTTATCCATCTTTTATTATTTTCTCATTTTATTACATTATAGTTCATGAATGTGTGCTGTCACAGTTTTACTTTTGGGGATTTGTTGTGATTTTCTTTGTGGTTTAATACATTCAGAGAATGTCTCATGAGAGTTGGAAAAAAATGTGCAATGTCTGTTGGATAAAAACTTGTTTCTCTCCATATGCCTATGAGGTTATAAATGTTAGTTTTGTTAGCCAGGACTTCTCGAGCCATATTCATTTGGGTAGTAGTTGATCAGCCTGTTTTTGAGAAATGTGTTTAAAGCCACTCATGATGGGGACTTACCAGTGATTCCTTGCATTTCTATCAGGGCTTGCCTTACTTACAGACTTTGAGGCCAAGGTTGTAGGTACATAAAGATTTATGACTTATATTTTGTGGATTATAATATTATAATTATGATACATTCTTTTAATTTGATTTTGTGTGAGATGACTACTATTAATATATTCCTGGCATGTCTTTTTCTTTTCTTTTCTTTTTTTGAGACAGGGTCTCATTCTGTCATCCAGGCTAGAGTGCACTGGCACAATCATGGTTCACTGCAACCTCCCCGCCTCCCAGGCCCAAGTGATCCTCCCACCTCAGCCTCCTGAGTAGCTGCGACTACAGGACTGCACCAGCATGCCTGGCTAACTTTTGTATTTTTTTTTTTCTTTTTGAGACAGAGTTTTGCTCTAGCTGCCCAGGCGGGAGTGCGATGACATGATCTTGGCTCACTGCAACCTCTGCCTCCTGGGTTCAAGCGATTCTTCTGCCTCAGCCTCCCAAGTAGCTGAGATTACAGGCATGCACCACCACGCCCAGCTAATTTTGTATTTTCAGTAGCGACAGGGTTTCTCCATGTTGGTCAGGCTGATCTGAAACTCCTGACCTCAGGTGATCCGCCGGCCTCTGCCTCCCAAAGTGCTGGGATTACAGGCGTGAGCCACCGCGCCCGGCCTAATTTTTTTTTCTTTTTTAAATAGATTTTTTTTTTTTTTTTTTTTTGAGATGGAGTCTCGCTCTGTCTCCCAGGCTGGAGTGCAGTGGCGCCATCTCGGCTCACTGCAAGCTCCGCCTCCTGGGTTCACACCATTCTCCTGCCTCAGCCTCCTAAGTAGCTGGGACTACAGGCGCCCGCCACCATGCCCGGCTAATTTTTCGTATTTTTAGTAGAGACAGGGTTTCACCGTGTTAGCCAGGATGGTGTCCATCTCCTGACCTCGTGATCCACCCGCCTTGGCCTCCCAAAGTTCTGGGATTACAGGCATGAGCCACTGCGCCTGGCCTTCATCAACTAATTCTTTTGGTTAACGAATTTCTGCTTAAACCAGGCCAAGACCTTTCTTTATAAGGAGCCAGGCCAGTGAATCAGGGAGTGAGATCAGAGGAAAAGAAGTCTCCCTTTTGTGTCTTTAAGTCACGTATTGTGCCTTGAGTAGCTGGAGAAGCTCCTAAATAGTATAATAGACAGAAGCTGTATATATCAGCAATAGCAAGGACCACTTGTCTGAGAACCTGGTTTGTACCAGGCACTGACCTTAATGCTTTTCATACACTGCTTCATTGAATGCTTGTAACAGCTACCACATAGGTTGAATCTCTCTATTTTACAGATGCATCAACTGAGGCTCTGTGCAGTAAATAAGTTGTTCAACAACAGAGACCAAGTAAGTGGCCAAGTCAGAACTCCAATCTGTCTTCCTGACTTCGAGCTTGAATTGCCTTATACCTTATAAAAAGAATTCAGCAGCCTGAGGTTCAAAGTTCAGCTGTATGATACCGAGAATTCATTTAGTTTCTCTGAGCCGCCATCTTCTTATTTGTGGAGTGGAGATAATGATGGCACTGATTGATTCTCAGCTCCTCACAGGGTTATTGTGAAGACAAATGAGAGGATGACTATGTGTTTTGCAAGTGATTAAATTCTGCAAACACAAGTCACTTTACTTACCGTATACTGGAGACACATTAGACTTTTAAAAATTTATATATATATATATTTTTTATTTTTTTTTTGATACAGTGTCTTACTTTGTCACCCAGGCTGGACTGCAGTGGTGCAATCTTGGCTCACTGCAGCCTAGACTGGACTCAAGAGGTCAGATCCTCCCAACTCAGCCTCCCGAGTAGCTGGGACTACAGGTGTGTGCCACCATGCCTGGCTAATTTTTTTTTTTTGTATTTTTTTGTAGCGATGAGGTCTTGCCATGTTACTCAGGCTAGTCTTGAACTCCTAAGCTCAAGTGATCCATCCACCACGGCCTCACAAAGTGCTAGGATTACAGGTGTGAGCCACCGCTCCTGGTCAGACTTTTTTATTTATTTAAAAAACTTTATTTTTAAACTTTAATTTTTGAGATAGGGTCTCACTCTGTCACCAATGCTGGGGTGCAGTGGTGTGATCATGGCTTACTGCAATCTTGACTTTTTGGGCTCAAGGGATCCTCCTGCCTTAGCCTCCCAAATAGCTTGGACTACAGGCATGTGCCACCATGCCCAGCTATTAAAATCTTTTTTTTTTTTTTTTTTTTTTTTTTTGTAGAGACGGTGTCTTGCCATGTTGCCTAGGCTGGTCTCGAACTTCTGGGCTCAAGCTCCCACCTTGGGTTCCCAGTGTTGGGATTACAGGTGTGAGCCAATGTGTTGGGCCACATTAACCTTTAAAGTTTCTGAATTTGAGGATATGACTTTATGACAGGCAACCTCTCACTTTTTCAGAATAGAAATAATGTTCTTAGTCACGTGAGAGACCAGTGTCTTCTATTCTAAGTAGTCAACTTTCTCTTTAGTGTTGTTTGTATGTGGGCAAACCCTACCCAAGTTTCAGTTCCTGAAATCAATTTCATAATTTGCATTAGGCAAAAGTGTTGCATAATCTTATTTTATTATTATCCAGCTTTTTATAGATCTTCACTGAGAGAGAATATGGGCTTATTGAAAGAGGCCCTGATTGGCTGTCACAAGCCCTGGGAGGGAGTCCTAGCCCTGGCACTCAGCAGCTGTGGGACCGTGGGTGAGCTACTTCACCTCCCTGCTTTTCAGGCCTCTACATCTGCAAAGTGAGAACGAGGAGCGCTCTTTCCCTAAGGGCCCTTTCAGTGTACTACTTAAACATGATTGCAAAGAGTCTTGTGTTAAGCAAAACTGAACACCTGCTGTCAATGTCTGCACCTCAGCAACATGACCCACAGTGGAATCTATATTTAGTTGCATTTGGATAATCTTCCCTTCCCCTTTTGCTTTAGCGCTTCCTACCTTCAATTATTTCTTTATTACAGCGATGCCCCCTTTTTGCTCTACTGATGTGGGTGAGATGCAAATGACCCTTCTGAGACTCTTGCTATGTCTCCTGGGCCCCAGATGGACAAATGGGAGACAGAACTGTTGTGGAGTACATCTTGGAGCTGATAGGTTCGAGGGGCAGGAAGTGTTAGTCAACACACGAGAAAAATGGGGTAAACAGCTGGAAAAGGCTGAGCATTAGCTGACAGGCTCTTTAGCCAACAGTCCCGGGACTGGATCAGGGCCTTGTGCATGCTGGGAGAGGCACCTAGGAACTGTGGAAAGGACAGGAAGCCAGACCCAAGAAGCCTCAGGCTGCAACCTGGCCCTCACTTATTACCACAAAACTTACAAAGGTGTGAGTCTCGTGAATCAGCTGCAATAGATTGTTGCCTTCAGGACAAGACAGTCTAAACAACTAAAAATTAGCCAGGTGTGGTGGCTCATGCTTGTTATCTCAGGGCTTTGGGAGGCTAAGGCAGGAGGATTGCTTGAGGCCAGAAGTTCAAGACCAGCCTGAGCAACACAGTGAGACTCCTACCCCCAACTTCTACAAAAAAAATTTTTTAATTAGCTGGACGTGGTGGTGCACACTTGTAGTCCCAGCTACTTGGGAGGCTGAGGTGGGAGAATTGCTTAAGCCCAGGAGTTTGAGGTTGCAGTGAGCTATGATTATGTCACTGGACTCCAGCCTGGGCAACAGAGCAAGACTCTGACTCAAAAAAAAAAAAAAAAAAAAGAAAAACAAAAAACCCAAACCCAAAAAACAAAAAATAAAAACCACCCATACACAACTAAAAATTACTACAAAATAGCCTGAATTTGGTAGATCCATTTCTTACACTAGGCATGGTGGCTCACATCTTTAATCCCAACAATTTGGGAGACTGAAGTAGGCAGATTACTTGAGCCCAGGAGTTCAAGACCAGCTTGGGCAATATAGGGACACCCCATCTCTATGAATTAGCCAGGCGTGATGTCATGGGTCTGTAGTCCCAGCTACTTGGGAGGCAGGGGTGGGAGGATGGCTTGATCCTGGAAGGTAGAGGCTACAGTGAGCCGAGATTACGCCACTGCGCTCCAGCCTGGGTGACAGAGAGAGACACTGTATCAAAAAAATAGAAATAGAAATAAATAAATATATAAATAAAATAAAGAAAAGAGAAGAAAAGAAAAGAAAAGAAAAGAAAACATTTCCTGAATACCAGGAAACCCAATATATGATGGCTGATGCACATGAAGCCGTGTCTCTTCGTGCAGTGGGGTGGCAAGGCCTGAACAGGCAGATGTGGCCTCTCAGGAAACTTGCCTATGATTTCTGCCTGCCTCCCCTGCGGCAGTCCTGTTTGGTTGTGCAGGAGGCGAAGGAATCTGATGGCTTGGGAAATGTCCTGTTGATACAAAACTAACCTGTTTAAAATTTAGTGAGATTCTCGTTGTCTCGGAAAAGTAACATTTAGGCTAGTCACATTGGATCGTGCTTCCACCCTACCATACGCATAACCTACTTACAAGCAGCACTCAGCATTTATATCTGGTTTTATAGGGACCAAGGACCCATTACCATTAATGATCTGCCAAGCCAGACAACAGTTCTGTGGAGGCAGATAATGATGTCCAATTTACAGACACAGAGGATTAGATTTGAAGATGCACAGTACTCTTCCTGGGGCCAGATCCTTTTACCAGACACAGGGAAATATGTTAGAATTTTCAAGTGTGTAACTCTTTGCTTTTCTGCAAGGCATGCATCCTGTTGGGTGCATTCCAAAGATTGCAGATTCTATTAGTGGATACTAACTCATACGCAAAAGAGAAACTATAGGAGTTCTGTCCAAAAAGGAGCCAGTGTCTTGCTAGGCCCTCGGGTCTCTGTAGGGATGCACCTGTTGATGTCCTCTGGCCTCTTGTCCATCTTACCTGGTAAGGGGCTTCTCCCCTCCAACCCCCCTCCCCCCACCTAATGGATCTTCCTTAAACCTAGCTTTTATCCGGTCAGTCCTTTGCTTGGAAGTTTCCAGAGTAAGAAATATGAATAAAGGGAACATGTGTACACAACGAGGGGGACAGTGAGTCCATTCAATCATTTCAGAAAACAATTTCAGAGAACCTAGGAAAACTGGAGGTGCCTTGCCATCCAGAAGCCCTTGCATGTTCACAACAGACAACACACAAAGAATGTCCTGGCAGCATTTTTATGAGAGCAGAAATTTGGAAATCAATCCAAAGTTTCATTAATCAGATGAAAAAGTATGAGAGATGTTCTCTAGTGGTGCTGGGGAACAATGGAGATGATATGTTCTCTAGTGGTGCTGGGGAACAATGGAGATGATATGTTCTCTAGTGGTGCTGGGGAACAATGGAGATGATATGTTCTCTAGTGGTGCTGGGGAACAATGGAGATGATATGTTCTCTAGTGGTCCTGGAGAACAATGGAGATGAATGAACCTGAACCAACATCTCACCATGGATGAATCTCTAGAACACAAAGTTGAATGAAGAAGGAAAGTCATGGAAAAATATGCACAGTATGATCCTATTTGTATAAGGTTCGGAAATAGGTGAACTAAACAGTATCTGTGGGGAACAGACAAATGCAGTGAAACTATCAAAATAAACAAGAGAATGATGAGTGTCCAAATCAGACTGGGTGGTTTCCTTTGAGGTTATGGGAGGAAGACAGACCACGGAGGGGTCTGCAAGAGTTTACTGCTTTGGTGATGTTCAGTTTCCTAAGCTGGGTAATGGGTCCCTAAGGATTCATTTTATTATTATCCTGCAAATCTTGCATCTGACTACACACACACACACCTGCACACATAAGCATTCTTCACTTTGCATGACATAGTTAGTAATGAAAAAAATACACAGATAAACCACCTCTAGGAAATCTTGCCTTTTCCCATAGCACCTACATTTCTCTGTCTAACTGGAAGACCCTTCCCAGTCTGGCAGCTCTGGCCTTGTAACATCAGCCAACGCTAGTATTATATTGTGCCAGGACCTGTCTTATGTGCTCTATGTCGTATTGCCATATTCAATCCTAACAACTCTACAAGACAGGCGCCATTATTGTCTGCATTTTATACATGAGGAAGCTGAGGCCCAGAGAGGTGAAGTCACCAGTCCAAGTTAATGTGGTTAGTTCATGGCAGAGAGAGTACTGGAACCTATATGGTCTGATGGAAGAGTAGGAATATTGCTGATGTTTTCCCTCTAGCTTTCCCCTCCTCTCTGGTTTTGCCTTTCTTCTTACTATTTCATGCACATTCCCACCTTTCCCACCCATACTCACAAGTGCCTGTTTCTCTTTGATCAGAATGGTCCTTCTCAAGTATATGCCACAAAACATCACAACCGTGAGATCCTGTTTAAAAAAATGGGAGTGTCACAGTCAGATAAATGGAGCAAACACTGAAAAGTAAAACCCACTCTCAGAAAATTACAGTGGTCATCAGCGATTAGATCTTCTAAGATGTTCTGGAATACAGACACCTGATGAACTTTGCTTAACCCAGCATTTTCCAAACTTGTTTGATCATGGAAACTCCTCCTCGCCACCCTCACCCCCAACAGTATTTGATATTGAACCAGTGCTCCAAGGAACCCACTCTGGAAAATATTGGCAAGCGTCCTCATCACTCTCTTTTATCCAGTCATCCCTCTTCTTTTCCAGTCCTCCTTTATTCCTGTCTCCTCTGAAATCCTACAGCCCCTCTAATTTGTATTATGAAGCAACTTGGCTCTGATCTATCTAGTGTTCAGTTTGGTTTCAGGATTTCTCTGGTTGGACAGCCTTTTATTCCTCAATGAAACATTAAATCCCTGTGGGCAGGGACTAGATTTTGGGCTCCTTCTCTGCCTCTCTCTGCCACTAGGCATGACTACGGTGCTGGGCACTTGGTAAACTTTTTTTTTTTGAGGCAGAGTCTCGCTCTGTTGCCAGGCTGGAGTGCAGTGGTGCGATCTTGGCTCACTGCAACCTCCACCTCTTGGGTTCAAGCGATTCTCCTGCCTCAGCCTCCTGAGTTTCTGAGACTACAGGCACCTGCCGCCATGCCTGGCTAATTTTTGAATTTTCAGTAGAGACGGGGTTTCACCATGTTGGCCAGGATGGTCTTGATCTCTTGACCTCGTGATCCGTCCATCTCGGCCTCCCAAAGTGTTGGGATTACAGGCATGAGCTACTGCACTCGGCCAGTAAACTCTTAAAGCATGAAAAAAGGTGGGAGTGACTAGAGCAACAAAGAAAGAAAATCGCATGTTTAGTGAAGGAACTTGGCCATTCAAAGCCTGGCATTAAGGGGTCTCTGGACACATCCAAGAGACACAGCACTTTGTAGAAAATGCTTTCCCATCACTTGAAGGAGGCAGATTCGGAACACCTACCTGGGTCAGACAAAAATACCTTTGGTGTTTTAGGGTCACATCTCTGCCTCCCTCCTCCTCCAATGGCGTGTTCCACACATTGCATTGCCCCAGTGGAAGATGGTATTTAACTTTAGCCTCTTGTGGATACACAGATCTCACCTGTTACTGCCTTGTCTGCTTCTGTGAACTCCCTATGATCTCCACTAACGAGCCCAGGAGACTGCCGAGGCCAGCTCAGTCGGGGAGACCCTAACCCAGCGGCGCTAGAGAAATTAAAGACACACACACAGAAATATAGAGGTGTGAAGTGGGAAATCAGGGGTCTCACAGCCTTCAGAGCTGAGAGCCCCAACAGAGATTTACCCACATATTTATTAACAGTAAACCAGTCTATAGCATTGTTTCTATAGATATTAAATTCACTAAAAGTGTCCCTTAAGGGAAACCAGGGGACAGGCCGAATTCATTGCAGCAGGAAAACGCCCTTAAGACACAGATCGCTCAGGCTTTTGTTTGTGGCTTAAGAATAAAAAAAAAAAAAAGAAGAATGCCTTTAAGCGGTTTTCCGCCCTGGGCGGGCCAGTTGTTCCTTGTCCTCATTCCGGTAAACTCACAACCTTTCAGCTTGGGCGTTAGGTCTGTTAAGAACATGTTATAGTGCTGCAGAGATTTTGTTTATGGCCAGTTTTTGGGAGGCTTGCTCCCAACAGGAGACAATGGCATGGCTGGCCCCAGTGGCTCATGCCTCTAATCCCAGCACTTTAGGAGTCCAAGGCAGGAGGATCACTTGGAGTTCTAGACCAGCCTGGGCAACATAGCGAGACCCTCACTCTCTACAACAAATTTTTAAAAATTAGCCAGGTGTGGTCATGCACACCTCTAGTCCCAGCTACTTAGGAGGCTGAGGTGGGAGAATCATTTGAGCCCAGGAGTTAGAGGCTGCAATAAGCTATGACTGCACCACTGCACTCCATCCTGGGTGACAGAGAGAGATCCTGTTTCAGAAAACAAACAAAAGAAAATGGCATGCAGAATACACACACACACACACACACACACACACAGAGTATATGTGAGGAAAAGATTTTGGATTGGTGAAATACTGAATATTGTGCTCTATTTGCTCTCCCCCTTCCTTGGATTTCTAATGTTAGGGGAAAAAATCTTCCTTCTCGTGATGGTTAATATTGAGTGTCAACTTGACTGGATTGAAAGATGGAAAGTATTATTCCTGGTGTTTTTGTGAGGGGTGTTGCCAAAGGAGATTAGCATTTGAGTCAGTGGACTGGGAGAGGCAGACCCACCCTCAATCTGGGTGGGCACCATCTAATCAGCTGCCAGCACGGCCGGAATAAAAGCAGACAGAAGAATGTGGAGAGACTAGGCTTGCTGAGTCTTCCGGCCTCCATCTTTCTCCCATGCTGGATGCTTCCTGCCCTCACACATCAGACTCCAGGTGCTTCCGTTTTGGGACCAGGACTGGCTTGTTTGCTCTTTAGCTTGCAGACAGCCTACTGGGGCCTCACCTTGTGATCAAGTGAGCCAATGCTCCTTAATAAACTCCCCTTTATAGATACCTTTACCCTGTTAGTTCTGTCCCTCTAGAGAACCCTAATACACTTCAACTTCATTTCTTTACACCCTCTAAGATTTTCCTATGCCTACCAAATTTATGCTCAGTGCAAAATATAATTCATTCCTCTGTTCTGATTCCGTATATTCATCTTCTATTGCCACTCTAACAAATTACCACAAATGTTGTGACTTAAAAAAAATACCAATTTATTATCTGACAGTTCTAGAGGCCAGAAGTCTGACACAGGCCTCCAGGAACTAAAATCAAAGGGTCGGCGGGTCTGTGTTCCTTCCAGAAGGTTCCAGGAGAGGCTGTGCCTCTTTGCTTTTTCTAGTCTCTGGAGGCCTCCTGGGGACCTTGGCTCCTGGCCCCTTTCTCTGGTTTCAAAGCCAGCAATGACCAGTCAATTCCTGATGCTGCCATCTTTCTTAAAAAACTTATGGGATTAGATTGGGCCCACCTGGATAGTCTGGGATAATCTCCCCATCTCAATATCCTTTACCTTAATCACGTCTGCAAAGTCCCTTCTGCAGTGTAAGGGAAACTATTCACAGGCTGTGAGGATTAGGGCATCCGTATTTTTGGGAGCCATTAATCTGTCTACCACATTACCCCAACTTTCAGGAAGACTTTGAGGAGTGAGCAGAAGTCACTGTGTGACCACGGAACATAATTTGGTGCAGAGTCAGCTGTGTTCCCCAAGCTCACTATGAGACCCTGAAAATCCTAAGTCCAACGAAATCCATGGGGAGTGTTCGTGATATGGTTTAGGCTCTGTGTTCCCACCCAAATCTCCCCCTGAGTTGTAATAATCCCTGCATGTCATGGGAGGGACCTGGTGGGAGGTAATTGAATCATGGGGGCGGGTGTTTCCCATGCTGTTCTCGCGATAGTGAATAAATCTCATGAGATCTGATGGTTTTATAAAAGGGCAATTCCCCCGCACACACCTCCTTGCCTGGTGCCACGTAAGACGTGTCTTGCTTCCCCTTCACCTTCTGCCATGATTGTGAGGCCTCCCCAGCCCTGTGAAACTGTGAGTCCACTAAACCTCTTTCCTTTATAAATGACCCAGTCGCGGGTATGTCTTTATTAGCAGCATGAGAATAGACTAATACAGTTGGAAAGGAGAGTTTTGGAGGAGCCGTGTTCCTCTTGTCTTGGTTTGCGGATGCCTCATTAAGTATGGGAGGGTTTGTTCTTTTAGGGGAAATGTTGGTCTGTACATTCAAAGTATTTGGAAATTTGTATTATTAACTTGTTAACTAGGAAATTAGTTAACCGTCACGGAGTGGGGCAGACCGGAAGTGTCTGGGCGGAGGCAGTTCTCTGGTGGATGCTAAGGAAGGGTCTGTATTTGGGGCTGGCCAGAATGCCAAAGGGTAGGGCAGGGTAGTCTGTGGTCAGTGCCAGCAGATGGGTCGTGGAGTATGATATGGGGATTGGTGTATCTGATGGGCCACTGGGAGCACTGAGTGCCCAGCAGGTGGGCAGTCAGGCAACAGACCACAGGGAAGTCTGTGGAGAAGGACTCTGGTCCTTAGGACAAAAGGGAGTAAACCAAGACAGCACCCAAGACCTACAGGGATGTTGCTATAAGGCTCTTGGCTGAGACACGAACTCAGGCACAGAGAACACAGCAGCAGCCGGTTTATCAGACTGGGATCCAGGGGGGACTGTGGCAGCGTTCCTCAGTGGTGGGTCTGCTGGATTACAGATGGTTCAATTCTGCATTGTGTGGCTATTTCCTGAATATTGCAGGATGTTTGGTATCCCTGGTTCCCACCCACTAAATACTAGTAATCACCCTAAGTCATTTTATCAATCATTTTGGGATAGTGCCCTAAGACATTTTCAAATGTCTCCCTAGCGGGTGGTAATGCTCTCAGGTCATAGTGAAATATGACCAGCCTAAGGTTGGAATGGATCCCAGGACTAGGGGCAGCTGTGAGCCTGGGGAATAACCTGCCAGCCCTAGGAGTAAGCCGATGTGTATATAGAGGTAGGCCTCATAAGTATGAGAGACGCTGTTGTTTTGTGTTGATACAATGGAACTTATTTTTCCAGGCTTTTTGTAGTAATTTATGTTCTGCTTCCTCCATTCTCTCAACCATCTTCCTTTTTTCCCCTTCCTACTAGCAATATTATTATTTTTTCTTTTCCATGGTGACTACCCTAGCTGGGGTCCTTGTTGTGTCCATGGATGGTTGTAAGAGGCCCCTGAATGACTATTCTTTATCCTGTCCCTTCATTGCATCAGCTGCTCTACATTTGCCTTCTGGAACATTCTTTCAAGCTCTGATCTGATCATGTGTGTCATTGTCCAGTTAATGGTCTTTTGGGGTCCCCACTGCCAGCCCAGTGAAGGCCAAACTTGGCTGGTACTGAAGACCCTCAGCCAGTCTAGCTGGGTGGTCTTCCAGCTTTATGTCCCAGCCCTAGAATCTACGATTCTTTTGGTTTCAAGGTCTTCATTCCCCCTGGCACACCCTTGGCCGTTTGCTTCCACAACCTCTACATCATCAACGACCTACCAACGATCTTTCCCTTTGTGCATCTCCATCCTTTAAGGACTGATTCAAATGCCACCTTATCCATGAGCCAGTAAAGCACACTAATAGAATTTTTTTTTTTTTTGAGACGGAGTCTCACTCTGCAGCCAGGCTGTAGTGCAGTGGCATAACCTCAGCTCACTGCAGCCTCCACCTCCCAGGTTCAAACAATTTTCCTGCCTCAGCCTCCCGAGTAGCTGGGACTATAGGCATGTGCCACCATGCGTGGCTAATTTTTGTATTTTTGGGAGGGACGGGGTTTCACCATGTTAGGCAGGATGGTCTTGATCTCCTGACCTCGTGATCCGCCCTCCTCAGCCTCCCAAAGTGCTGGGATTACAGGCATGAGCCACTGCACCTAGCCTCAAAAATTTTTAAAAAGTATTAATTACTGATTTTATATGGTGTTCCTATGAACAGACATTATAAAGGTTTAGATGCTTCCACCTTCTTTTAGCCATGAAATAGCATCCACGTTGATGCAAGGACCATATCTAGATTTGGGTAGTTAGAGGTAGAAAAAACTAAGTCTCAAATATGAAACCATTTTGTTTCTTTCTCTCAATGCTGTTTTCTTCAAAAATAAAATATTGAGTTTTCTAATATGAAGGTGATATTTTTTTGTTTTGTTTTTTTTTTGAGACAGAGTCTCACTTGTTCTGTCACCCAGGCTGAAGTGCAGTGCTGTGATCAGAGCTCACTGCAGCCTCCACTGCCCGGGCTGAATTGATCCTCCCACCTCAGCCTCCCGAGTAGCTGGGACTACAGGATGTGCCACCATGCCCGGCTAATTTTTTATTTTTGGTAGAGATGGGGATCTTGCTATGTTGCCTTGGCTGGTTTTGAACTCCTGGACTCAAGTAATCTTTCTACCTTGGCCTCCCCAAGTGTTAGGATTATAGGCATGAGCCACCATGCTGGAGTTATTTTTAACTATGACAAGTTAAACTATTTTTAAAATTGTTGGTCATTATGTAAGATATCTACCCCAGGAGCATTTTACAAAAGTTAAAGAGAAGTCTGATTCAATAACTTTCATACTGTTGAGTTGAAAAATCTCGAGTAATGGATAAACCCATTCTGAACAGCAGAGGGCTCTTATGTACACAAAAAAATCTGACTGCTTTTAAAGAGCATCAGCAGAGGTGTGCAAATCATATGTTCTCATCTGTGTGCCTCCATAGGTACGAGAGTCAACAGGTGTAATGACCGCTCACGGCCACCATCACTCATACCTTTCTATTTCTCAGTGTTGTTAGAAAGAGCAAAATGAGACAAACAGCCTGTAGGGAAGTATTGTAGCAACTTTAAACCGAGATCCAAACGGTAAATATTATTAATCAGTAAAACTATGGAAGTAATAACAACTTCACAAGATTGCTGTAAGATGAATGAGCTAAGCCACACAGAGGTGTCTGTAAGCTGTAAGCTGCTGCTCAAATGCTTATTTATTTTACTGCTTTTTTAACTGCAGTCTCAAACTCCTGGGCTCAAGTGATTTTCCCACTTCAGCCTCCCAAGTAGCTGGAACTACAGGCATGCGCCACCACACCTGGTACAAATGCTTGTTGTTTGTTGCCTGCTTGCAAGGGGCTCTTAGCTCTGTGTTTCCAGGCCTGGGCTCTCTCTAAAATTCCAGGGCTGCATCTATAATGTTCTGCCTGGAATCCCTTCTTAGTGTCTAATAGATATCTCAAAATTAATGGAGCTGAGACTGAACTCTTGATCCACTCCCCACCCCACCTCAAAGAGAAAAAAAATCAATTACTCCATCCCGGTCTTGCCCGTCTCCGTCAATGGCACCCAGCTGCTCAGGACACGCATCAAATTTTTAATTCCACTGTTTTTCTCATTTTGCTGAATCCAGAGTAAGTCTTGCCCACTCTCATTCTGAGGCACATCTCAACTCTGCCCTCTCTCTTCGTCCTCTGTGCTTCCAGCTAGCACAAGGCGCCACAGTTGCTCGTCTGGACTCCTGCCAAGAGCCTCCTAATGGTTCTCTCTTCCTCCTCCAATCCGTTCCTCAAACGCGGCAGGGTGTTCTTTCAAAACAAATCATGCCACTCCCTGCTTAAAACCCTCCCAGGTCTTCTCCATTGCACTTAAAATTAAAACCGCGTCCTTTCCTTGGCTGAGAAGGTCCCACCTGGTCAAGACCCTTCCTACATTTGCAGACTCATCTCCCACCATGCTCCGTCCTCCACCCGACTCCA
The DNA here is from genome assembly GCF_047675955.1 of Chlorocebus sabaeus. Lineage (NCBI taxonomy): Eukaryota > Metazoa > Chordata > Mammalia > Primates > Cercopithecidae > Chlorocebus > Chlorocebus sabaeus. The sequence goes on along the minus strand of NC_132905.1, from coordinate 70,394,715 downwards.
GCCCCTCTATCCATGCTGTGGACACAACAGGCATGGATTCCTCATCTTTTCATGACTGATTTCTTTGATGCATCCCATTCTTAGCTTAAATGTCACCTCCTCAGATAGGTTCTCCCTCATCCACCAATCTAAAGCAGTGACCCGTTCTCTCTTTCTTCATTCACCCTACCTGAACGCTCTGTGAAACATTTCCCAGTAGTTGGTATTACACACCAACCGCGTCATGCCCTTAATCAACCATTTACATTCATATTTCATCTAGTGACATAATTTCAGTAATGAGAGATCGTTGAGATGGTGTATCATACCTCTTTGGGATTTCAGAACACAAGAAAAGAATACAGAAAATGCTTTAAAAAATAAGCAATGACATGTGTTGTAATAGAGATAGCCACAACCTGTTAGTGTTCCCCCTCCACTCAGAGAATCAGTGACTTTAGAATGTTGGGGGAAAAGGCCAGGTGTGGGTGGCTCACATCTGTAATTCCAGCAATTTGGGAGTCCAAGGCAGGCAGATCACCTGAGGTCAGGAGTTCGAGACCAGCCTGGCCAACATGGTGAAGCCCTGTCTCTACCAAAAATACAAAAAATTAGTCAGGCATGGCAACGGGCACTTGTAATCTCAGCTACTCGGGAGGCTGAGGCAGGAGAATCACTTGAACCTGGGAGGCAGGGGTTGCAGTGAGCAGAGATTGCGCCATTGCACTCTAGCCTGGTCAACAAGAGTGAAACTCTGTCTCAAAAAAACAAAAAACAACAACAAAAAAAGAATATTGGGGAAAAATCCACGCAAAATATGACTACAAATGAGTTATGCATGGAAACTAAAAGAGACTGACAACATCACCAGTGTCAAACCAGACTTTAGGAATATCCCTGACTTATTTTGTGTGCTCTTCCCTCCAGTTATCATCAAATATTTATCAAGCATCTACTCTGCCAAATGCAGAGGAAATCATGAGAAATAACAGCAGCCCACTAGGACCACTTCCCCTGCACCTTCTTCTCTCCCCTCTCCATCGCTCCTCTCTTCCTTGTGTGAAAACATAATTTGTAAATACATAGAATGTTCTAAACCTGTTCCTAAATGCATGTTTTGGTTATTTGGGGAGGCAGCAGCAATTACTAGGCAGTTGAAACAATGATGATAATGATTTGAAGTGACAATTTTAACTCATACATGGTCTTGGGGAAGTGCTATATTTGCCTTTTCAAAAGTGAATCCATTGTAGCCCTGGAAAAATTAACCAAGTCTGTACATGCCAATGGCAGTCTGTTGGAAAATTCGCAAGGCACATAACCCACATGTTTGGGACCTGCTCACCTTCAGATATCCTCTTCCTGACCCAGATGTGTCTGCCTTCTGGTAAGCCCCTCCAACTGCAGAATCCCCTCTGCTACTCGCCCCCCCCACCACCTGAAGGGAAACTATCCTTCCTCAGAGGCTTCTCCTCCAGGGCCACGTCTCCCTTTCCATCTTCAGTGAAAACTCCTGAGTATTTGCAGTAATGTTTGATTGAGGTCGTTTATACACATGTGTGAATGACTGATAGTGTTAGCTCACCAAGTTATACTTTTTCTTTGAGAGGTAACTTTAATGAAACTCTAATTAGGAAAAAGCTATTAGCAAAATATTTTAGAGCAAGGTATTGGGACCCTCTCCGTTTCTCTCTGCTTATAAGCTGTATTACCTTGGGCAAGTGACATAACCTCTCTGTGCTTCATTTTCTTATATGTAAATGGGGATTGTAAAACTCATAAGGTTGCTGTCAGGATTAAATTAATTAATGTATGTAAAGCACTTAGAACTGGGCACAGAAATGCTACATATATATTAGCTATTACTGCCGCCACTATCACCACCACCACCACCACCACCATCACCATCATTATCATCATCATCACAGCTACCACCATCATCATCACCACCACCACCATCATCACCATCATTATCATCATCATCACAGCTACCACCATCATCACCATCATTATCATCATCATAATCACAGCCACCACCACCATCATCACCATCATTATCATCATCATAATCACAGCCACCACCATCATCATCACCACCACCACCATCATCACCATCATTATCATCATCATAATCACAGCCACCACCATCATCATCACCACCACCACCATCATCACCATCATTATCATCATCATAATCACAGCCACCACCACCATCATCACCATCATTATCATCATCATCACAGCTACCACCATCATCACCATCATTATCATCATCATAATCACAGCCACCACCACCACCATCATCACCACCACCACCGCTATTACCACCATCATCCATTATCACCACCACCACCACCATAAACACCATCACCACTATCCCCATCACCACCACCACCATCACCAACTACCAGCATCCCCACCACTATTATTATCACCACCATCATCATCATTACCAACTATTACCATCATTGCCACCACCATAGTCATGACCACTATCATCATCATCACCAACTACCACCATCACCACCACCACCACCATCACCCCCCAACTACCACCATTATCACCCCCTAACTACCACCACCATCACCACCACCACCGTCATCACCACCACCACCATCATCATCACTGCCACCACCATTATCACCCCCCATCATCATCACCATCACCATCATCACCGCCACCACCACCACCACCATCATCATCACCACCACCATCATCATCACCATCACCACCATCACCACCACCATCATCATCACCAGAGCAGCAGTCAAAGCTTCTTTTCTTCATTACTTCATAAGGTCCTGGGGCAGCAGCTTTATTTCCCCTTTCCTTCGGTAAATTCAGTCTTGTGTGTCTGATGCTCGTTAACATATCCACCAGGGGGCAGGCTGCGGAAGAAAAAGTTCAATGCAAGACTTTTACTCTGTCCTTGAATTTCGGAGCTGCCAGTGTGTGAATTCTTCCAGACTCTCCCTGACAGAAACCATACTTTGTATATCTGCTAAGCAGTTCTATTTTTTAATTTCTCTGTCACAGAGAGTTCCTCTTGTTCGGCGAAATATGTATGGTTTTGAATATCTGAACCCGATGTTTTCCTCTTTGCTCTAACTTCTGAAATGTTTCGCCAAATGTGGGAAAGTGAAGCTTGATGTGAGTCAATAGAATTTGTTTTTTCCTGCTAAAAAGTGATTCCAATTTTCAGCTGCAGACATAGGCAAAAGGTGTCTAGAATAAGAGAGTTTACATTTCTGGGTGGGCAAACGTGGTGGCATGCAGGCCACCCTTCCCTCCTCTGTGCTCACGGATGGCATGGTTGATAGATGGTGGCAAGCTTCCTCGCTGAGTCCAAAGGCAGTTCTAGACACTTTCTCAACACAGCACTTAAGTCAGCTTCTAGCGATCAATGGCACTTGAGATAAAACCAACTTGGCATTTCTGAGATGTTCTACGTCACACTCCTTCCATCACTCTCCATTTGAAGCATAGTGTTTGGGTCACGGCATTCTATTTTCAGAAGAGTATTTGTGCAGTGATGCTTAATGAGGGCAGCTCTGCTCCCAGGGTGTTTTGCAAATCTGTAGCCATTTCTTAGTAATCACAGCCAATGGGGACACACCTGGCACATGGTAGGTGTGAGCCAGGATTGCTTACTCACCCTGCAAGGTGTGAAGTTTTCCCTCATGATGAAAACTTGTCTCCCAGCCTGCACTAGTTTTGAGTATCTTGTTGGTCATTTATATAGGTGAAAAACCTGTTGATAATAATCTAATGCTAGACCTGAACTCTATTTGTATCTAACACACATTGTTTTCCTGTGCTTTTAATACACACAGAATTTTCCAGTTGTATAACCATCACATAAATTGAAATCTTGCACTCTGTTTTGCAGAAACTTCCCCAAGAGTTGCTTCTACCATTTCTGAAAATTGCCTCACCAATGACAGCACTGCCCATGGGATCTGAGTTGCCAAAGCAGCACACTGGGTTCAGCTTGCACGTGTAGCAGTCCTGTTCACAGGGATTTTACATGCAAGGCACGCATCTGACTTCTTACTGACGCCTTCTGTTGTAGTCAGGCTTGGGCATTGACATGGATGTGTGGTGGTCATGCTATTTATGGATTCTATTTCAGGACAATAAAATAGGTGGTTCCAATATTTGGTCTAGAAAGAGAGTCCACTAGGCTGGGTGTGGTGGCTCACGCCTCTAATCCCAGCACTTTTCGAGGCTGAGGTGGGTGGATCACCTGAGGTCAGGAGTTTGAGACCAGCTTGGCCAACATGGTGAAACCCTGTCTCTACTAAAAATACAAAAAATTAGCTGGTGTGGTGGCAGGTGCCTGTAATCCCAGCTCCTCAGGAGGCAGAGGCAGGAGAATTGCTTGAACCTGGGAGGCAGAGGTTGCAGTGAGCCGAGATCATGCCATTACACTCCAGCCTGGGCAACAAGAGTGAAACTCCGTCTCAAGAAAAAAAAAAAAGAAGGAGCATTCACTAGATAGAGACAAAGGGTTGCTTTTCTTATCTCTGTTGAAGAAGGGGGTGCAGGCATTATATGCTGGTCTTCGTGTAAACTGCTAAGCAGGGGTGGATGTGCATGAGTGAGTGTGTGTGTTTAGTGTTTTAGTTCAGTTTAGTTTTGTTTTTTTGTTTGTTTGTTTCTTGAGACAGAGTCTTTCTCTGTTACCCAGGCTGGAGTGCAGTGGTGCAATCCCAGCTCACTGCAACTTCTGCCTCCCAGGTTCAAGTGATTCTCGTGCCTCAGCCTCCTGAGTAGCTGGAATTACAGGCACGTGCCACCACGCTCAGCTAATGCTTTTTTCGATGTTTAGTCGAGATAGGGGTTTCACCATGTTGGCCAGGCTGGTCTCAAATTCCTGACCTCAAGTGATCTGTCGGCCTCAGCCTCCCAAAGTGCTGGGATTACAGGTGTGAGCCACTGTGCCCGGCCCCAGTTTTTTTTTTGTTGTTTTTTTTTAATAGTGGTAACTGACTTAGGCTGACCCACTTCCACTCTTTCCAGATCCAAAAAATGCTAAAAGCACAGAGTTTGGGGAGACACATCATTTGGAAGAGGCGTTGCTCTCGTTCACGGGCCACGTGAGATTCACTCACTGATCTATGTGGGACCCAAGAAACCAATGGCTGTTCGTTTCTATCACGCTTTAAGAATTTTGGGTCTTCAAATCACTTTTAAGTTTATGACCTCTAAGGATAGATTTAGAAATGACATCTTATGGCCGAGTGTGGTAGTTCATGCCTGTAATCTCAGCACTTTGGAAGTCTGAGGTAGGGGGACCTTTTGGGGCCGGGAGTTCAAGACCAGTCTGGGAAACATAGCAAGACCCCATCTCTAAAATTTAAAAAAACCAATTTGCTGAACATGGTGGCACATGCCTGTAGTCCCAGCAACTTTGGAGACTGAGGCAGGAGGGAGGCTAAGGCAGGGGGACTTCTTGAGTCCAGGAGTTCAAGGCTACAGTGAACTATGATTGCACCACTGCACCCTCCAGGGTATCAAAAAACAAGTCATCCCTTAAGGTATCAAAAATCTGGAAACAGCATTCTTTTCTGATACAGTAACCTCCTAGGTATTTATTCTGAAAAAAAAAAAAATTGGGAAAATGTGCAAAGATAGATAAACAGTTTGCATTATCAGTAAAGAAACAGGAAGAAAAATCTAACTGTTGAGCAATAGAGCACCGACTAAGTGAATTAGTTACATTTATTTATTTATGAGTTGGAGTCTCGCTCTGTCGCCCAGGCTGGAGTGCAGTGGCATGATCTTGGCTCACCGCAACCTCCGCCTCCCGGGTTCAAGAGATTCTCCTGCCTCAGCCTCCCTAGTAGCTGGGATTACAGGCATGCGTCATGACACCCGCTAATTTTTGTATTTTTAGTAGAAACGAGGTTTTGCCACATTGGCCAGGCTGGTCTCCAACTCCTGATCTCAGGTGATCCACCCGCCTTGGCCTCTCAAAGTGCTGAGATAACAGGCGTGAGCCACCACACCCTCCTACTTTGCAGCCCACTTCCTAACAGGCCACGGACTGATATCGGTCTGTGGCTCGGTGGTTGAGCATTCCTGTTTTATAGCTTGATAAAAGCTATTTTATACATTTGGACATAGATTCTCAAAATGTCTCTGTTGATAGGAAGAAGATTCAAATGCACACCTACAAAACGGTCTTCCTTCCCCAGCAGATTCATGGATTGCAGTATTGGAATCGAGTCATGTTTCTTTTTTAAAAATTATAGTTCTTATTTTTCTTTTTGTATTCACATCTCAGCAGCAGGAGGAAAGTCATGCCTTCTTAATTTGAGGTCAGCAGTCAGTCAGTCCACATTTACTGGACACCCACAGGGTATGGCACAGTTTACTAGGTGTGGGGGTGAACTAAAATAAATAGAAGCTTAATTCATGCCTTAAAGAAGCTTTTAACTTCCTGGAGACACAGAACACTCCTGCTGAACACAAATACACTAATAATAAGGAAACATTTCATGTGAGATTTAGAGATCAGTCGTCTAACGTATTTGGTGAAGGACGATACATTCTGTAATGAAGTGACTACAGAGTAGTGGGATGGCCAGGACTGGCCCTCAGACCTCTTCACTCCCTATGGAACTTTTCCCATCAGGTCACCCTGCCACCAACCCTAACGAGCCCCATCTTCTGCCGTACAAATTTGTGCCCTAAATATTGAGGGGGAGTTGAAGAAAAGAAAACAAAATCAGATCTTTTTTTTTTTTGAGAAGAAGTCTCACCATTTCACTCTGGCTAATGTGCAGTGGTGCGATCTCGACTCACTGCAACCTGCGCATCCCAGGTTCAAGTGATTCTCCTGCCTCAGCCTCCTGAGTAGCTGGGACTACAGGCAATGCGTCACTACGCCCAGATAATTTTGAAGTTTTTAGTAGAGGTGGAGTTTCACCACATTGACCAGGCTGGTCTCAAACTTCTTACCTCAAGCGATCTGCCTGCCTCGACCTCCCAAAGTGCTGGGATTGCAGGCGTGAGCCACCATGCCCAGCAAAATCAGATCTTGGTATCATGAAAAGCATATCAAATGCATTTTGGAGAAAATAAGAAACATGGATTAAAAGGAAAGATCAGGGAGCGTGAGCTAAGAGTTGGTCTAACAGTTGGCTGTGTGGAGTGGTACAGAAAGCCAGGAGTTCCTCTCAAACCAACCGAGGGAGATGGTTAAGGCCGCGGGAGGCAGGAGAGGTTCTTCCGTGGGAAAGGACAGGTCTGTATGAGCTAAGGGAAGGGGCTGCATAGAGTCATCACAGGACTGAGACCAGTGCGAGGAGGTAGGGGTGAGCCTGGCAGAAGTTGGGGTGTCACAGCCCCCTCCACATTCCATAGCTTCTTTCATTGCAACTTATTTCTTAGTTCAGTTAGTAGAAATTCAGTCTTTTCTTGGGGACGCTGAAAAGTCCATAGGTATTATTCCATAAAATCCAGAGCAGTGGAATGGATTTGTTTCGGCATACGTGTAATTGTGTGTGTAAGTGTGTGTGAGTGACTGTGTGAGAATGTGGGTGGGAATTTGCATGTATGTGAGTGTGACTATGTAGAATGTGAGAATGCACATATATATGTGTGTGTGTTTGTGTGTGTTGTATGTGAGAGTCAGTGTATAGGTACGTTGTCCCTAGAGGTCACTGTATTTGTTTCCTATTGCCACTGTGACAAAATTACCACACATTTAGTGGCTTGAAACAACACATGTTTGTTATCTTACAGTTCTGGAGGTCAGAGGCTGAAATGGGCCTCACTGGGCTAAAATCAAGGTGTGAGCAGGACTGCGTTCTTTCTGGAGGCTCTAAAGGAGAACATGCACCTTGCCTTGTGGCACCTTCTCCATCTTCAAAGCCAGTCTTTCTCCTCTTGAGTCCTCTGACCTGCTCCTCTGCCTCTCTCTTCTGCTTTTAAGGATCCTTGTGATTACATTGGCCCTGCCTGAATAATGCAGTATAATCTCTTTCTCTTAAAGTCGACTGATTAGCAACCCTAATTCCACTTGCAGCCTTTATTGCCATGTAACCCAACATAGGCACAGATTCTGGTGATTAGGAGGGTGATGTTATTCTGCCTACCACAGTTACCATCATAATCTGCCTTCATAAAGCACAAATGCCTCTTTCCCCTTTCTCCAAATGTTGAAAGGCGTTGGAGGGGCAGTAGGCCCAGGCCTGGAGAAGCAGGTGTATTTTGCAAACACACTCCAGGGGATTCTGATTTCAGCCTCACTCTCATTGTCACCCACTGGTTTGAACGTTAGCTTGAAACAGCATTTATCTTTTCACAAATAGCAATGACAGAAAGGACTTTTGTGACGATTTAACCCATTCATTTTTATTCATCAGGAAATGGAGAGCCCAGCTGGTGAAATGACTTCTCCAAGGTCTCCCAGCTTGTGGGGGTAGAGCTAGATCACCTACCATACCAACATCCTCAAAAGTCCATCCACTGCTCTTCCTATGGTTAGATTCGTCAATTTTACAAGATTATTTATTTCCCTGCCTTTTCTAACCAAGAGAGATGTGGTTTTTATGGATAAGATGCTTACATGGTTTTGTTGCCTTTGCTGCTGGAGGCATGTAATGGGTTGAGGAGGTGAGACCCAACGTAAATATGCCTGGCATTCAATCTGGAGTGTCGTGGTATCAAAAAGATGCAGATAACTTGGAAGAGGTTTACAGGAGATCAGCTAAAATGATGAAATGAGGGAAAAGTGAAGCAGCCAAGGAGGGAATGCTTCACTAGGCAACTGGTTGGCTGGAAGAAAGCAGGCTGCAGGACTTCAAACCATGAATATTTTCAAGCTGGGACAAAGAGGGGATATAATTACTTTTGCATTCTGGTGGGTCTAAGAAAATACACTGAGTGTAGATATAAAGAAAGAAAACTACTTTGTGCCAACATGGAGGGCAGCCAATCATTTTACCTTAACTCTGTCGACGTCAGCTTGGAGGCATTCTGTTTTTTGCTTTGGCTGGCAACTAGGATGATCCACTGTCCCAGCTTGCCTGGGATTGAGGATTTTCCTGGGATGCTGGGCTGTCAGTGCTAAAACCAGGACAGTCCAGGGTAAAACGGGACAGTTGGTCACCCTAGTGATCACACTGATCATTGCCTTGCGTGTGAGGATCGTAATCTAGGTTCTAGATTAGGTCCACCTCAGGGACACTAGGATATAAGAGCAAGTTTCCAGAAGTTCTGTTTGCATAAGAATTCCAGGTCTCCTTAGAGACACTCTAAAGAGATCCCTAGGACTCATGAGTGAGCTTCAGAACACCTAGCTGAGCAGTTCTTTTTTTTTTCCTCTTTTTTTTGGTGGGGGACAGAGTTTCGTTCTTGTTGTCCAGGCTGGAGTGCAATGGCGTGATCTCACTGTAACCTCCGCCTCCCGCGTTCAAGCGACTCTCCTGTCTCAGCCTCAGCCTCCTGAGTAGCTGGGATTATAGGCGCCTGCCACCATGCCTGGCTAATTTTTGTATTTTTAGTAGAAACGAGCTTTCACCATGTTGGCCAGGCTGGTCTTGAACTCCTGACCTCAGGTTATCCACCTACCTAGGCCTCCCAAAGTGCTGGGATTATAGGTGTGAGCCACTGCGCCTGGCCTAGTTGAGCAGCTCTGCTCATACAGTGATGAAACCTGCTAACAAGGGGCATATGAATGTTTCAGAAGGTGAGGGGACATGGCTTGAGGTTGCCCAGAATGACTTGTCCTGAGGCTTCTTTTCAGGTGTAGTGACCAACATGTTTGATGCAGTACTAGACGGTCTTCCTCAGATCCCCTTTAGCCTACTCAAAAACAGTGAGGCCACCTCTAGGGTCCCGACTACCGAGGGAGGACAGCATCAGTGTTGAGGGCTCTGCAGTAGCAGTGAAAGAAGGGTTTGCACAATGGCGCTGGAAGCAGGGGGACGGCTAGTCACTTTTCAGTAGCAAAAACACTAGCCATCAAGCCAGGCCATCAGATGATGGAAAAAAAGAATGAAAACAAAGAGAACAGCAACATCAGATGAGAGAGAACATGAGGCTTCTCTGGAAAGGGAGGACCTTTGGCGGAGACTTAGAAGCACAGTAATAAAACCTTGCGAACTTCCTCCAAGCCAAATCATGTCTCTAATTTTTACCCAAGCTGTGAACGACTGAACAAGTCCTGATCTTCCAGGACAGAGATACTGGGGGCCTGGTGTGCTGGAGTTGGATGGTCCATTGGAAGGAAGAGGCGATGGTCTGTATCAGAAGCAAGAATCAAGATGGAAACAGGTTTTTAAAATATGAAAACAGAAAGAAGAGAGAGAAATTTAGTTCAAGACAACCTAGCCATGAATATCAGAGCAGAGGTGTGGGTCAGGTTGTGGAATGGACATTTAGTTATCATTCTCACATGTGCTGAGTCAGTCAGTGTTTTCAGTTGTATGCAAGATAAAATGACGGGCTGGCTTAAGCAGAAAAGTGGTTTGCTACAAGTGTAACAGGAAGCTCATAGAAGGACTACCTGTTCTTCTATGGAGGACTAAAGAATTTGGGGCTAGAAAGCAATGGGGAAAACACCTAAGATTACACCACCTAGAGGACAGTGTGATGCTGCAGCCTGCCCTGCAGGAGGCCTTGGTAGCCCATGCTGGCCCAAGAACTCAGTGTCTCTACTCACGCATGTCTCTGCTGGTTCTGCGGCAGCCGCGGCCACCGTCTCAAACCTCCTGCCATCACAGCATACCCAGACAGAATTCACTACCGTTCTGGCTTCATGGTAGCGCTTGCACGTCCGGATGTACATGGCTGATCCAAGGAATCTGGGTCCAGTGAGGCTGGGGCAGAAAATATTCGCCATTTTCAGCATCTGTCATGGTTGGCTGCCTTTTCACCCCTCAGAAACTCATAATCGGTGGCGGGGGGAATTGGAGGCTGGGGAATAAGAAGGAATGAGAGTGGTTCTTTAGCACGCCCCTGTGGGCAGCCCATTGTCAACATATACCTTTATTCCCACAGTTACACTTCCCATTTAACACAGTCTTATGAACTATCATTCAAGCCACCCTAATACATTTTTCCCTCTTAGAGTGCAGTTGAATTAGAGTTTCCTTTGCTTTGAGTCCACCTTAGAGTTCAGGATCTCCATGACTGTTCTTTTTTTTTTTTTTTTTTTTTGAGAGAGAGTCTCGCTCTGTTGCCCAGGCTGGAGTGCAATGGAGCGACCTTGGCTCACTGCACCCTCTGCCTCCCAGGTTCAAGCAATTCTTCTGCCTCAGCCTGCTGAGTAGCTGGGATTACAGGCACCTGCCACCACTCCCAGCTAAGTTTTTTGTATTTTTAGTAGAGACGGGGTATCACCATGTTGGCTTGGCCAGGCTGGTTTTGAACTCCTGACCTCAAGTCATCTGCCCTCCTCAGCCTCCCAAAGTGCTGAGATTACAGGTGTGAGCCACTGTGCCTGGCCTCTGAGGCATGACTTTTCATCCTCCTTTCTGTCCTGATCCCCTCCTGATGTTCTATAATCTACGGGTAAATCTATAAAGGTAACTACTACCACACATCCCATATAAAACAGTGAGAAAGAGAGAAAAAAAGGAGAAAAAATTAATTAAAGTATCAGCATATATGTTTTAGTGAGGAAGAAAATTATAGTGCTTGTATCTATACCTGGTCAAGAAAATAATGTTGGCAGATATATCTTCCCTCCTCCAGTACCATGTTTTTTAAACTCAGCCAGCATCTCACCTGGTTGGAGTTCTGCACCCGATGGGAGGATACAATTCCCTTCATTCCCAAGAGTGCTGAGACCTTGTCCAGTTGTGCTTGAAGAGGGTTACTCTGGTTCTCAATTGACTTTTACCTCTGGTCATGGCACTATTAGGAGACAGCCCAGGAATCCCACGGGTTCTGCCCTCTTCCAGGTTGCCCTGAGTTTGTAGTGGCAGCCTCATTTCCCCTTGATAGTCAGGGGACAGTCAACTAACATTGCATCTCTTTTTTTCTATTTGCCCATCTCTTTCTGGGTAATGGTGTAGAATGTAGGATCAGGGACTGACACACGCAGCAGCTCATTGACTTGTCTCTTTTCTGTTGTGTGCGTTCTTTGGATATAAGCAGCATGTGTGGTGGATGGTGACACTGACCAAAAAATGGCAGGTGCAGAAAGCCAGTCCGAATCCAGAATCAGTGTCTGTATCAGTGAGGACAAATGCTGGTGCCTCATGATAGAGGCGGCTGAATACAGTCAGTCTGCCACCAGGGGACAGCCTGGTCCACCTAAGAAAGACAATATTATGGGATAAGAGGTGGTTCATGCTGCTTGCAAGTTGGGCCTCAGCACTGGAAGTCTCCAAGTTAGCCGTGGTGAAGGGAAATCGATGTCTTTGAGTCCATCAGTTGGTTCCATTTCTACCTCCATAGCCACTTTGCATATGAGCACATCAAACAGCCAGTGGGGTGCCTGGGAACGAGGTCGACTGATATCTACAGGGCTGATAATTTTGTTCACTGGTTTATTCATTACCTTTCCCACTATGGAGTAAGGGTCTTTGGGAGAGAGTAGGCTTTTGGGAAACTTTTCTAGATGCCGATCCACGTATGTCCTCAAACCTCCCTGTGGCCAATTCTCCAATCTTGTTCCTTCCATGTTCATGACCAGCTATCCGAACATTAGCCACAGCCTGCAGCCTGAGAATCTGGTAATGCTTTGCACTTCAGGTTCTCTCACTGTCCAGCAAGAGTGGCCAAGAAAGTGCTCCACTCAAGCTTCCACCCTCTAGGATGAGTTCCCTTTACCCACAGCCTTTAGGGCCATTCAAGAGTGAGGATATAGAGCCAGTTGTTTACTTCTGGTTGTAGCAAGTGGATTAAGCAGATCCATCTGAGGTCACACTTGGCTTTAAGCCGTCATAGGGAACGCTCCATGAGGCTGGAGGTGTGAGTGGAGAGAAGGATGGCGGCATGGCAGGGGTGAGGCTGCTGCTCATGGAACAACTTGTGTCATCACAACCAGATTAAGCACCTGCTTGACTGTCCCTCTGCCATCGATGATGCAGCTCTGTGGATCACACCAGACTTTTGTTAAGGCAGAAAAACTGACCACTTCAACCTGGTCAATCCAGATCATGTGGCCATTTGGCATTCAACAAGGCCACCAACATTGTTGAACTGCTGGCTAGGATCTAGCCTTTTTTCCATGCTGGAGTGCGGTGGCGTGATCCTGGCTCACTGCAACCTCTGACTCCTGGGTTCAAGAAATTCTCCTGTCTCAGCCTCCCGAGAAGCTGCAACTGTAGGCACACGCCACCACGCCCAGCTAATTTTTGTATTTTTAGTAGAGATGGGGTTTCACCATATTGGTCAGGCTGGTCTGGAATTCCTGACCTCAGGTGATCCACCCGCCTCAGCCTCCCAAAGTGTTGGGATTACAGGCACGAGCCACTGTGCCTGGCCCAGGAATGAGTCTTGCTGCAACAGTTTGCACCACCAGCAAGGATTCACTGTCATCCCCACTTGCCTGTATCACTTGGTCTTAAAGCAAATTGCACTGTGATTATACGAGGCCCAGGCAACCTAGGATCACATGCCTCCGCCTGACTGTGAGGGCAGCTGGGAAAGAAAATACCTTGTGTTTTCAGCTTCTGTAGCGGGTGGGTAGACAAGCTTTATCAAAAGGGATTTTCTCCAATTACAAGAAGGGGATTCAGACACTGGGCAGTCAAAATATCTCCAATATATGTTTCCTCCGCCCTTTATGAAAAAATACAGAAAAATTTACAGAAAAACATAAAAATAAAATGTAATCCAATAACTCAGAAATAAAAAATTTATTAACATTTAGATGTATTTCTTCCACATGTCCTCTAATGAATATTTGACTTATGAGAACAAATGTTTCATGAGGTCAGGGATGTCATCTGTTTTATTTGCCACTGACTTCATATTAATAAATGAATGCCTAAATGAATGGTTGTTTTGTAAATCTTCAACTAGTATTGCAATCATTTTTCATTATTCATAACGACCTTTATGCAATCAGTTTTAATGGCTAGGTAAGGTTTTATCCAATGAACGTAATATTACATTTCTAGTGAGCTGGGGTCCAATAACGACACTGTTGGGAAATGAAGTGACCCTTGCCACTCCTTGCCTCTTCCACAGGCTTTGCTTTACTTTTTTTTTTTTTTTTTTTTGACATTATCTCAGTCTGTCATACAGGCTGGAATGCAGTGGCGTGATCTCAGCTCACTGCAACCTCCCCTCCTGGGTTCAAGTGATTCTCATGCTTCAGCCTCCAGAGTAGCTGGGAGTACAGGCATGTGTAACTATGGCCTGGCCAATTTTTCTGTTTTAGTAGAGATGGGGTTTCACCATGTTGGCCAGGCTGGTCTCGAACTCCTGGCCTCAAGTGATCCACCCGCCTTGGCATCCCAAAGTGCTGGGATTTCAGGCGTAAGCCACCGTGCCCAGCCATCTGCAGGCTTTTCAAACCTGCCTGAAAGTGACAGCATTCACTACTTGCCTGTTATCATAAATCTTGATTCTCCCCCAAACCAAAGTGGTCTGAGGAAGCAAAGGCTAATTATTTACAATGGATCAGGGCATTGAACACTTAAGTCTTTTGTGGCAGAAGCAGAAATTCAATTAACAAAACCTTTTTGTTGTTGTTGGCTTGTTTGTGACACTCCTGAGGTTCTAGTGAAGAAGCAGGACACAGATGCAAATACAATGATGATGTGTTGATCAACTCATGGATAGACATTGTTCTAAGTGCTTCATGTGTGTTATCTCATTGAGTTTTCACAACAACCCCTATGAAGTGTTATCCCTCAAGGTATAGAGAAGTTTCACATTGCTGGTGTAATCCCAGAGTCTGACTCATCAACATCGTTCTAGATGGTCTGACTCATTGACATCATTCTAGGTGTGGTCTCAAGTGAGTTTATTCAAGCGCATTTTTGGCAAAGAAGGACATGAATAAATAGTACCAAGAAATGGGTGGGGTTTTTTTTCTCTTAAAATGATGGCAGGGGCCAGGCACAGTGGTGGCTCATGCCTATAATCCCAGCACTTTGGGAGGCCGAGGCGGGCAGATCACGAGGTCCAGAGATGGAGACCGTCCTGGCCAACATGGTGAAACCCTGTCTCTACTAAAAATACAAAAATTAGCTGGGCATGGTGGTACGCACCTGTAGTCCCAGCTACTTTGGAGGCTGAGGCAGGAGAATTGCTTGAACCCAGGAGGTGAGGTTGCAGTGAGCTGAGATCACACCACTGCACTGCAGCCTGGTGACAGAGCTAGACTCTGTCTCAAAAATAAATAAATAAATAATAAATAAATAAAATGATGGCAGGATGTATAACTCCTTTTGGGAACCATAGAAGCCCCTAGCTATTTAGAACAGGTTGAAAGACCTTTAATGATTTCTTTGGGAGAAGAGCTTCTTGGCAATTCAGGAAGACAGGTTAGTAACTTGGGGTTTACAGAGAATCTGTTTGCCCTGTTCTTTCTTCTTTGGCTCTAGAAACCAAAACAGGGCACCTCCTGAACCGGAATAAGAGAAGTACTCTCTGACTCATTCCACTGACTCTTGCCTCAATCCTCCTTTGACCTGGGCTTCTTATCTGATTGGGAGAGAGGAATATGTCATAACAAACCTCCATTTAACTGACTCCCCAAAATAATGAACACTTTTCACATCCTCCCAAGAACACACACTAACACTTAACAGCAAATTGAATGCTCATAGCTAGTCAATGACTCTCTCATGCACCCGTGCACCCACCTGCTGATTTACCTGCTGCACTTACCAAGAGTCAGTCCCATTAGCTCCCAAACCTCTTTCTGCCATTTATACTTATTGTTGTAACTAATTCATTTAATTATTAGGTGAACCACTTTATTCAACAAATTGAACATCTACAATATGCAAGGCAATGTTCTTCATGCTTGGAATAAATCAGTGAACAAGAAAACAAAGATCCCCTTTTTCATGTGACTTATACTCTATGCAAAAAGATATAATCTACTTCATAGAGAATTAAGTTGAATGCTTTGGTAAGACCCAACACATGTAAGTTGCTTAAAATTTTTGCTTAATTTGGTGTGGTTGAGACAACTGTAAAAAGATTGAGAAAAATATTGCAAGGCTCTGGAAGGATTCCACACTCAGGATACTTCACAAGTGTCTTTAAATTCTTGTTCTATTTTAAAGAAATCATAACTAGAAATATACAGGCATGATTTATACAAGAAAAACAACAAAGAAATCCAATGAGCAAATCCAAAGGAAGGCCTTGGACTTACATCAAAAATTTTTTTTACTTGTTTTACATTAAAATGAAATGTTTGAGGTTAAATATTTATCTTTTTTTCTTTTTAAAAATGAATTTTCACTGTAAGTGGCTTTTTTGATTGACAGTCGACAACTAGTCCCAATAGAGCTGGATGAGAGTTTCTACTCTATTTTTCTTTTCTCTTTTTCTGTTTTACTTCTGAGACAGGGTCTTGTTCTTTTGCCCAGGCTGGAGTGCAGTTGCATGATCACGGTTTACCATAGCCTCCACCTCCTGGGCTCAAGTGATCCTCCTACCTCAGCCTCCCAAATAGCTGGGACTACAGGTGCATGCCACCATGCCCTGGCTATTAAACAAATTTTTTTTTAATAAAGACGGGGTCTCACTATGTTGCCTCGGTTGGTTTCGAACTCCTGGCCTCAAGGGATATTCTCACCTTGGCCTCTTGAAGTGCAGGATTACAAGCATGCACTACTGTGACTGGTCTTACTCTTATTTTTCAAGGACTGCTGGAATCGGAATCACCAGAGAGCTGCAGCCCTGAGTTGGAAGTTCTAGGGTGGGCCCAGAACAAACTCTCTAGGGATCAACTCAGGAGAGTTCTTCTGACTATCAGGGCAAACTTCCTGAGTCCTTGGTCTGGACCTTCAACCTGGAGGATTAAAGCTCAAGGTACCGTTTGGTGGGAAGGCCCTATCCTGTCTCCAGACAGAAAAACCTTTTAGGGGGTCTTATTTTGACTTGCGTCATAGCAGAAACCTAGTATTACAAGAAAGGAAGTTGGCTGGGTGCCATGGCTCACTCCTGTAATCCCAGCACTTTGGGAGGCTGAGGTGGGCAGATCACGAGGTTAGGAGTTTGAGACCAGCCTGGGCAACATGGCAAAACCCCTTCTCTGCTAAAAATACAAAAATTAGCTGGGCTTGCCTGTAATCCCAGCTACTCAGAAGGCTGAGGCAGGAGAATGAATTGAACCCAGGAGGCGGAGGTTGCAGTGAGCTGAGATTGTGCCACTGTACTCCAGTCTGTGTGACAGAGCAAGGCTCTGTTTAAAAAAAAAAAAAAAGAAAAAAAGAAATGAAGTCAACATGTAATTCTTTGTGCCCAAAGTAGATATTCCAAGGAGATGAAGAAAGGACCTTGTTCTTGAGCAGTTTATAATCTTGAGAAAAACTCATTACAAATTACTAGGTTGTATTACCAGACAGCAGACAGTATTATTAGTAGCAAAATCATACGCAATGCATCCTTTAGAATGGTGAGAGTCTTGTGGTCCCAGGTTGCCCAGGACTAAAGGGTTGACTGCTAACACAGGGCTTTCAGTATTAAACTGAGATAGTCCCAGGCAAACACGATGGTTGGTCACCATGGAGAAGGATCGATTTGCGTGCAAGCACAGCTGGGGAAGGCTTTGTAGAGGAGGGAGACATCTGAGTGGGCGTTCAAGTCTAGAAGAATGTAAAGCAGCCAGGAGCTAGGAGGGGAGAGGGAGAACTGTAATTTGAATGCATGAGCAGCCTCAGAGATTCCCAGCACTATTCGTTTAAATCCAGGTATTTAAAACCCAGTGTGTTTTTAGCGATCCCTTGGCATGTTGCTACAAGAAGTGTGACAGAGCTAAGTGGTTCTGCAAGCAGAAGTGGTAACAGTTCATACGCACACCCACCTCTGAGTACAGGTTAATTAGCTTGTGTTGGCAGAGGCTTTGAGTGTGTGCAGCACGCCCTAAAACCCAGATATTATTAGCCAGTTAGCAACACCTCAAAAAATACCACATTGCTGCAGTCCCTTCAGCTCTTGTTTCTTCCCAATTTCTCTGAAATAGCTGGATGCCTGCAGATTTCAGCATGAGCCTCTCACTGGTACTGAAGTGGACACAGTGCCCGACACCTGCGTGAATGTGATTACAAACCAACCCTGAGCCTGGGCTGTTATTGCTCCGCTGCAGGGCCAATTTCCAAACAGTATGCTGTTGCATTCCTGTTAGAACAGGTTGCGTTTATCCTCTCTGCCTCTTCTCTTGTTGGCCTGTTCATAGACATGGTTTCTACACATACACACACACACACACACACACACACACACACCTTTTATATGCCATACATGTGATATCATAGACCATATGATATTACATCATATATCTGATAATGAGAGATACGCTAATGTCACCGAATGACCACAAACCCTGGACCACAAACCTGCTCTTGCCTGAGCTCAGGCTGAGTTGTATGTCCCTTGGGTGGGGCAGAAGAGGGCAGGGCTTCAGCACAGGTGCCTTCCTCCCTGTCCAGAGCTGCTGCCGCAGGAGTTAGGGGGTGAGTTGGGCCCCACCTTGGAGCCTGCTTCCTATTTACAGGCAGCTTCAAGCTTAGCCAGGCAAAACGACCGTGGTAATGACTGAACTCTCAAAAGCATGTAAGTGTGGATGTGTGTGTGTGTGTGTGTGTGTAATGGGTGTATATGTGTATATATGTATGCATATGAGTTTGGGGGCCTATGTGCTGTATGTATGTGTTTGGAGAGGGTGTGTGCGTGCGTATAGGTGTGTGTGCGGGAATGGAATGGAATGTGTATAATGTGTTTATGTGATCCCAAGAGTTGACAGTTGTGCTGAGCCCCAGGAGATGCAGAAGTTTGTCAGCCCTCAGATGTGGGTGCAGAAGACATTCCTGGTTCCCTGTTCTGGCAAGAGAGTAGGTGACAGCCCTGCAGGGGGACTGGAGAACGGGGAGTCTGGGAGTCCGAGGTATGGAGCACAGGAAGGGCAGGAGGCGGGTTTCCAGGCCTGGGCGAGCCTCCCATCCTCACCCCTCTCCCAGTTACAGTGAGAGGCAGAGGGAGAGACGGGCTGATTTTGCTGCTAACAGTAATCAGTCTCGGACCTGCTGACAATCTGCGGAGCTGCTATAAGCAACTCCCCGGCCATTGTCGCTGAGCAGTGACACACGGATCGGATGGGATCCTACGCTTTGTGGCTCCACCCTCGGCTGGGGTCTCCTGAATAAGAAAGCACACGCCCAGTCAGGTCCACCTCAGTCGTGCTCACGGGGGGCCTGCCAGTTCCAGAGCTTCCCTGGATGAGGCTGCCCCTCCGCCAGCCCACCACGCAGGTAGGATGGAGTGAGCAGTCAGCAGAGCCGATTTTCCTCAGAGCTTTTATAAGGCATGAGTAAAAACAAGCTCAAAATGTTACTTCTATTCTCTCACTCCACAACAATCAACATAGAAGACTTCTGAGACCAAATATGTGTGGGTTTCCCCCACACTCCAAGCAAGCAATCAGTCTGCAGCAGACACCAGCTGGCTGTACTCCAGTTCAATGCCATCTACCTGGAGCTAGCGTCAGATCCCACAGGGGCAGGGGCTCAGTACCCCAAGGTTGCCCCCCTCTTCTGATGCCAATCATAAGCCCTTGGTTATTTTGCCTGTGCTTGTGACTCACCGGCTACAAATTGGGGTTCCCACAATCTCCTCCTTTGCTTCGATTAATTTGCTAGAGCTGCTCACAGACCTCAGGAAATACATTTCCCAGTTTATTACAAAGGATGTTTTAAAAGATACAAATAAGGCTGGGCGTGGTGGCTCACACCTGTAATCCCAGCACTTTGGGAGGCTGAGGGTGGTGGATCACCTGAGGTCAGGAGTTCGAGACCAACCTGGCCAAATGGTGAAACTGTGTCTCTACTAAAAACACAAAAATTAACCAGGCGTGGTGGCAGGCGCCTGTAATCCCAGCTACTCGGGAGGCTGAGGCAGGAGAATTGCTTGAACCCAGGAGGCAGACGTTGCAGTGAGCCAAGATTGCGCCACAGCACTCCAGCCTGGGCGACAGAGTGATACTCCATCTCAAGCAACAACAACAAAAATAAACACTCAGATGAAGAGATACACGGGGGAAGGTCTGGAGGAGTCCTGAGCCCAGAGCTTCTATCCCTGTGGAGTTGGGGTACGCCACGGTCCAGGCACATGGATGTGTAAGCCCCGTGTGTTTGGCTATCTGCTGGCTCTCTGAACCCAGTCCTTTCGGGTTTTTATGTAGGCTTCATTATGCAGGCATGATTGATGACATCACTGGGCATTGGTGAACAACTTAACCTTCAACCCCTCTCCCCTCCACTGAGGTTGGGAAGGGGGCCGAAAGTCCCAACCCGCTAATCCTGCCTTGGTCTTTCTGGTGACCAGCCCTCATCCCAAAGTTACCTAGGGGCTGCCAGATATCAGTCAAATCATTTGCATACAGAAGACATCACTTTGGAGGGTCTGAGGATTTTAGGAATTATATGCCAGGAAAGAAGATGAAAACCAAACATGTTTCACAAAGTCGTAGAATTCCAGAAATGGAGGCTATTCTTGCAGGACTGCTCTACACGAAAAATCCTTGTAAAATCAATATGGCAGTACAATACGCACTAGCCATTTACTATTTGGTAGTGGAGTGAAGGTGGAGTCTTACCAAGCAAAGCAGAGGTTTAAAAACACAGACAGATGGAGACATTTGAGCCCTGGAGTCTGAATGTCAAAGATTCCTGGAAATTACAGATTCTTGGGGTTTGTCTCCTGACAGGTTTAGACAAGAGTTCCTTGGCCTCTGGTGTCCCCCCAACCCCCATCCCAACAGTGGTGCCCTCATAAATTATTGCACAACTGACCCAGGGTGGTCTTAAGAAAAGGGGAAGATGTGTAAATAGGGGTTAAGGGCTACTTACAGGGAACAATCTCCTCCCTCATATTACGTCTTTTAAATTGATTCACCAAAGGCCAGCATGGCCTGTGACCCTGTGCCTGCAGGCTCACATGTACACATTTTCCAAATGACAAAGTGCTTGCTGCCTCCCGACAGGATTTCAGACAAGTCAACCTCAGGTCATTTTTTTTTTTTTTTTTACCCCCTTAGAAATGATGGGTTCCCTTGGTCTTCGGTGAGCCCCGTTAGTGCTGATAACCATCTGCTTATTCTTCCTTTTTTCTCTCAGTCTTTCATTCCTTTCTTTGACTTGTGTTGACAAAACACCTACGAATAATTCTTTCGAAAAACTTGTTTTACTCTTACTGTAGTCAGCAAATTTCACTTTATATTTTCTCAATGTTTATTTTAAAAGTAGAAATTTCTCCAGGCACAGTGGCTCATGCCTGTAATCCCAGCACTTTGGGAGGCCGAGGCAGGTGGATCACTTGAGGTAAGGAGTTTGAGACCAGCCTGGCCAACAGGGTGAAGCCCCCTGTCTACTAAAAATACAAAACTTAGCCAGGCATGGGAGCGGGTGCCTGTAGTCCCAGGTACTTGAGAGGCTGAAGCAGGAGAATCGCTTGAACCTGGGAGGCGGAGGTTGCAGTGAGTCGAGATTGCACCACTGCACTCCAGCCTGGGTGACAGAGTGAGACTCGGTCTCAAAACAAAAAGCAAACAAACAAAAGTAGAGATTTCTCATATTGGTCTTTCTTAAAAGCATTACTTACATTATAGATCAGAGCGATGCACTAGAACTTTTCAAAATGATGAGAATGTCCTGTATCTGCACCGTCCTATTGAACTAGCCACCAGCCATCTGTAGTGCTTGAACACTTCAAATGTGACTAGTGTGATTGAGAAACCACGTTTTCAATTTTACTTAATTCTAATCAATTAAAATGTAAATAGCCGCACGTGGCAAGTGGCTGCAGTAGCTAACCGTGTAGGTAGGAACAAGTACGGATCTCCAAGGTGCTCCTCCTCCTAATCCCAGCAAATTCAGATTGCTTTTTCCTTGAGCAGTCCAGGCACACTCCTTCATCCCTCTCTCGGCCCCCTTGGCATGAGAGGAAGCACGCAAACACTCAGCTTTTTGCCCTGCTGTTTCTACAGCACTCAGAGTCCTTCACACAGTGAGTAAGAGATTGGGTTGGGAAAAGCTCGCTGAAATGTCAGTAATAGGGGTGAGAATATTTCAGTTCTTCAAGCATTTTCTTTCTTGACACAACAGGTTTACCTGCTTATGCGTAAAGGAAAGCAATGGTTAAACCCTGAAATGAAATGCCTGGGTCCCAGGTGACTCATAGTTCTATTTCAATTTAATGCATGTTTAAATGATTGTGAGTTATCAGAGTTATGTATGCTTGAAGGTACTATATGGTGAACATTTTGGGAGAAAGTCTATGGGAATTACAGTTACATAACCGGAGAAGAATTTGAAGAGTCCCAGGTTTGCATGAAGGAAACAAGCTCAGGGCTGCATTTAAGCTTCCAACTAAGGCACTGTCTCTCTAAGACATTGCTGGAATCTCACTGTAATTGGGTGATTGATTGTTGGCAAAGACCTAGGATGAGGGAGACGATTAGGACGCATCTGTTTATACAAAGAGGACAAAGGGACAAGGCATTTCAGGGTAGAAAAAAAACTCAGACTTTTAGCAAAAGTCAAAGGCAATGGTGAAACCCTGAAAGGAGGAAGTGACTGGAAATATAGTGCAGACAATGGTGTACACCTGGAAAGGATCTACGAACCCGAGAGAGCTCATCAGTGTCAGAAAACAAGATCGATGAGGCCTACCTGAGCGTGGGTATCAGACAGAGACTACGTATGGGAATGATTCCCAGACTTGGAGAAGAGTTCTTGGTTAAAACAGTAGGAGGTAGCCCTTTATTTATTTTTCTTTCTTTTTTTTTTTTTTTTTTTTTTTGAGACAGAGTCTCGCGCTGTTGCCCAGGCTGGAGTGCAGTGGTGCGATCTTGGCTCACTGCAACCTCTGTCTCCCGGGTTCAAGTGATTCTCCTGCCTCAGCCTCCCAAGTAGCTGGGATAACAAGTGTGCACCACCATACCCGGCTAATTTTTGTATTTTTAGTAGAGATGGGGTTTCACCATGTTGGCCAGGCTGATCTAAAACTCCTGACCTCAAGTGATTCACCAGCCTTGGCCTCCCTAAGTGCTGAGATTACAGGCGTGAACCACTGCACCCAACCCCCTTTGTTTCTTTTTCTGTCCAGCTGTGTTCATCTGCCTGGGCTACCTTAACAACATAGCATACACTGGGTGGCTTAAACAACAGAAATTTATTTTCAAACAGCTCTGGAGGCTGAGATGTCCAAGATCAAGGTCAGTTCCTGATTCAGTTCCTAATGAGGGCCCACTTGCTGGCTTGCAGAGGGCTGCCTCCTAACCATGTCCTTAAATTGTGGAGAGGGAGAGAGGGTGAGCTGTGGTCTCTTCTTCCCACCCTCATCACCTCATCTAAACCTAATTACCTCCCAAAGACCCTGCCATTTCCAAATACCATCACATTGGGGGTTAAGGCTTCACCACTAATCGTTTTTGGTGGGAAACAGTTTGGGTGGGAAACAGACATTCAGTCCACAATACTAACAATGCAATTAATATTTATTGAGCGCCTACTATGTGCTAGGGTTGTATCAGAGTAAAACACCTTGTCTTCCTCTAGAAACTCATTACAAACAACCACAACTCAGAAATAAGCAATAAAGTTCTGGAGTGCACAGAGGATGGGGGAAAACACTGCATGGGGATATAGAGAAGACTTCATGGGAAGGTGACATTTGAATGGGGTCTGGAAGGACAAGGGAGACACAGAGGGGGTGAGTCCAAGACAGAAAAGACAGTATGTACTAAATCAGGGAGAGGGTCAAGGCAATGTGTGTTGAGGTCAGTGTTGATACATTGGGTTGTGGGATTAGAAATGATGGACGGGGTAGGATAGGTAGGCAGGAGATGACATACAGAGGCAGGCTGGGGTGGGGAAGAAGGGTTAATTGTGTCATATTAAGGAATTTGAACCTGATCCCAAAGGAAATGGAGAGTCTGAGGGCTCTGGAAATGTTTTAGCTAGGAAAGTGTGCTGATTTATGTGTAGGAAGCTAGTGGGCATTGTATTAGTTTGCTGGGGCTACCATTGAAAAGTACCACAGACTGGGTGGCTGAACAGAAACTTATTTTCTCAGTCCTGGAAGTTACAGGTACAAGATTGAGGTGTCAGCAGGGTGGGTTCCTTCTGAGGCCTCTGTCCCAGGCTGGTAAATGGCCACCTTCTCACTGCGCCCTCATGTGTTCCTTCCTGTATGTGTGTTCTTGTTTGTGTCTAAATATTTTCTTCTTACAAGGACACCAGTCATGTTGGATTAAGGCCCACCCGAAATGCTTAATTTTAACTTATGACCTCTTTAAAGGCTCTATCCTCAAATACAGTCACATTCTGAGGTGCTGGGGGTTAGGACTTCAACATATAAATTTTGGGAGGATGAAATTGAGCCTTGTCAGGCATCTGTGTTGGGGGTGGACTGGGTAGGAAGGACTGGTAGGTGGTGAGACAGTGATAAAGCTCTTTTGTGCAAGTCCACTTGCTGAGTGAAGGTGGAGACCTGATTGGGAGCGGTCGTGGAGATAATCAGGAGGCAGCAGATGGGGAAGGTATTCGGAAGGTGGATTCCAAGTCAATAATGTGGGGAAGAGGAGATAGTGATTTTGGGCCATTTCTAGTGTGGACCTTTTACGAGGAGGCTGGCAGCTTAAATGAATGGCGGGAATTTAGTAGAGGGAATAAGTTTGGAGGTCTTAACTAAGAATTCTTAGCTACTGTCAATGAATTATTGACAAATAAATGAGTACAGGTAAAATCCTATGAGTTCAGAATGTAACAGACACTCTATTGCAAAGTGATGAGCTCCAGCTCTATATAGCACCCAGCATGTGTTGCTTACACGAAAGTTTGACATTTTTGTGAGTGATTTCTTATCCCAGAACTCTTCATCCTGCTAGTAAATGCTTGCTTCTCTATGTGCCTGAGACTTTCAGCACATGCTTTAACCAGGCCAAAATAAAGAGACCAATATATTTCCTAATATCCTAAAGAAGACATTGGTGATAGATCTGATTTCAGAAACAGGGACATGTAGGAAAATAACTGAAAGGACTTAGATGCAGACAGAGTGACCCTTTTCCCCGCTTAAACCTCATTATTCCTATCTGTGCATTCTCAGCATTGTAAGGCCAGCCTGTGTAACATTACTTGTGTTATATATTTGTTCTTGAGTCAATGCCAGGGGAAAATGGACCTGGGAGAGCTCTGCTTTCACAGCTCCCAAGCCTGATTAACTTCTAACACGAATCCCCTAAAGCCTCCCCTTTGAGTCATCACTGCAGAATCAAAGTCTTCCACCTTTTCCTCTTCCATCTTCCTTTATGAAGCTGGGTCATCACCAGGGTTATTTTCCTCTAAAATGCCTACTGGCCTCTTGAGCATGGCACCACTAAACACTAGGTAAGGGGCAAAGGCAATTAAAATGGGCGTGGCAGAGTTTCTGCCTTTCAGGAGTTTACAGTTTTGTGAAGGGATAAGACAAGGACAGGAGGCTAAAATGAAACTCTTGTCTCAGTTTTGGCTGAGGCCTCAAGTCAATAGGTGGAAAGAACAATGGTGTTCCAAAGTCAGGGTGTGGTTTCTGATGCGGGACTTGGAGGTGGTTGAAAACCGGCTTTGAGGGCCACCAGTTGACCACCCAGCTGCCACCTATATACCACATGGAGAGGCTGGGAGAGGGGTTGGAGATTAAAGAAATGATTTCTTGGAATAGAAATCATCAGTGTGTAATAAGTTTTATCCCTTCGGGGAGGGAGGTTGCATGCTAGCTTCCTCCTTCACGTCTGTGAGCATGGATTCAGAGACACCTTTTAGAGGCATATTAGGTGTCCCTGGAAACTTAGGTAACTTGGGGTACTGGAGGCTGACTTCACAGGTACAGTCTAAAGGGGGAGAGGCTGGCCGAAGTCATAGAGAAGAGAGCTGTGTGCCTGCCCTTCCACTAGCCACAGACCAAAGATGCATGTTTACTGTGGACCAGAGGTGGGTCATGTGAGAGAGAGCCCTGCCAGGGTTATCAGATAATTCCCAGAGCAGAAGGAAGCTAGTGGTATTGCTAGATGGCCAGGGACCAAGGGAGAGCTCTTAAGTGGCCATGTTGATGGAATGATTCTGCCTGAGTCAAAAGCATGACAGATGAGAAATATTCCCAGTGGTGGGGGACAGGAGGGAGAGCCAAGGGAAAGAGTTGGTGTTCTACATGAGCCATGGCCTGGGGAAAACCAACATCAGATGTGTGTTTACCTCTGCCCCTCCCCCTGTCTAACCATGGAGAGGGCAGAAGGTGCAGCTAGTGAGGTGAGGGAAAGAGACAAGAAGCCAACCACAATTCCCAAGGCGCCAGCCAGAAAGAGGCCTAGGTTGACCCAGGGAGGGGCATGGACTTGAAAATAGAGATTTGGTGATTCTGTGGGCTAGATGTCATGAATGCATTTTTTGTGAGAGTGAGTAGTAAGCCACAGGGACCACCTGTGATTTCTTCCCAGAATGGTGAAGGACTCAGTCTCACAGAGCAGGTGGAACAGGCCCTTTCAGGGGAAAGAAAACATCATTTTCTGACTGTATCTTGCTATGATTTGAATGTGTCCCCATGTGTTGGAAGCTTAATCTTCAATGCAATAGTGTTAGATATGGTGCCTCATAGCAGGTGTTTAGGTCACGAGGGCTTCATCCTCATGAATGGATTAATGCTGATTATAAAAGGGCTTGAGTTATTCTCTCTGTCTTCCACCCTCTCCTTGCCCTTCTGCCGTGTGATGCCTTCTGCCATGTTATGACACAGCAAGAAGGCCCTCACAAGATGCCAGCCCCTTGATCTTGGACTTTCAAGCCCCTAGAACTGTGAGAAATAAATCTCTGCTTATTATAAATTACCCAGTCTCAGGTATTCCCTTACAGAAGCACAAAATGGACGAAGACACACCTAGTTAATTCCTCACATTCAAGTTCTAGTTATACGCACAAGCAATGGTAATCTCAGGCAGAATAATGTGCATAGTCCTCATCCTCTCAATGCATACCTATCAGACATCTGCTGTGTGCCAGGCACTGACCGGGCTCTGGAGAACAGCAGGGAATAAAACCAGGCAAAGTATGGACCCTTCACAGAGCTGACAGTTTAGTAGAGGAGACACTAGGCCTCCCGAGACAAAGTTACAGTGTGCTTTGAGAATCTGACAGGGGAAAAATTACAGAGGGGTAGAGGGAAAAGAGGAAAGCTAAGTGGAAGAGTGATGCTTGGGGCTGGATCACACAGAAGCTGTCAGACCTGGGTGGGCAGTGATGGCTGGGGTGGGGAGGCGATTCTAGACAGAATGACTGGTGTTCCGCACCTGGGGAAAGAGAGTGGTCAGTTTCATGAGAGCACACGGTAGATAGAATGAGTATGAAATAGAATATGAAATAGAATAGAAGAGGCAAATCTATGGAGACAGGAAGTAGATATGAGATTGCCTAGGGTTGAGGGGTAGGGAGAAATGGGAAGTAATCGCCAATGAGTACAGGGATTCTTTTTATAGTGATAATATTTTTCTAACTTCAGATCGTGGTGATGGTTGCAGTTAATATGCCAAAGCCACTGAATTGTAGACTTTCAGTGAGTGAATTGCTGTGTGAATTATATCTCAAATAGGCTGAGAAACAGGGGAAGGAGGATCTAGTCACGGCAAAATCAATGTGGAATGATACAGTCAATAGAAAATGCAGAATTTGGCAACGCCAAGCAAAAATGTCATTCAGAACTACGTGGTAGGACTCTAAGAAAATCAAGGCAATCATTATGAACATGTCAGGGGTGGGTTAGCTCGAGGAGGTGGGAGGGGAACATGCTAAGTGAGGGAGCGGAGGGGAATGGCTAACAAACTCGACATATTTGATGATTTACTGTGAGAGGTGGTTTTGCAGATGTGGTCTTTAGAACGATAATTTGTGCAACTCTTAGGAACACTCTTTTGAATGTATGACAGGTTTTAAAATAAAGAAAAAATGGGGAGGATGGTCTGAAATATATATGGAGAGGGTGTGCAGAATTCAGAGTTCCAGGCGAGACATTCGTGTTTAACGAAGGAGACAGGGAGCCAGCGAAGACACTTGAGCAGGCGCCGAGTGGATGAGAGCAGCAGGCTAGGAAGGGATCCAGGCTCTGTATGCAACATGCATGGGGGCAGGGAGGGACCAGTGGTGGGGAGAAGCCCTAGGAGACTGGTGATAGGATCTGGGTATCTCGTAGGGGAGCAGGGATGGGAGTGCTTTGTGGGAAGTCTGAGGACCACCGGCAGAAGGGTAAAGTTGAAGATGAAAGATCAATTTTGGCACCTTGGGCAGAGATATGGGTTCAGGAGGAGCAGCCGGAATAAACAGAAGATGAATAGTTTAGTCTTGGACATGCAAGAAGTATAAGAAACTGTGGGGAGATTGTAACTATAACTCTTGGCAAATTGCAGGTTCCCGGATAATTATGGGGCCTTTATAAATTCTTTCTGTGCTCTTTCTGTGCTTGGTTCCTTGAGAAATCCGCTCGTTATGGTAGTCCTATCTCGAGAATTCCATACCCACTCTGATCTGCAGTCCTGGCTCCCACAGCTTTCCAGATAGAAGAACAAGATGAGTCCTGTCGCATTTCTTTCTTTCTTTCTTTCTTTTCTTTTTTTTTTTTTTGAGAGGGAGTCTCACTTGCTGCCCAGGCTGGAATGCAATGGCGCAATCTCGGCTCACTGCAACCTCCACCTCCTGGGTTCAAGTGATTCTCCTGCCTCAGCCTCCTGAATAGCTGGGATTACAGGAGCCTGCCACCACGCCGTTAGTTTTTGTATTTTTACTAGAGACAGGGTTTCACCAGGCTGGTCTCAAACTGCTGACCTCCAGTGATCCACCCGCCTCAGCCTCCCAAAGTGCTGGAATTACAGGCATGAGCCACCGTGCCGGGCCATCCTGTCACGTTTCTCAGGGGCTTCGCCTGGGGCCCTGGCAGTGCAGACTTGAGAGGATGCTTTCCTGTTTCCCAACTCCAGAAATTCTCCCTGAATACTTTCTTCCTGAATGCTTTGGCTCCCGGCTTCTTGTCTCCCTGGGAACCTAGCCGGGCTACTGTGTGAGAAGAATTGAGGCGAAGGCCTGTAGGGGAAAGAGGCTCCTACATAGGACATGAAGGATGAATGGAAGATGTCATCCATACTGGGTGGGAGGAGCAGGTGTGCAGCTGCCCAAGGGAGAGACAGCATGATTGAAGAAACAAGGGAGAACCCCAAGAGGTAGGAACAGGCCACGTCGTTCAAGCAGTTTGTACTTGAACCTTCACCCTAAGTGTAACTGAAGCAATTGAAGGCTTTGAAGCCAGGTGGTGATATAATCGGTTTCTGCCAGCATATAATGAGCATTTACTGTGTGCCAGGAGTCATTTGGTCTTTCATATACATTATCTCTCTTTTTTTCTTTTCTTTTCTTTTTTTTTTTTTTTTAGACAGTCTTGCTCTGTCGCCAGGCTAGAGTGCAGTGGTGCAATCTCAGTTCACTGCAACCTCTGCATCCTGGGTTCAAGTGATTCTCCTTCCTCAGCCTCCCAAATAACTGGGACTACAGGTGTGCACCACCATGCCAGGCTAATTTTTGTATTTTTAGTAGAGACAGGGTATCACTATGTTGGCCAGGATGGTCTCGATCTCTTGGCCTTGTGATCTGCCTGCCTTGGCCTCCTAAAGTCCTGGGATTACAGGTGTGGGCCACTGTGCCCAACTCATATACATCATCTCATTTAATGTTTTCAGTGGTTCCATGGGGGTAGGTGTCATCCTTCTGTCCATTCATCTGACAAGTTTTAAAATTAAGGGACCACTTTGTGCCAGTCACTATATTTATGTTCATTGGACAGATGAGGAAACTGAAGAGTTCTCACTCCCAGAGGGTCAAATCAATTCCTAAAAGGCTATAACCAGAAAGAGGCACAGCCAGGATTCAAACCACGAAAGCAAATTCCAGGGCTTGTCCACTGGGCCTGAGGCATGGTTCGGCCAAACCCCCTCCCTGGGGTGGAGGTGCAGGGCCTGGGGGGATCTTAAAGGCAGCAAGGTCAGCGAGAGCCAGGTCCTGAAGTATGAACTGATCTCGGGTAAAAAGTGGGGGTCAGTGCGGCTACTACAGCTGTCAAAAATATTCAAAGGCAGAGACCGAAACTTTTCCTCTGTGCTCATGAGGTCATTACAGATGCTTTGCTTGTTTTATTTAGTGCCTTACAGGTGATGTGAAAAGGATAAAAGGCACTTGGGAATGAAGTTGGAAGACCTGGGCATCTGCCGTTTCTCTGCTTGCTTTCTTGCTCACGGAGCTCTGATTTTCTTTTTCTTGGTGGTTGGGTTGAGGGGTTGGGAGGGTGGGTAGTCATGTGTCCAGCTCCTGTGAATGAATTGTGATTGGTTTTAAGCCAGTCATGGCTATGCTAATACCATTTGCCAGCTATTCACTTTGCCGCCCTCTCCTCTCATAGCTAATGGGAGCTATTTGACCAAATTTCGGTCAATGAGACGAAAAGGAAGTCTGTTGAGGGCTTGTGAAAAGTATTTTTGATCCCCGCCATAGGAGGCGGAAAAGAGGAGGTCCTATGTTATCTGGCTGCCTCACTGTATGCTGACTTTGAATGCAGTCATGATTCTTGGCGCTGTGGCAGCCATCTTGTGACCATGAAGCAATAATCACAAAGACAAAAAGCCAACAAATGAAAGGTGGAAGCCTGGAAAGAGCTAGACACCGAATGAGCCTGAGAAGCTGAACTGATGGCAGCAAATTTTCCTTCCAGACTTCTTAGTATGTGAAAAAGGTAAATTTCCAGGAGCTCATGTGTTTTCATTACTTCTAGCTGACCATGTGCCAGCTGCTGTAATAAGCACAGTGGAGATGAGGTAGGAAGGAACGGTAAACCTATTTGGAGTACACGGTGATGTGTTAGGAACATTGCTTTGTTTTCTAATTTTTTTTTTTTTGAGACCGAGTCTTGCTGTGTTGTCCAGGCTGAAGTGCAGTGGTGTGATCTCGGCTCCCGGCAACCTCTACCTCCCAGGTTCAAGCGATTCTCCTGCCTCAGCCTCCCTAGTAGCTGGGATTACAGGTGGCTGCCGCCACACCCGACTAATTTTTTTTTTTTTTAAATTTTTAGTGGAAATGGGGTTTCACCATGTTGGCCAGGCTGATCTCGAACTCCTGACTTCAGGTGATCTGCCCGCCTCAGCCTCCCAAAGTTTTGAGATTACAGGGGTGAGCCACCGGTGCCCCGCCTTCTAATTGTTTTATGTGTTGCACATCTTGAAGAGAGAGTAACCTTTCCTTTTCTGTTTTCCCCTTCCCACTTGTACTCTCCTCACCTCTTCTTTTCCTCCAACCCATATTAAGCCCATATGCTCAGTAACCGTTTTTTTGAATAAAGAAATTTCTCCTCTTTAATTCTTATTGTACTTCTATGAAGCTATCAAAAATATTCAAAGGCAGAGACCTAAACTTTTCCGCTGTGCTCATGAGGTCATTACAGATACTTTGCTTGTTTTATTTAGTGCCTTGAAAGGAAGCTGGTAATTTCTTTGATGACAAAAATACCTAAAGGAGAAAATGTCATAAAAGACTTTGGGGTGGAGAGGAGGGCAGGTATAAAAATAAAATGACAAAGACAATGGAAGAATGGGAAAGGGAAGATGAAAAGAAGTCTTTTGTATCACTGGTATTTCAGGGTTTTACACCAGCAGTCTCTTCTATCAATGAAGACGTATTTTTGAGGTCTCTAATTATAATGGTTTCCTATGGCAGACACTATTAATTACCCTGCAAACAGCTATCTCCCTTCTTTTACTTGAACAGAATCCCATTTTTATCCTCCGGAGTGTGGCAATGTTACATTAGGATGGGCCTTACAGAGGCCCCAGACCCCGTGTAGGGAGTCTTATCCTTCCCCACGCAGGGACTGGTTTATGAATGGTCATGCGACACAATTTTGGCCAATGAGATGAGAAGGGACTCCCACAGGGGTCTTTTGGGAAATTTCCTTTGCTTTTCAAATACGACAGCAAGCTCCTTTTTCAGCTTCTAGTGTGCATAGGTGAGGAGGTGATGCCTAGAACTATGGCAGCCTTTTAGGGGCCATGAGAGAAGCCCACCCAAAAGGATAAGCCGACACACTGAAACTAGTGAAAAAGAAAAACAAAAATAATCTTGAACCTTAACTTCGTTTAACCTCTGCGTTAATAAACTCTTGTTATATCTGTTAATACTGATGTAAATAAATGATTAGATAAATAAATGAAGAATAAAAAAAATCTCCTGTGCAGAATAATCTCAAATAATTTACATAGCTACCGTGTCCTCAAGGAGATAGAATGTACCCCCGCACTCCCGAAGTGTGCAGTACATAGAGTGGCTTCTTTCTGATAAGTACACTGGGTGGAGAGAAGGGTCACTGTACGGTACAGAAGCCTGACAAACACGCCTCAGTCGGTGATGACGATTAACGTCAACAGTGATGTCATGTCGATGGTATGTACCTGTGACATCGTGTGATGAGAACGGCGCTTTATCTCTCTGGTCTTGTCTGATCTTTCCCAAACCCACAACTCTGTCTAATTCATGAGAGAAACATCAGACAAACCCAAGTCGAAATATGTTTTACACAAAATTTCTTGCCAGTATACCTCAGAACAATCAAGGAAAATTTGAGAAACTGTGACAAGAGGCACCCAAGGAGAAATGATTGCCAACTGTAATGTGACATCCGAGATGAAATCCTGGAGGAGAAATAGGACATAAGGTAAAAAGAAAGAAAATCTGAATAAAGTACGGACTTTCATGAACAACAATGCATCAATACTGGTTCATTAATTATGACAAATTTACCATACTCATGTAAGATGTTAATAATAGGGCAAAGTGGGCCTGGGGTTTATAAGAATTTTCTGTGAATCTAAAACTATTTTAATATTAAAAGTTTATTTTAAAAATAGAGACATTGATATCAAGAATGAAAGGTTCAATTCTAATGAAAGGTCCAACTCCAGATTCTATAGAGATTAAAAGAATAATATTATTAACAATTTTGTGCCAATATATTTGATAACAGATGAAAAAAAATTGTTAAAAGACATAAAGCTCACTGAGGAATAAAATTCTCATGTCTCTTAAGGGCATTAATATCTAGTTAAAAATTTTCCCACAAAGAAAACTCAAGGCCCAGTTAGTTCTTTTTTTTTTTTTTTTTTTTTTTTTTGAGACGGAGTCTTGCTCTGTCGCCCGGGCTGGAGTGCAGTGGCCGGATCTCAGCTCACTGCAAGCTCCGCCTCCCGGGTTTACGCCATTCTCCTGCCTCAGCCTCCCGAGTAGCGAGGACTACAGGCGCCCGCCACCTCGCCCGGCTAGTTTTTTGTGTTTTTAGTAGAGACGGGGTTTCACCGTGTTAGCCAGGATGGTCTCGATCTCCTGACCTCGTGATCCACCCGTCTCGGCCTCCCAAAGTGCTGGGATTACAGGCTTGAGCCACTGCGCCCGGCCAAGGCCCAGTTAGTTCTATTGGGAAATTCTGCCAAACAATTTAGGGAAAAATTAAACCAATTCTACACAAAATCTTCTAAAAAAATGGAAGAGAGGCCGGGCGCGGTGGCTCACGCCTGTAATCCCAGCACTTTGGGAGGCCGAGGCGGGCGGATCACAAGGTCAGGAGATCGAGACCATCCTGGCTGACACGGTGAAACCCCGTCTCTACTAAAAAATACAAAAAACTAGCCGGGCGAGGTGGCGGGCGCCTGCAGTCCCAGCTACTCGGGAGGCTGAGGCAGGAGAATGGCGTGAACCCGGGAGGCGGAGCTTGCAGTGAGCTGAGATCCGGCCACTGCACTCCAGCCTGGGCGACAGAGCGAGACTCCGTCTCAAAAAAAAAAAAAAAAAAATGGAAGAGAAAGGTATGCTTCCCGACTGTCTTTGTTATACAATGGAATACTATTTAGTCATAAAAAAGAGTGAATTTCTGTCATTTGCAGAAGCATGGATGGAACTGGAGATCATTACGTTAAGTAAACAAACCAGGCACAGAAAGCCAATTATTGCATATTCTCACTCATAAATGTGAGCTAAAAAAGTGGACCTCATGGATGTAGGCAGTAGAATGATGGTTACCAGAAGCTGGGAAGGGTCAGTGGGAAGGGTCAGAGGCATGCAGTGAGGTTGGTTATTGGGTACAAACATAACAGTTAGATAGGAGGAGTAAGTTATATTGTTTGATAGCACAGTAGGGTGACTACAATTAACAATGATTTATTGTATATTTCAAAATAGCTAGAGGAGTTGAAATGCTGTCAGCACAAAGCAATGATAAATGTGTGAGACGATGGGTATCCTAATTACTCTGATTTGATTATTATAGACGGTAAGCACATATCAAAGTATCACATGTACTCTACAAATATGTACAATTATTATATATCAATTAAAAAATAGAACTATATGATCCAGCAGTCCTGTTTCTGGATATATGCCCAAAAGACATAAAAATATCAAAGACATACCTGCACTCCCGTGTTCATAATTGACAAGCTATGGAATCAATTTGTGTTCACCAGTGGATGAATGATAAAGGCAATGTGGATAGAACACTATTGAGCCTTAAAAAAGAAGAAACTCCTGTCATTATGGATGGACCCAGAGGACCTTATGCTAAGAAAAATAAGCCAGGCATAGAAAAACAAATGTTGCCTAATCTCACTTACATGTGGGATCTAAACATGTTGAACTAATAGAAGCAAAGAATGAAGTGTGGTTGTCAGTGGCCTGGCAGGTGTTGGGAGATGGGAATGGGGAGATGTTGGTCAGAGTGTCCAAGGTTCAGTTAGACAGAATGAATAAGCTCTAGAGATCTACTATATAGTATGGTGATTACAGTTAATAATAATATATTGCCTACTTGAAAATTCCTATGAGAGTGGATCTTAATGTTCTTACCACAAAAAGTGATAAGTACGTGAGGTGATGGATCTGTTAATTAGCTCAATTTAATAATTTTACAATGTATACAAAGATCAAAACATCACATTGTACACCACAAATATATACAATTTTATTTGTTAGTTGTAACTCATAAAAATAAAGATTCTAGAACTAACATATGGGGCTAGCAAGGTTGCAGGATTTAAGATTTAAAATCAATAATATTTCTACATACTAGCAACAAACAATCAGACATTGAAACTTTAAAATACACCATTTACATTTTATCAAAAATGTGAAATACTTTGAGGTAAAGATGTGAAAGACTCGCTATTGAAAACTGCATAACATTGCCAAAACAAATTAAAGAAGACCTAACTAAATGGGGAGATAAACCACGTTTATGGATTGAAAGACTCAATACTGTTGGGATGCTAATTATCTCCAAATTAATCTACGGTTTCAATGTAATTTTAATAAAAACTGTAGCAGGCTTTTTTTTGGGGGGGGGTAAAAATTGATAAACTGTGTTAAAATCCATATGGAAATGCAAAGTTCCAGAATAACAACTTTGAAAAATAAGAACAAAGTTGGAGGACTTACACCACCTGACTTCAAACTTATTATAAAATTATAGTAACCAAGACACAGTGCAGTATTAGCTCAGAGACAAATAGATAAACGGAATACACTGGAAAGTTCAGAAATAGTCCACATGTATATAGACAAAAAATTTTGACAAAGGTACAAAGACAATTCAGTCGAGAAAGGATAGTCTTTTCAACATATGATGTTGGAATAATTGAACATGCACCTGCAAAAAGTTAACTTCAACCAATACCTCAAATCATGTACAAAAATAACTCAAAGTGGGTCATAGACCTGAATATAAAATGTAAAATTATAAAAATTTTAGACTAAAACATAAGAGAAAATATTTGTGACATTGAGTAGAGTAAAAATTTGTTAGATACAAACCAAAAGTATAATCCATAAAAGAAAAAAATTGTTAAATTGGACTGCATCAAAATTAAGAACTTTTGCTCTTCATAAGTCCCTGTAAGATAATAATAAAAAAAAAAAACCCAAAGACAGAGAAAAACTATTATTTTCCAATCACATATCTGATAATGGACTTGTGTATAGAATATATAAAGAAGGCTCAAAATTCAATAATAAGAAGATAAACAATCCTAATTTTTATTTTGATTTTTACATTGTATTTATTTATTTATTTTGAGACAGAATCTCACTCTATTGCCCAGACTGGAGTGCAGTGGCATGTTTTCACTGCAACCTCCGCCTCCTGAGTTCAAGCAATTCTCCTGCCTCAGCCTCCCAAGTAGCTGGGATTACAGGCACCCGCCATCATGCCTGGTTAATTTTTGTATTTTTGTAGAGATGGAATTTCACCATGTTGGCCAGGCTAGTCTTGAACTTCTGACCTCAGGTGATCTGCCTGCCTCAGCCTCCCAAAGTGCTGGGATTATAGGTGTGAGCCACTGCGCCAGCCACAATCCTAATTTTCAAATCGGCCAAGGATTTGAACCGACAATTCACCAAAAAGATATACAGATTATGGATAAGCACATGAGAAGATGCTCCACATCTTTAGTCATTAAGGAAATGCAAATTAAAACCACCATGAGGTGCCATTACGCACTTACTACAATGGCGCCAAGTGACGATGTTGTGAAGCAGCTGAAACTCACATGCTGCTGTGGAAATGTCAAATGGTGCAACTACTTTGGAAAACAGTTTGGGAGTTTCTTAAAAGTTAAAAGTTTCTCTACCACCAGTCATTCCAGCCTTACACACTTACCCCAAAGAGATGAAAACATATGTCCATACAAAGACTTGAATATGAATATTAATGTCAGCTGTATTTGTAATAGCCCTAAGCTGTAAACAACTGAAATGTCCATGAACAGATAAATGGATAAACAAATTGTGTATAGTCATATGTTAGAATATTACTGCACAATAAGAAAAGGAAAGGAGTATTGAATTGATGCACGCAACAACATGGATGAATCTCTAATGATGTAAGTGATAAAAGTCAGCTGAAATAGTACATACTACATGCTACTAATTTTTATAAAATTCTAGAAAGGCTAATCTATGCTGATAGAAGGCTGTTTAATGTATTGAATGGGGTGAGATGGAGAGAGGAGGCACAGGGAAAATTTGGAGGTAATGTATCTATCCATTATCCATTATTGCTTCTGGCACTATTTTCATGTATGGTTACATATGTCAACATGCCAAATTACACACTTTAAATATATACAGTGCATTGTATTATAACTCAGTACCATTCTATTATTGGGAAATAATCACAGACACCATAAAAATTTATTTGTAAGGATGGTCATGGCAGAAATATTTATACCAGCATGAAAAAAATCAGAGGCAGATCAAACATCCAGTAGTAAGAGGATATAAAGTATTCTTCTATCATAAAAATAAGTATTACACATTTAGATAATATGAGATTTGTGATGAACTTTTGTGGACACAGGAGAAGGCACACAACATGTTAATGAAGAAAAGCAGGTTATAAAACCTTGAAATGGAATCCCAATTTAACCATCTTCTCCTCCTTACACCCACTTGTAGATAAAATTCTTGAAGGAAATGTACTAAATTGTCTATAGGCAGTAATATTATGAGTGGTTTTTATATTCTTATTTGTTCTTTTATCTCCTCCTATTTTCCAAATCATTTTTTAAAAAATCACACAAGTAACATTTTTACCCAGGAAATAACACTTTTTTTTTTTTTTTTTTTTTTTAAACACAAAGAATTACCCAGATTGGTGACAATATTGACTCAAAAACCATCAACTGGATGTTTGCTCCTGTGTATGGCTGGGTTTCCGCTTGTTCACTATGTCTGCAGTAGGTTACATTTTTGGTCACAGTGATTTGTTCCCTCTCTGTAGGTGGAGGATGTTGGCGTTCTTAGTCATGTGACTTGCTTTAGCTAGCACAATGTTAGCAAACATGATGGAGGCCACATTGGAGCAAAATGCTTCAGATGCAGTTGTCCGGTTTGGCTTGGCTGCTTGTGCTCCTGCCTTCTGCAAGAGAAAGGCAAGATGTCGTCTCAGAATTGTTAACTTAAAAATTACACAATCTGACCAGGCGTGGTGGCTCATGCCTGTAATCCCAGCACTCTGGGAGGCTAAGGCAGGCAGATCATCTGAGGTGAGGAGTTTGAGACCAGCCTGGCCAACACGATGAAACCCCTGTCTCTATTAAAGATAGAAAAAATTAGCTGAGCATGGTGGCACACCCCTGTAATCCCAGCTACTTGGGAGGCTGAGGCAGGAGGATCACTAAACCCAGGAGGTGGAAGTTGCAGTGAGCCAAGATTGTACCACTGCACTCCAGCCTGGGCAACAGAGTGAGACTGTCTCAAAACAAACAAACAAAACAAAAAAAATTACACAATCTGTATATTTAGAAAAATGAGAGCTTTATTTCTTATCAAGGTCATATCCTGCAAAGTGGCTGTTCTGACAGGTTGGAGAGAGGAGTCTCCTGTTGAAACTATTAGCAGGAACTTCAAGGAAAGGAGAGGAAAGACAGGAGTTTAAGCTGAATAGGTTGGGCTTACATACATATTCAACAGGATATAGGAGGAGCTATGAATATTCATGAAAGGGGGTTGTACACATGCATGACAAG
Source organism: Chlorocebus sabaeus (assembly GCF_047675955.1). Lineage (NCBI taxonomy): Eukaryota > Metazoa > Chordata > Mammalia > Primates > Cercopithecidae > Chlorocebus > Chlorocebus sabaeus. Next base: position 70,355,959 of record NC_132905.1, on the reverse strand, counting down.
CACACTTGTGTTCCAAGTGACCCATGTTCACTTTGGGGTGGAGACTCAACATTTCAATGAATGACTGTTAGGCCCTGTATGTCAAAAGGTGAAGTGGGCACTCAGTGTGTAGTCTCTGTAAACCAGCTGGAACCAGGCCATATGCAGTGGTCGTCTTCTTTTTTTTTTTTTTTTTTTTTTTTTTGAGATGGAGTGCCCAGGCTGGAGTGCAGTGGTGCAATCTTGGCTCACTGCAAGCTCCACCTCCCGGGTTCACATCATTCTCCTGACTCAGCCTCCCGACTAGCTGGGACTACAGGCGCTCGCCACCACGCCTGGCTAATTTTTGGTATTTTTAGTAGAGGAGAGGTTTCACCATGTTAGCCAGGATGGTCTCAATCTCCTGACTTCGTGATCTGCCTGCCTCGGCCTCCCAAAGTGCTGGGATTATAGGCGTGAGCCACCGTGCCCGGCCATGCAGTGGTCTTCTTATCAGGAGAAAGTTATTGAAATCTGTCTCTTGTCCACGCAAAGCTGTAGTTATGGCTTGTGGAACAGGGGGTTATTTAGTCAGCATCTGGAGGTGGATGAGCTGTAATTGTCTCAATATTGCTTATCTTGAGGCCAGTGCTTATTTAACTGCTAGAGACAAAGAAAAACCTTGTGGTAGTTGGAACATGCTGTATTCTTTAAGTGGAAGCTGTGTGACTTAACCTTGCCTGGCATGGCCTTAGGTTCTGTTTACAAATTGGCATCCCGTTGCCACAAATAGTCTGTTCTTATGTCTTATTTACATTTTAACATTAATGACTGTCAGTGTTGTGTCTAAACTGAAAAAGGGGCTGGGTGTGGTGGCTCACGCCTATAATCCCCTAGCACTTTGGGAGGTTGAGGCAGGAGAATTGCTTGAGCTCAGGAACTTGAGACCAGCCTAAGCAACATAGCAAGACCCCATCTCTACAAAAACATTGAAAAATTAGCTGGGTATGGTGGTGCACACCTGTAGCCCAGTTACTTGGGAGGCTGAGAGAGGAGAATTGCTTGAGCCCAAGAGGTAGAGGCTGCAGTGAGCTATGATTGTGCCACTGCAGTCCAGCCTGGGTGGAAGAGTGAGACCCTGTTTCAAACCACAAGGACAGCGACCACAAAACTGTAAAAGGGAAAGGGCATCATGAGGCATGTCTGACCTCCCATCCCATCATGGTTAAGAACACTGTTTTTAAGGTTTCTTAGCCAAGTGGGGGATCCCTTAAGTTGGTTGGAAGACTTAGGATTTTAATTTTGGCTTACAGAATGAAGGGGGCTGTTCCTCCAACTTGGGGCCCAAGGTGAAAAGGTATACAGAGTCAACCTGAAGACATTCTGACCCCTGGCGCAAAGCCATGGCTGACCTGACGCCTTCATGTAACCAAAACAAGAAATTGAGGTTTGATGTGGTAGCCTCTGAGATTTTAGAATTGCTTGTAATCCAGCAATACATTTTTCCATTATAGATGATAATATCTCATAAAGCATAGCACAGCAGTGTGTTTACTACAAAATCTTGAATCTGGGTTAAGAGCATGCCCTAGATTCCACACCGTGGGGTAGAGGTGAATGGGTGAATGGGTGAGGACTTAAGGGCGGTGTTAAAAAATTCAGAAAGATGCCTCTAAAAGGCTCTATTATGGGAGAGGGCAAATAGAACTTTGGAAATGGGGTGGTGGGATGAGAGAATGGGGTGAGATGGTAGAGAGGGCAAAAAGTGCACGGGAAAGGCATAATGCAAGTTTGCATGCAGGCCTGGACAAGATGGAGAAAGAGAGGAAGATGCAGAGGAAGGAAGGCCCACGTAGTTCAAGAATAGTGCAGAAATGCTTTTCTCAGCCACCACTGGTGTCCTTTCTCTTCTTCAAAATGATGCTGGCATTACTTCTTTCTCAAGTGCACTTCTCACCTCATTTCCTTAGCCAGTAAATGGAAAGTACTCCAGTGTGGGTTTTGGTGAACGTGTCTGCAGCCCCAGCTGCTGCTGGGTGCACCAAGCTGCCCATGTTTCTTCCTTTCCAGACAAGGGCTTCCTTTTAGGTTGTGATATGGTTTGGCTGTGTCCCCCCCCAAAACTCATCTTGACTTGTAGCTCCCATAATTCCCACGTGTTGTGGGAGGGACCCAGTGGGAGGTAATTAAATCATGGGGGCGGGTAATTCCCATGCTGTTCTCATGATAGTAAGTCTCTCGAGATCTGATGGTTTTATAAGGGGAAACCTCTTTCACTTGGCTCTCATCTTCTCTTGTCTGCCGCCATGTAAGATGAGCCTTTCGCCTTTCACCTTCCACCATGATTGTGAGGGCTCCCAAGTCACATGGAACTGTCAGTCCATTAAACCTCTTTTTACTTACAAATTACCCAACCTTGGGTATGCCTTTATCAGCAGTGTGAAAGCAAACTAATACAGATTGTGTTGTGTCCATGGCTTTTTCTGGGTACTTGCCTTTGAATTTTCATTTTTTCTTAACCTAGGGGTTTCCAAATCTTGGGTCTACTCTTTCCTCTTCTGTGTACATAATTTCTCACAGGGAACATACCAACATCTTCAGCTTTGTATACAACACCTTTCTTCCTTTTTTGGAGAGTGAATAATTTGATGTCGTCAACCCAAGACACTTCACTGAACATAGAGATGTAGGTGGCAAGAATTTAAATTCATAACTAATAACCAGCTTGCTTTTTTAATACTTTAAAGACTTTTTTTTCCAAAAGAAAAAAATCTAATTATGCACAAGAGCAATTCACTCAGAATTAATTCACTAGGAATTAAATTGAAAAAAAAAAAGGCAAGGATGTTAACAATCCTTTTAAAAATAATTCAAATTAGAAACACTAATTATAGGAACTCCTTTATATAACATGAAACACAGTTCTCTGAGGCATGGTGAAGAGGGCTGGCTGTAAAGCAAACTCTCAGAGAACAAAGTTTCTGATTTCTGGAGGAATTTGTTTGAACAAGGAATACAGTTTCCTTTGAGGAGTTACTGCTCAGATCTCTGATCACTGTCTGATTGTTTCTGGGGAGACCACAGGACATAGCATGACCGACATTTAATTCTGGGATCAGAGTCTAAGGGCTCACCATTTTGAACTTAGGAAGTCAGAAAGGAAAGAAGACAAATGTTTGGGTGGCTCCTCTAATCGCAGCCCTTCAGCCTTCTCACAGAACAGGAGCATGCAGCGGGCGATAATAGCGAGATTTCTATCTGGGGGTGTCTCACCCAAAGCTTTTGTTCTTTGTATTTCAGCAAGTTTTCTTGAGGACAGGCAAGGATTGGGATCTGAGGGCCATTTTTCTGACTCCTTATTAAGGTTTTATTTGGGCCTGGCTCAGTGGCTCACGCCTGTAACCCAAGTACTTTAGGAGGATCACCTGAGGTCAGGAGTTCAAGACCAGCCTGGGCAACATCTTTATTAAAAATACAAAATTAGCCGGGTATGGTGGTGCACATCTGTAATCCCAGTTACTCGGGAGGCTGAGACACGAGAATCGCTTGAACCTGGGAGGTGGAGGTGGAGGTTGCCTTGAGCTGTGATCACGCCGCTGTACTCCAGCTGGGTAATAGAGTGAGACTCCATCTCAAGAAACAAAAAAGGTTGTATTTGCCGATTACTAGGCCAAAGGGCACAATCAAAGTGATAACAGTGCTTTTCAGACTGTTGGGTTGTGTCCCAGTTTTTGGATTGTGAAATCAAATTAGCACAACTCAATATGTAATTCTGAAAATCAGAATAGAATAGAAAATGCCAGACTGCGTTGGATACATGCATAAGAAGTGTTATGGGCTAAATCATATCCCACGAATTCATATGTTGGAGTCCTAACCCCAGTAGCTCACAATGTGAACTTATTTGGAGATAGAGTTTTTAAAGAGGTAATTAAGGTCAAATAAGGTTATTACAGTGGACTCTATTCCAATATAACTGGTATCTTTATAAGAAAGGGAGATTAAGACACAAACGCCCATCGAGGGAAGACCATGTGAGAACACAGATTGAAGATGACTGTCTACAATCCCAGGAAAAAGGCTTCAGAAGGAACTACCCTTGCTGACACCTTGATCTTGGACTTCCAGCCTCTAGAACTGTGAGACAATCACTTTCTGTTGTTTGAGCCACTCGGTCTGTGATGCTTTGTTATGGAAGCCTGAGCAAACTAATACAAGGGGTAAGTATTATTTTGTGGAATTTAAATTTTTATTTTACATACACACATACACACGCACTCATGCACACACACACATCCTTAAGATTTATAGCCTAACAAGACTGAAAAATACTGGGTTAGAATGAGCCCACAGTGTTTCCATATTCAGGGAGCAACCAGCGAGATGGCTTACACTCATCCAGGTGAAGACAGGAAGTAAACGCTCACTATCAGAGCAAGCAAGGGCTGCTTGTTTCTCCCTCAGTAGAAAGACAAGACTTGACTTGGTAGAGGGAAATCTCCTATTCCCATATGTGAAATTCAGTGTTTCCTGTTTCACCAGTGCCAAAAAAAAAAAAAAAAAAAAAAAAAAAAATTGTATGTTAGAACAGAGCAACAATCTATAAATGAAAATTATTCATACTGATTTTGTTAAAGGGAGCCACTTATTACACAGTGAATTCCAGTTCCATTTGGAATTTACCCAAGAGCCTAGAAGAAAGCAAGAAAGTTTACAAGTTAGTGAGTCTAAGTGTCTTAAAACCCATGCCCTGAAATTCACCTTTATTCACAGGAAAACTCCTCTGGCCCTCATTCGATCTCTTTATTCTTATTTTAGACCCTAATAGTTTAAAGAGAAGTATTATTTTAAATTTAAAACATGTGAAAAGCTATTGTATTTGTTGGCCAAAATCCGGGGTGGAGTCTTTCCTTTAGTTCCAGCGAATTCTTGGGGATGAGATAAATGTTGTAGGATGCCTGCAGACATAGATTCCTCGGAGAGTCATTTTGCTCTCTATTTTCATTCAGAAATTATAGTACATCTTTCAGGCTGGGCGCGGTGGCTCACGCCTGTTATCCCAGCACTTTGGGAGGCGGAGGCGGGCGGATCACCTGAGGTCTGGAGTTCGAGAGCAGCCTGGCCAACATGGTGAAACCCTGTTTCTAGCAAAAATACAAAAATTAGCAGGGCATGGTGGCGTGTGCCTGTAATCCCAGCTATTCAGGAGGCTGAGGAAGGAGAATTACCTGAACCCGAGAAGCAAAAGTTGCAGGGAGCTGAGATCGTGACATTGCACTCCAGTCTGGTCGGCAAGAGTGAAACTCCACCTCAAAAAAATACATCTTTTAGCTGTAATCACACAGATCTCTGCTCTGTTGGTGAGATCATTTATGCTCGCATGAGTCTAAGCAACACACGAGCCACCAACTTGTAAGGGAGTCTGAAACTGGGATCTGCTCAGAAGGAGGGGAAAGCTGGAACTTTCAGGGCCTCTCTTGGGGCAAATGTGACTGACAGCTACAGCATCTAATCACATCTCCATGACTAGGCCTGCCCCTTTTTGGTCTTTGGGACAGATTTCTTGCACAGGCTTTGCAAGCATCTATGTGTTGAATTTCTTGCAGTGCTGTGGAATTTCTGTCTCTGAACCAGGTACGTACGGTTCTTATTCCTTAAATACAACATCTATCTGGGTGTTAATTTGTTCTTTTTTTTCCCCCAGAGTGAGAAGGGGGAATTATAAATGGTGAGAAGTAGCACTAGGCTTTTAAAAGGGAATTTGGCCCAGCGTCTCTCAGAATAAACAACCAGAATTCTAGCATCCTCATTTTATCATACCAGTTCGACATATTTCACACATACCCGGCAGTCTGATTCTCTAGTTCACAGCAGACTGGAACAGTAAATTGGAAAATCGAGCATGCTGACAAGAGCAAAGACAACATCTAATGGAATAATCAGAACAGTGACAACCAAAATATTACAGCTAGACTTAACAACCTGGGAAGGCATCTCCTGGGGCCATTTAGTGCAGGAAGAACCCACCCTGCATACCTCGGTAGCCACTGAGAGCACGACGGTGTTTCAGACCCAAAGACATCTTTGAGTAATCAAGAAGGAAAGCCATGGTGCCACTGAGTAATGCCAAAGACTCTCTGTTTGGCCAAATTTTAGTCAGGCTCCTCCAAGCCCTCTTTTCAATTAGGCTTCGGCCTTGGCCACCGTTCTTGCCAGGCCTGCCTTGCCCAGTTGTAGCAAGAATCCTGCTAAGTCCATTTAGACAGAGTCCCCCAACCTTTGCTATCTGATCACCCTGGCCTGCCTTCAGCAAGCATCCTGTTAAGTCAGTTTAGAGAGTCCTCATACCCTTGGTGTCTCCTCGCAGTAATTTCCCTTCCACTGACTTTCTCCCCTGCTCACTGGCTATAAATCCCCAGATGTCTTCACTATATTTGGCAATGAGCCTAATCTCCTTCCTCTATTGCGGTAGTCTTGACACAAATTGCAATAATCCCAATAAAGTTTTAACAAGTGTCAGAATAATTTTTTTCTTCAGTAGTAATCAAGAACATAAACTCATTGCAGCAGCTTCAATGCAGATGTTTCAGCTATTTGCTGTCCCAGTTCCAGGAAATATAGACAATAGCTCCTGCCCATTTTCCTCTGGATAGCACAAACCTGAAAGAAGAGCTAAGATAATTATTATTTTACTTGGTTTTTCCAAAGGCAAGGGTGTGTAAGTTGTTGACAAGAGTCCCCAGCTGAACCTAGCCCACACCTGTTTGGCTTATGTCTTGCTCTTGTGTAGAGCTGTGTCCCCAGAAGGGATGCCTTTTTTTAATCTTTGCAGAAGCACTCTCAGTTCACCGAAGTGTACATCTGTTGGGCCCATTCCCCTGGAGGGTTGCATTTAAACACCGGTTCCAGATGTGTTTTGGAAAAATAGTCAGAACACAAGTAAAGGAATGGGTAAGACAGGGCAAAAGATTAATTTGCTCACACACATTCAGTATCAAATCAACTGTAACTAAAAGAACAATAACTATCTGCAAGTTGAGTCATCTACCTGCAGGGCAGTGCTTCTCAAATCTCAGTGTGCATCAGAATCACCTGGAGGAGCAGATTCCTAGGTTAAACCTCAGCTTTCACTGAATTCAGTTGCACTAGACTGGGGCCCCGGGACCTGTGTTTTAAATAGTTAGTACTGATGTGATTTAGGCGCTCCAGGCTCTTGGACCACACTTTGGAAATCACTGTCTGGAAAGACTGTAGGATCCACTTAGGGGGAGAAAAAAAACAACAAAAAAAAAACCCCTGCTGTTTTGGTTTATGGGAACACCTTAGTAGGCAGATTTTGGTTGTCCACCTCTGTGGCGAGAGTTTGGAAGAGGAGATGTGAGCAAAGACAGTACTGCATTGTTATAGGTGATCAAGCAATAAGAATGTAGAACTGCTAGAAGCTTTTTCTTCTTCCTCTTCTCCTTCTCCTTCTTCTTTCTTCGACAAGGTCTTGCTCTGCTACCTAGGCTGGAGGCAGTGGCATGATCATAGCTCACTGCAGCCTTGAACTCCTGGGCTCAAGTGATTCTCCTGCCCCGGTCTCTCTAAGTGTTGGGATTACAGGCATAAGCCATTATACCCAGCCTAGAAGCTTCTTAAAAGTGGAAGAGGCTCTCTCATGAGAGAGGAGGAGCCCAGTGACCTGGTAGGAGGCCAGAGCCAGGGGAAAAGATGGGCTGAGCAAAGTTCCCAGTGGTGGGAGTAAACAAGAAACTTTTCAGAACTGTGATGTTGCATATTGAGGTCGTTTACCATTATAAATCATAATGCCCTTCAATCGCCCTCCAATCCCCAGTAAATCTGTTATACAAACTCGTCTTGGACCAGAAGTGGGTGAGGAGATGATGGGTCTGCAGGGAGAGTGCACAGAGAGGGAACTGAGAGCCTTAGTTGGGAGGCAGGAAGGCAGGGAAACTGGCTGAAGCAAGCCCCAGTCAAAGCGGGGAGGAACACACCCTCTTTCTTGCCAGAGGTACTAAAGCAGTGGTGTCTTACCATTTCTCCTCAGGTGCCTCTATCAGTAAAGAAAAATTTGGGGCAGGGATATTATAGTCCATTTTATGGAATTGATTGATTCTACATTAAGTCTGCTCAATGTGAGGATGATGAGGATGAAGATCTTTATGACTCACTTCCACTTAACTAATAGTAAATACATTTTCTTTCTTATGATTTTCATAACATTTTCTTTCCTCTAACTTACTTTATTGTAAGAATATAGCGTCTAATACACAGAACATACAAAATTAGTATTAATCAACTGTTTATTTTATTGGTAAGGCTTTCAGTCAACATAGGCTACTGGTAGTTAGGTTTTTGGGGAGGGAAAGTTATACACAGATTTTAGACTGCACAGCAGGGTCAGCCCTCCTAACCTCCATGTTATTCAAGGATGAACCGTATAACTATATAACACATATAAGATGCATGCTACTGTACTAATATATTATTGGCATTATAAAAAATATGTAAAAATAGAGGGTAAAAATAAGAAATCAGTATAAAAGTTCTAATAATGTACTTTTGTACCCCAGCCAACTGAGTTAAGTAGCCATGGAGCACACGCATTGTATATTGAAACGCCTGATCTTATCCTAAGTGAACTAACACAGTCACAGAAAACCAAATACTGCATGTTCTCACCTATAAGTGGGAGCTAAACATTGAGAACACGTGGACACAAAGAAGGGAACAACAGACACCGGGGCCTGTTTGAGGGTGGAAAGTGGGAGGGGAGAGAAGATCAAAAAACTACCTACTTGGTACTATGCGTCTTACCAGGTGATGCAATAATCTGTCAACAAAACCCCAGTGATATGCAATTTACTTTTATGACAAACCTGCACCTACTAGACACAGGTACCCCTGAACCTAAAATAATAGTTAAAAACACACACACACACACACATTAGTTGATTAATTAATTAAAAAGAAAGTAGGGGAAGGACAGCCTTTACTGTTATATGAATAGGGCCTATTTAGTTAGCAGACACTTGGATTACTCAGCCACACAAATTGAGAAGGGTTCCATGATTAGACTCAATTTTGGGGTTAAACCATGGTGCTTTTTGTGCTTCTCAAACATTGGTCTATAGATCTTGTCAGAAAGAAAGCCCAGGAGAAAAATACCTCAATTATAACTAATCATGATTATGAATGAAAAGGGAGGGGAAAACCCCAGTAACTTCCTCAGGGCAGCAACCTTAAGACACTCCATTCTTGAAGCTAAGCATTAGCTCAGAGCTCTTGATCAGGAATCCTTGGATTCTCATGAAGACAAGAGCAGGACATCAAGAGAGGTGGCTGATATGGTTAGGCTTTGTTTTCCCAGCCAAATCTCATCTTGAACTGTGATCCCCAGGTGTTGAGAGACCTGGTGGGAAGTGAGTGGATCATGGTGGGGGGGGTTTCCACGATGCTATTCCCGTGATAGTGTGGGAGTTCTCACGAGATCTGATGGTTTTATAAATGCCAGTTTCCCCTGGCCTCTTCTGTCTTTCCTGCCACCTGGTGAAGAAGTTACTTGCTTCTCCTTTGCCTTCCTCCATGATTGTAAGTTTCCTGAGGTCTCCCCAGCCATGTGGAACTGTGAGTCAATTAAACCTCTTTTGTTTATAAATTACCCAGTTTCAGACGGTTTCTCTATAGCAGTGCAAGAATGGACTAAGACAGTACTCACACCGAAAGGTTGGAGGTGATACCTTTTACCAGGGTTCTGGGTCTCAGCTTTTGGGCACCTTGCTTTTGTTTGTTTGTTTATATTTATTTATTTTTATTGCAGTAAAATATATATAACATAAAATGATCCATTTTAACCATTTTAAAGTGTCGTTAAGTACATTCACAATGTTGTGCAACTGTCACACTACCTATCTGGTTCTAAAACTTTTTCATCACCTTAAACAGAACTTCCGTATCCATTGAATAGTAACTCCCCATTCCCTCTCCTGTGATCCCAGTAACCTCTAATCTACTTTCTGTCTTTACGGATTTGCCTACTCTAGGGACCTCAAGTAAATGGAGTTATATGTTATTTGTCTTTTTGTGTCTGGCTTATTTCACTTAGCATAATGTTTTCAAGGTTTGATTATGTGGTAGCATGTGTCAGGACTTCATTCCTTTCTTCGGCGCAATAATATTTCACTATATGGATAGACCATATCATGTTTATCCATTCATCTGTGGATAGACACGGGTTGTTTCTTCTTCCTTTTGACTGTTATAAATAATGCTGCAATGACCACTGGTGTACACGTATCTGGTTGAGTCACTGTTTCCACTTCTTTTGGGTAAGGAATGGGATTGCTGTGTCATATGGTAATTCTATGTTTAGTTTTTTGAGGAACCACTAAACTGTTTTCCACAAGCGTGCACCATTTTAGATCCCTACCAGCAACGTATGAAAGTTTCAGTTTCTTTACATGCTCTACAATATCTGTTCATTTCAGTTTTTAAAAATGGCATCCATCCTATTAGGCGTGAAGTGGTATCTCACTGTGGTTTTAGTGTGCATTTCCTTAATGACTAATGACATTGAGCATCTTTTATGGGCTTATTAACCGTTTATGTAACTTCTTCGGTGAAATGTATACTCAAGTCCTTTGCACATTTTTTAATTGAGTTGTTTGTCTTTTTGTTGTTGACTTATAGGGGTTCTTTATATAGGATACTAAACCCTTGTGAGATAAGTAATTTGCAAATATTTTCTCCCAATCTGTAGGCTGTCTTTTCACTTTCTTGATAATGTTCTTTGATGAACAAAAGTTTCAGATTTTGATCAAGTCTAGTTTATTTATGTTTTCTTTTGTGGCTTGGGTTTTTGGTGCCATATCTAAGATGCCATTGCCAAATTCAAGGGCTCAGAAATTTACCTCTATATTTCCTTTGAGGAGTTTTATTGTTTTAGCTGTTATATTTAGGTCATTGATCTATTTTGAGTTAGCCTTTTTATATGGTGTAAGATAAGGGTCCAACTTCAATTCATTCTTTTACATGTGAAAATTCAGTTGTTCCAGCACCATCTGTTGAAGAGACTGTTATTTTCCTATTGAATGGTCTTGGCATCCTTGTCAAAAATCAATTGGCCATATATGCATGGATTTATTTTTGGACTCTTAATTCTATTCCATTGGTCTATATGTCTATCCTTATGCCAGTACCACATTGCTTTGATTACTTTTGTTTCATAAGTAAGTTTTGAAATTGGGACTTGAGCCCTCTGATTTTGTTCTTTTTTAAAAGATTATTCAGAGCCCCATTGCAATTCCATATAAATGTGAGGATCAGTTTTTCTATTTTTGCAAAACAGTTTGTTGCAATTTTGACAGGGAGTGCTTGGAATCTGTAGATCACTTTGGGTACAGCTCTGTTTTTTTTTTGTTTTGTTTTGTTTTGTTTTTTCCTGACCTATTAGAATTATTGGGAAGGCTCCTTACCTGGTTCCAGAGGTGCTAACCTTGAATCTCCTTAGCCAGGAGGCTTAATAACTTCTCAACACTGTGTACATGGTAAGGTTGGAGCAGGCAAACCAGTCAGAATGTTCATTGCCTATCTTCTCCCAGAGCTGGCTGAACACATCATTCAAAATACCAACACATCTCTCTTGCATTTGTTCCAGCCTGGAGACCACACTTTAGAACCCACTGTCTTAGTGGGTTGATGAATCAGCATCCAGTTGAGGAACTGAAATTGGACCAGCTGGGTGTTTACAAGCTCAATCGGAAAGCAGACACTGAACTAGCTCTTAGATTTCCAGTAAGTTTTCCCCTTTTGTGAATGTACTTTATCACTTTTGTAGTTAAATATATTTTGCAGCTCATATATATACACATATATATATAGGCTAGGAATGCATTCAGTTGCATGTAACAGAAGATTTATTTTTTTCACACAATAGAAGTCCAAAGGTAGGTGGTTCTTGGCATTAGTTCAGGTACTCAAAGATCTCAGGGCTGGCATCCTTGCAGTACTTTTTATCTTTCTCTCACAATCTCAAGATGGCTTCACCACTCCAAATATCACATCTACCTTCACAACAGGAAATGGTGGGAGAAGCACCCCAGAGCTTATGTTGAGAAGATAGAAGCTTTCCAGGAAGCCCTAGAAGACTTCCCATTATCTTTTGTTAATTAGAATTGTATCCCATGGCTCTCTGTAGGTGAAAAGGAACTGGAACCTTAGGGAACAGGATTGTCATGATTGGCTTTAACCAATCCTGATCCATTGCCTGAAGCCGAGCACATTACCTTCCTAAATAAAATTGGAATTTTGTCAGCAAGGAATAAGGAGCAGCAAGATATCAGTATACTACTTAGGCATATACACTTATGTGGTTATTTTATTATCTATTTTCTTAAGCACTTTCTACCTCTGAGGGCCTGTTCTCATCCCTGATATTCTAAGAATATAGAATAACCAAAAATTGTCTCGTCCTGTCTATTTTCCATTTGGGCCTGGATGGTGGCTTGGTGTATACTGAAGTTAGTTGTAGAGATGGCAGGATGTGACCTTAGGCTGTAAACAAATGTGAGGAGGCTTACAGGCACTGTGTCTTTAAGGCCCCGAGTTCACACTGTTCATGATATGTTTCCTAATTATTTCCTTTAAATGTTGAAAGTGCTTTCTTTTCTTGCCCTTTAGAGGAAAAAGCCAAGTTTCAAAAAAGCATCTCATCAATGATTCAATCAAAGAAATGTCATTAATGAGAAGACAGAAAAAAAAAATCCTCCAACATTGTATTTGGGTAGATTTCAACAGTTAATTTGTATTTCAAAATGTGAATGTAAATTAAAAGGCTAAATACTTGAAAGTCAAAAATATTCCTTATTTGACATTAAAGTCAGTGAATTGATCACATTTGCTGAATGTAGCTAGTAAAAAGTGCTAATTTATGGCTAAGTAATTAAACAGGGAGACAGATGGAGAATCGAATGAGTTTTCTTCACATTCAAATTTGCATACTGTTTCTGATGGTGCATACTCTTATTGCTCTGTGTGGTGCCCTCCAGTATTAGAAGAACATAAAGAGCTATTTGTGTCAGCTTAGCTCAAGCAACCCCAAAGAAAGAAAAGGGGAATTATATCAAGTCCTAGACTTAGATAAAATACAGAGCTCAGTTAGATGTTCTCTTCTGTTTCTCGCTCATTCATCATTTTTGCTTCCATTTCATAGTGGGTAGAATAGGCAGCTGTCAAATAGTGGAATTTTCTCTTTTCTCCATTGTATTATGGAAAACGCCATGGTCTGGGAATCAGAAGATGGTCTAATTTTAGCTTTCTCAGTAACTAGTTGTGTGACATTGGAGAATTCTGTTCTCTCCAGTCGTAGTTGCCTCATTTGACATTTGAGTTGAATGTTGCCTAGATTATTTCTAGGCAGTATGGCACAGTGGAGAAAGCAAGGACTCTAATTTTGATCTTGGATCAACCACCTACCAGCTGAGTGATCTTGGATAACTTAGTTTAGCCACTCTGTGCTGCAGGTTCTTATTAGCAAAATGAGGATGTTTGGTGATCATTTTATGCAAAGCCCTTAGAACAGTGCCTGGAATATAAGCACCCCTCGATGTTAGCTGTTTTGTTTGTTATCTCTAAGATTCCTTAGTGTGCTAAGAATCCTCGAGTCTGTGTTAAAGCATGAAGGAAGGTGACCTAATGGCAGCTAATCCAGCTCGCTTGCACCCTGTGTCGGACTTGTAATTTCTAGAAATTACCATCAGAGATAATTTAACTATCAGGACCTTACTTGCACTCCCTTGATGATACCGAGTCACCAGAGGGAAAGATTTCAATGTCTTCCAGGCCATGCTAGTGCTCACACCTGCCAGGGTGGTACTGGCTGGGGGAAGTGGTCCATCAGCCAATGCTGTGCTCAGAGTTGTTTTGATAGTTGCTGATAGAACTTACAGAAGGGAACCGTAACTCTCTCCTCTATCTCCCATGCCTTCAGTTCAACAGAGAGGACCTGGAAGTCAATATCCCTGGCACTGGCATTAAGAGATACAACTCTGGTTTTGCCGCCTCCTCTCCACTTCCACCCGAGCACTGCTCCAGCTGCACAGAGCTCGCTCCGAGCTCCAGGCTCCTGCTAAGCTAGACCACCATCAACTCCCTCCAACTGACTTCATGATAACCTACCGAGATCTCATCGGCCACAAAGAGGTATCCTCTGACTTTTACAAAGATCCTGGAGATCAGGGACAGACTGTGTCTGGAGGTGGAGGGGAAGATGGTCAGTAGGACAGAGGGTAACATTGAAGACTTGCCCATTGGTGAGAATGCCTCCACTGAAGACCCCTAGGGTAAAGGTACAGAAAGCACAGTAATTGATGCTGGTGTTATCGTCATGAACCATCACTTGCCAGAAACCAGCTCCACAAAAGAAGCTTACAGGAAGTACATCAAAGATTACATGAGATGAGTCAAAGGCAAACTTGAAGAACAGAGACCATAAAAAGTAAAATCTTTTGTGACAGACTGCAGAACAAATCAAGCACATCCTTGATAATTTCAAAAACTACCAGTTCATTATTTGTGAGGACATGAATCCAGATGGCATGCTGGCTCCACTGGACTACCATAAAGATGATGTGACCCCAGATACGATTTTCTTTAAGGATCATTTAGAAATGGAAAAATGTTAACAGATTTGGCAATTGCTTTGGATCTATCACCTGTCATTGTAACTGGCTATCACTTGTCATCCACACAACACCTTTGAAGACGAATGGAACTGATGTCACCTTGAGCACTTTATTTTGACCATGATTTATTTGGAGTGGAAGCATTGTTTCTGAGGGAAAAAAAAAAAAGAAAAGCATACCATATATAGGTTGTCTAAAAATAAAATACATTTAAAGTTAAAAAAAAATACAACTCTGTGACCTAGACTGGAGCTGTCAGCTACCTCTCTCCCACCTACATATATACTCACATGGAGCTCTGCGAAGGAGAGAAGCAAAATTTCTTTATAATTTTTTAGAGGTTTGTTTATTTATTTACCTTTCACTGGATTTTTTATTTTATTTATTTATTTATTTATTTTTTTGACGGAGTCTTGCTCTGTTGCCAGGCTGGAGTGCAGTGGCACAATCTGGGCTCATTGCAACCTCTGCCTCCTGGGTTCAAGTGATTCTCCTGCCTCAGCCTCCGGAGTAGCTGGGACTACAGGCACATGCTTCCATGCCCATCTAATTTTTGTATTTTTAGTAGAGACAGGGTTTCACCATGTTGGCCAGGATGGTCTCAATCTCTTGACCTCGTGATCTGCCCGCCATATTTAACCAGTCATAGATAGGGAAGACCCAATGATGAGGTGCAAATGGTTTTACAATCCATTTCATTTTCACTTTTGTGGTATAGCTAGTTGTTTGGGATTACAACAGTACTAAAATATTTAAAAATAAAGTTCTTCTCATGCCTGTAATCCCAGCACTTTGGGAGGCAGAGGCGGGCAGATCACTTGAGGCCAGGAGTTTGAGACCAGCCTGGCCAACATGCAAAACCCTATCGCTACTAAAAATAAAAAAATTAACCAGGCATGGTGATGCATGCCTATAATCCCTGCTACTTGGGAGTCTGAGGCACGAGAATCACTTGAACCCAGGAAGTGAAGGTTGTGGTGAGCCGAAATCATGCCACTGTGCTATAGCCTGGATGACAGAGCGAGACTGTCTCAAAAGAAAAGAGGGCTCTAAAAGATGTCCATGATGGACATCACTGTCTGGCAATCAGGACCCCTTGTTTTTCTAGAAGTACCTTGATGTACTTCTTATTGTTTTAATGTAATGGCAGATCAAGGTGCTCTGTCCTTCCCTACCCAAAAATTGTGAACTGGTTCCCAATTAGGCAACTTGGCTTCTACTCTGACTTTAAATCTCATGCAAAGTGACATAAGAATGGGTGTTGGGCATTCTTCATTTGTGTCTCTATCTCCGCTCTCCAGCTATCCACCTTGCTTGGTGTCCTGCAAGGTTTATGTTTATGGATTACATCGGAAGCGTTCCTTAACCTCTGCCTTCCATTTGGGTTTGGCCAATGGAAGGCACTGGCTGAAGATGAGAAGGTAGAAGAGTGAATTGGGGATGTTTTTCACCTTCTGCCCTCTCTGCTGGGCACAGTAGGTTGGTTCTTTCCCTCTCCTAATGCCTCAGCTTCATATGGTAACCCTAAACATTAATAAATCCTTTTCCAGTTTAGTACTATCATAGAACGGCAGGCTTGGTTATTGCTCTTTGAAAATCAGTGTCAGTATGAGTTGAAAACTGTCTAGAAGAAAAAAATCCCCAAAAATAATATTTTAAAGCTTTGTATTCAGAAATCAGGTTGGGAGCTAAAACAATAAAAATTTTTTAAAAAATTTTACAGGCTGGACGTGGTGGCTCACATCTGTAATCCCAGCACTTTGGGAGGCCAAGGTGGATGGATCACCTGATGTCAGGAGTTCAAGACCAGACTGGCTAACATGGTGAAACCCTGTCTCTACTAAAAATACAAAAATTAGCTGGACATGGTGGTGCATGCCTATAATCCCAGCTACTCGGGAGGCTGAGGCAGGGAAGTTGATTGAAGCCAGGAGACGGAGGTTGCAGTGAGCCGAGATCATGCCACTGCACTCCAGCCTGGGCGACAGAGCAAGACTGTCTTAAAAAAAAAAGAATTCATTTATAAGTTTATAATAAACCAATAAATTTATTAATCTCTTGGTAGATATTTTCATTTATCTAAAAGTATCTTCTTGTGTGATTTCTTCTTTGACTCATTGGTTCTTTAGTTGTATTAATTTTCATATTTATGTAAATTTCCCAAATTGCCTTCTGTAACTGATTTTTAATCTCATTGCATTGTGGTCAGAAAATAGGCATTTCTTATTTCAGCCCTATTAAGCATATCAAGGTCTTATTTTACAGCTTAACGTATAGTCTTTCCTGAATAAATTTCCATGTGTGCTTTAGAAGCATGTGTGTTGTTCTCTCATTGGGTGCAGTGTTCTATAGATGTCTGTTAGATCTAGTTGTGTTATAATGCTGTTCAAGTCTTCTGTTTCCTCATGGATTATATATGGTGGTTCTACCTATTTTGAAGTCTCCAACTATTATTGTTGACTTATCTATTTCTCCTTTCATATCTGTTCCTTTTGTCTGATTTTGCTTCATGTATTTTGAGGCTCCGTTGTCAGGTGCATATATGTTTATAATTGTTATGTTTTCTTTATGGATTGTTGCAAACTTTTGCCTAATTTCTAGAGTTCTGAAAAAGTTGATACTATTGTTGCTAGCCTGCCTGCCTGCCTGCCTGCCTTCCTTCCTTCCTTCCTTCCTTCCTTCCTTCCTTCCTTCCTTCCTTCCTTCCTTCCTTCCTTTCTTTTTTGTGTGTTCTTGTTGTTTTTGTGGAGGAGCAGCTTTTTGGAGATCCTTACTCTGCCATTCCTGGTGATGTCTCTCTGCAGTTTCTAATAAGAGAAAGTCTCTGAGAGTTTCAAATAGAAGTATACATTTATGTTGTGTGTTCTTGGAAAGACCTTTTAATTTTTTAGACTTGCTTTTACATAAAATAAGAAAACAATTAGTAAACACTGGGGCAAAATAAACTTTAGCATAATTAACAACTACTAAACTGGCCATTTTTACATGAGCATATGAGGTGTGACATGAATCTGAAAACTGATCCAACTAGTAGGCATCATTTCAATGTTACTAGAAGAGTCAATCTGATGAGTCTCTGTCAATGTTGATCATCTTGACCATTGTTACATTTTGGGTGCTATTTATTAATCTGTGGTTCTTTGGATTCATCTCACAGAGTACAGATGTTAGGTATAGAGACTTTATCTTTCTTAAAATATGAATGGTTATGATCTTATCCCTTTCAACAGTAGAGATGTTTGATGAAGATTCGTATCTACCATGTGTTATTCATATAAACATTCTGCATAAGTAGAGGTTCACTGGAGGGTCACTTTGATTTTTTTCCAAGACCATTTATATACTCTAAAGATGAATAATGAACTAATAGAGAACAATTACTGACTAAAATATTAAACAAATAAAACTGGACATGAAAAAGGAAGTCCACATGAAATCCAAGGTGTTGCCAATAAAATTAAGAAATGCTAAAAATAATCAACAACTTTGTAATAGCAATGTTAACTTTTCTTCCCAAATAACTAGTAGGCACTTAGATTTTCTTTTTAAGTATTGGCTAAAAAGCCCAAATTACCTGAATTTCCTTTGAACTTTTTGTCTTTCATATATGGACCTTGCCACATTTTTGGTCATATCATAATTATTTTGTTGCTTTTATTTCCCTCTTAGGTTGCATGGGCTTCAGTAGTATGGCCTGTGCCAGTCATCTATTTTTCTCCAAGGACACCAAGCACAACATTTTGCACACAATTGGTATATTAAAAAATCAGGTCTTGCATTCAGGAAATCACACACTAAAAGCAAGAAGAGTTTATGGGAAAAATAGGGTTAGGAGCAGACTCCTCAAAACCTAAAGTACTTTATAACAAGAGTGCGAGTAAAGACAAACCTAGGAGTGAAAAAGACATGCTAAATTTGTAACAACAGAAGAAATGTTAAAGTAAATAGTTATCTCCTTTTAAAAGGTGATGGCATGAGCTTCCTTTCTTAAATACTCACTGAGCTGATAGATGAATTTTTTCTGGCCCACCAGTTAGGGAATGAAGATTTTTATCTCCCTAAAATTCATGTGTTGAAATATCACCATTGTGATGGACTGGGGAGTGGAGCCTTTAGGAGTTAATGGGTGGAACCCTCATGAGCGGGAGTAGGACCCTTATAAAAGAGATCCCAGAGAGATAGCTCACCCTCTTCTGCCACGTGAGGCTCTGACGAGAAGGTGGCTGTCTGTGACCCAGAAGAGCGCCCTCACCAGAACCCGACCATACTGTCCCCCTGATCTCAGACCTCCAGCCTCCAGAACTGTGAGAAATACATTTCTGTTGCTTATAAATCACTCAGTTGATGGTAATTTGTTATGGTAGCCTGAGCCGAGATACCACCCATTTTCTGAGGTTGCAGCTCTTTGACAATTCAGATCCACACGGGGGTTTTAGTTCCCCCCTCTTCATCTTGCCCAATGCCTCAGCAACTATTCCCGCATGAACACTGAAACCCAAGTATACCTTGGTTATTTAGAACAACAACCAGGCCCCAGCACATCTACAGTGCCAGCTTACATACCACTTTTCAGTTCTCTCCTCCATGTGGCCACTAGAGTTTCTTCTTTCCTTCTTCCTTGTGAGCTAAACTATAAATTTTAAAAGGGTTTTTAAAATCTTAGTGTTTTAGGCAGCATAGCAAGGAGTCTATTGAGGGAGCTTTTTGCTGTTATCTATTATCTTAGTCTGCCATCTTCCCAGCAGAGCTCCCACCTCCATTATTCTTTTCACAGAATCCTTTGCTAACAGATCACTGTTACTAGAATAATATGAACATTGGGTTCATTGTGTGTAGCAGGCTATACTTATGGGAAGAGAGAGAAGGAGAAACAGAGATTTAGTAAGAAGAGGAATTCATTTTATATTGAAGGTATAATTTTGAGGCCAAGTGCAGTGGCTCATGCCTGTAATCCCACAACTTTGGGAGGCCAAGGCGGGAGGATTGCTTGAGCAAAGGAATTTGAGACCAGCCTGGGCAACAGAGTAACACTCCATATCCACAAAATATTTAAAAACTAGGTAGGTGCAGTGTCACGTGGCTGTCCTCCCAACTACTCAGGAGCCTGAAGTGGGAGGATCACTTGAGCCCAGGAGATAGAGGCTGCAGTGAGCCATGATCATGCCGTTGCCGTCTAGCCTTGTCAATAGAGCAAGACTCTGTCTCAAAAAACAAAAAATGGAAAGTATAATTTTGAGCCAGTTCTCTAGAGTTTATCAGGTTTTTTTCCCAGCATTTTCTCTAATGTACACTGTCTACACAGGAGGTTGAATGATTGCTTTAGGACTAATTACTCAATGCGTGAATTATTAGACCTTTTGTCTTCTTCCCTCTTCTCTATTTATTAGCATGTCTGCAGTTGGCTGAACCATGGAAAAAGATGCCATAGGAAACACTTAACAAAACTATTTAATAACAATCATTAACGTCTCTTATAGAACTGTGACTGGAAAGATGGAACCACTGGTTGAAATAAGATCTGAATCCTTACTGTCTCTGCTCTTGTTCTCTTCTTCTATACATATAAATTTGACAACTGCATCTGAAACAACCTATAGGGTCCATTGCTAAAGGGAATTTTAAATTTTTTTCCATGGAACACTAGGTTTCCAGAGAGTCCTTAATGAATTCTGCAGGAAATAGTATATCTGTTTACTTATTCAACAAATATTCACTGAGTGTTGGCCAGACATCTGACACTGGGTTGGGCCTGGTCTTTGGGGAGACAGAACTGCCAAGTTTCTGGCCCTTACTCCTTCAACCAGAGCAGCTCTGCTGGTGTCTGCTTTGTAGTTGACAATCTGTGTATGTGGGGGAGGAGGTTCTGCTGCCTAAAGAAAATCTGAAGCCTTCTGTGGCATAGGGAATGCCCTTATTTAATAGAAGTTATTATTAAGCAAAGCTATATTGGGGCTGTGGTCTAACAGTTGTAGGTTTATGCATCTGTACAATGAGGAGCACATAGTGAGTGTGCCTGTGGTTCAGGGTCGTCTCTATTAAGCTGCTGTAACAAATGTCCCCTAAATCTCAGTGACTTACAAGAGGAAAGGTTTATTTCTTGCTCATGTTATACGTTCATTGTGCACTGTCTCTGTCTCCAGTTTGAGTCTGACCTGACTTTTGGACTCCAGCTAACGGAGCAGCCTCTTTCTGGAGCATCACTTGTCCATAGTGGGGGTGAATTAAAAACACAGTGAAGTTAAAGTTTGTTCTTACAGCTTCTGCCTGGGAGTTAGACAGGTCTCTGTTACTGACACCTCCTAGGCTAAACAAGTTAAATGGCTTCACTGGATGTCATTGGCACAGGGAAATATAATCTTTCTGTAGGGAGTGACAGCAAATATTTGGTAACAATAATGCGAAGTGCTCTAGTGCTCAGTAAACACGTGCTGATTAAACAGCTATATACAATCAACAACCATGTATCAGCGCATTCTCAGCTCCCAACCCTGTAAACCTTTTCTGAGTAGAGGTCCCTGAGATGTTGTGCTTTTTGTGTTATGGGAAGAGCTGCAGTGAGCTGAAATTAATCTCAAGCTTTTTACTGTCATAACTAAGTCACAACTGGCCTTCAACACTCCCTACTGATTGGGTAAGGAAACCACAACATCCAGTCCCCAACCCCACTCTCTTTCGCCTTTTCAAAATGCGTTGTAAAACATTAGAAGGAAAAAGGTCTGAAACTTCTAAGGATTAAGAAGAAATTCACATCAGCAGAAAGCAAGGCTGTAAACCCCCCAGGAGTTGAAGAGCTTAGTTCCAGAGCCAGATTGTATAAGACGGGGCTTAAAAACGAATCTGGAGCCATCTTATGTAAAACAAATTGTCCGCCAACAGGAAGCCTCAAAGCAGGGAGCAGAGTATGAAGGAATGAAATGGATTCCAGGCTGCCATGAGGATTTTCTTGATTGAAACAAGACCAGCTTATGGAATCATGCTCTGTGTGAGTCCACAATTTCCCCCCTTTCTGCAAAAACATGAAAGAAAGCATGTGGAATTTTTGTTGTGGCTGGATTTCATAAGGGGAAGATGCTTCTCTGTGTAAAAAAGATATACAAGAGAAAGCTGTGGTTGGACTCTGCAGTGTAAGTGACAAAAATCTCAGGCTGGGCGCAGTGGCTCACGCCTGTAATCCCAGCACTTTGGGAGGCCAAGGCCGGTGGATCACCTGAGGTCAGGAGTTCGATACCAGCCTGGCCAACATGGTGAAACCCCATCTCTACTAAAAATAAAAAATTAGCTAGGTGTGGTGGCACATGCCTATGGTCTCAGCTACTCGGGATGCTGAGGCAGGAGAATCGCTTGAACCCAGGAGGTGGAGGTTGCAGTGAGCTGCGATTGCGCCACTGCACTCCAGCCTGGGCGACAAAACAAAAACAAAAAACAAACAAACAAACTCAAAGTTGCCTTTGCAAAAGGAAATCCTCAAAGTTGAAAAGTCCAGAGATGGATTTTGCCTTTAGATATGACTGGATCCAGGAGTTCATGCAATATTACCAGGACTTTCTGTCTTTTGCCTTGCTTTTGTTTGGCTCTATTCTACAGACAGGGTTGCATCTATCCAGGTTTCCCTCTTCAGGGCCTTGCCCATTGCCTGCCACGCTTGCCTTCGCTGAGCTTTTAAACATCTCCAGAGCTATCTGCAACAGAACTGCGTCTTTAGCCAGCCGCTGGCCTGTGTCAGATCTTCCTTTGCAGCTGATAGGGCCTCTTTGTGGGCTGCCACCCAGGTCCTCTGGCTCTCATCCTTGGCCATTTACTGCTGGTAATCAACCCTCAGTGTCTCATCATCTTTCTGCAGGGTGTCAGCGTGACTTAGCATTACTCAACCAACACTGTTGTCTTTATAGGCTTCGTTTCCCCAGATTTTTCAAAGCCCACGTCACTGCACCTGCCACAGGCTTCTCTGCCACTGGACATTTGGCCAGGCCACCGCTGGTGAAATCTGTCACATTAGAGCCATACCTTGTAACAGGGGTCATCCTTGCCCCACCTACCAACCCAGACCTTACGCTCTTGGCCTGCCAGGCAGTAAGTGAGGAAGTCAGAAATTCTTGTCTTTCCACCTGTATTGTCTGACCTCTAGTTACTGCTTAAGCTTCTAGGGCTTCCAAGAAATGGACATTCAAATTGGATTAGGTGTGTGAGAATTTTATGAGGGCAAATGCCTGTGAGAAAATGGGAAGGGGATACCCTTCACCCTCAGACCTTTTTTTTTTTTTTTTTTTTTTTTTTTTGAGACAGAGTCTCGCTCTGTTGCCCAGGCTGGAGTGCAGTGGCGTGATCTCAGCTCACTGCAACCTCCGCCTCCCAGGTTCAACCAATTCTCCTGCCTCAGGCTCCCAAGTAGCTGGTACTATAGGTGCACGCCACTATGCCTGGCTAACTGTTGTATTTTTTATTATTTTTTTTTTTTTAAGTAAAGACGGGCTTTCACTATGTTGGCCAGGCTGGTCTTGAACTCCTGACCTCGTGATCCACCTGCCTCAGCCTCCCAAAGTGCTGGGATTACAGGTGTGAGCCACCGTGCCTGGCCTCACCCTCAAACCTTGAGTGACGAAGGGAGGGAAGAGTGAGTGGAAGTTTCCTCTACTGATACGAAGTTTAAAGAAGGTTCCACAAGAATGCCATGTGGTCCTTGAGCCATCGTTGGCTATCAGAAGGGTCCTGTCTCCAGGCAGGATTAGCTACATAATTTGATAGTCCAGTTTAAAATTAATATGCAGGACTCTGTGTTAAAAATGTATTAAGAATTTTGGGCTGGGCACAGTGGCTCCTTTCTGTAATCCCAGCACTTTGCAGGGCCAAGGTGGGTGGATTGCTTGAGCCTAGGAATTCGAGACCAGCCTGGGCAACACGGTGAAACGCTATCTCTTTAAAAAATACAAAAAATTAGCCAGACATGGTGGCATGCACCTGTAGTCACCGTTACTCAGGAGGCTGAGGTGGGAGGACCACCTGAGCCTAGGAAGTCAATGCTACAGTGAGCCATGATCAGGTCACTGCACTCTAGCCTGGGTGATGGAGTAAAACCTTGTCTCAAGAAAACAAACAAACAAAAAGGAGACAGAGAATTTCAAGACAAAATAGCAGAATGCTCAAGTGAGCATAGGGTCCTTCTGAGTTCAGGACCCTGAGTGACTGCATGGGTCTCACAGCCATGAAACCAAATATGGTCTATCTTAGTATATCCCCACTGTGCTTAGTAATCAGCAGCCAAGCCCTTGGACAATCATGGCTCCCTGTAGTTAGAGACCTTCTAGGCATGTTCTCACGATTCCTATAGATGAACAAATTTATTGTTTTTTTTGTATAGTTTTTGCTTTTTGTCTCTTAAGAAAGTTGAGGATAAACATGTTATCCTCTATTCCTAGCGAATACTTAAAAAATGTTTTGGGACTTTAATCCTGATGGAATTTATTTGTATTATTGGCATGAAGTAGGGGTTAACTTATTTTTTTTCTCCTGTTGATAACCACATGTCGCATCATCACTTACTGAATGGCTGGTCTTTTCCCTTCTGATTTAAACGTCCATTGTTGTCAAATATTAGATTCCCATATATAAGGCATGACAAGGAGTGATAATGGAGCTGTTTGTAATCTTATTTTTGCTGAATCCCCAAGAGTGCAGACGCCATGTCTCACATTCCATGTGGAAGCATCTAAAGGATTGAAAAGGGGATGTCTCAAGATAGTTTTTTTGGGCTGGGTGCAGTGGCTCACACCTGTAATTCCAGCAGTTTGGAAGGCCAAGGCGGGTGGATCACCTGAGGTCAGGAGTTCAAGACTAGCCTGGTCATTATGGTGAAACCTCGTCTCTACTAAAAATACAAAAAATTAGCTGGGCGTGGTGATGCCTGCCTGTAATCCCAGCTACTCAGGAGGCTGTGGCAGGAGAATTGCTTGAACCCATGAGGCAGAGGTTGCAGTGAACCAAGATTGTGCCACTGCACTCCAGCCTGGGGGACAGAGTGAGATTCCATCTCCAGAAAAAAAAAAGAAAGATCGACCCTTAACCAATCAATAATATAATGTGCATGAAATAATTAAGATTGAAATTAGAGGAGGATTATCCTTAGAGTTATTGTTGAATCTTGAGTCTCTCCCACTTCTCTCCTTGCCCCTGGGTTCTCCTTGGGTTTCACCATTGCAAGGCCCCAGCCAGAGCTGCGAGTGGACAAGGAGAGATGTGGGAGCACTGCCTGCCTGGCTGCCTCCCTGCTGGGCGCTGTGTGGAATCGCTGCAGTTCTCTGCCTTTGGCCACAGCATGTGCTGGACTTAGACACCCCTCCCTCCTCTGTTTCTCCAAGTCCAGGGGCGAGATGTGTTCCCGGCTTTTGCTACCCTCGGAGGACCTCCCCTCCTTTGTCTGTTTCCCTCAACTCTGCCTACGCTCTTATTCAGAATCCTCACTTCATTCTGTCATCTTCCATTTTCTCTTCCAAATGCACCATCTGTTTCCAATGGAAAGGAATGTCAGTGTGATGTCCTCTCATCTTTTAGAAGATGATATTTCTTCATTTTTCTCCTAAGTCAAGCTTTAACATAAGTGGTTTTGTCCATTTTGTGCTGCTGTAACAAAAAGCCTGAGACAGGGTACTTTATAAAGAACAGAAATGTATTTTTTCACAGTTCTGGGGGCTGGGAAGTCCAAGATCAGGGGGCCATATCTGGTGAGGGCCTTTGTGCTGTGTTATCCCATGACAGAGGAGAAATTGCGAAGAGAGGGCTAGAAGTAGAGGTAGAGATGGAGACAGATAGAGGGGGCTGAACCTGTCCTTTCATAAGGAACCTACTCCTGTGAAAATGGCATTAATCCATTCATGAGGGTAGAGCCCTCGTGACCTAAACACCTCTTAAAGTTCCACTCCCCAACACCTCCACCTGGGTATCTAGTTTTGGAGCACACATCTGAACCATAGAAATATGATTATTGAAGAAAACTTGGGAATTAGAGGCACAGTGTAGAAGAGTTGCAGGCTGTATCCCCAGTGTTCTTCTTTTCTCTGTTCTATCCCCCATCCCTAGGTAGTCCCATCTAGGCCCAGAGTTTCAAATCCATCTATTAATATATGTTGCAGGCTGCGTGCAGTGGCTCACGCCTGTAATCCCAGCACTTTGGGAGGCCGAGGCGGGCAGATCACAAGGTCAGGAGACCAAGACCATCCTGGCTAACACAGTGAAAACCTGTTTCTACTAAAAATACAAAAATTAGCTGGGTGTGGTGGTAGCGCCTGTAGTCCCAGCTACTGAGGAGGCTGAGGCAGGAGAATTGCTTGAACCTGGGAGGCGGAGGTTGCAGTGGGCCGACATCGCGCCACTGCATTCCAGCCTGGCGACAGAGCGAGACTCCATCTAAAAAATAATAATATGCTGCAGACCCTTGAATTTGTATCTTCAGCCAGTCTTCTAAGTTCCAGGTTTGTATGTCCAAAGCCTATTTACTCTGTCCACCTGGTATCTAACCGAGCTCCTGATCCTTCTCCACCTCCATGACCCCAAGTCACCCTCCATCTGATACAACTTCCTCCTTCAGACTGGCTTATCTCAGTCATGGCACGTCACGCACCCACCTGCTGAGACTCCAACATGGAGTTACTGACAATGATTTCCCTATTACTCTCTGCTATGGACTGTTTCTGTCTCCTCAAAATTCCCCTGTTGAAATCCTAGCCCCTAATGTGATGGTATTAGGAGGTCGGGCCTTTGGAGGATGATTGGGTCATGAATGTGGTTAGTGCCCTTATGAAGGAGGTTGATATGGTCTGACTGTGTCCTCACCCAAATCTCATCTTGAATTGTAGTTCTCATAATCCCCATGTGTTGTGGGAGGGACCCGGTGGGAGGTAATTGAATCATGAGGGCAGTTACCCCGATGCTGCTGTTCTCGTGATAGTGAGTGAGTTCTCACGAGATCTGATGGCTTTATAAGGGGCTTTTCCCTCTTTTGCTTGGCGCTTCTCTTGCCTGCCACCATGTAAGACATGTCTTTGCTCCTCTTTTGCCTTCCACCATGATTGTGAGGCCTCCACAGCCATGTAGAACTGTGAGTCCATTAAACCTCTTTCCTTTATAAATTACCCAGTCTCGGTTATGTCTTTATTAGCAGCGTGAGAACGGACTAATACAGAGGTCACAGAGAGCTTTTGTTCCACCAAGTGACGATACAGTGAGAAGCCACCATCAATCAACAGGCAAGGGGGTCTCTGGGTCATAGATGGGGAGTCCTTAACCAGATACTGAGTCTGCTTGCACCTTGATCTTGGACTTTGCAGCGTCCAGAACTGTGAGAAGTAAATATTTGTTGTTTAAGCCACCAGTCTATGGTATTTTTGTTCTAGCAGCTCAGGCAAAAGCACTCCTGCCTCTGCTTTTCTTTATCTCTCACATTGAGTCTGTCGTCAAGCACCATTAGTCTGCCTCTCCATGCTGCTGCCATGAGCCTTGCCCAAGGAATCTTTATCACTTCTCCACGCAGGAGCCTTTTTAGGGTCTTCCTCCTTCTGTCCTTTTCCAATGAGTCAGACTTGTGTCACTGGGTAAATTGAGCCACCTGTGTTTTTCCAGGGTGCATGGCCCAGGTGTCCAAGGGGCTGACATTCAACTCAATTCTGGTCTTGTGTCCTGCCATGGGGTGACCTCTGCTCTGAGGAAAGGGTGCCTGTCTCTAATTGTGCAAAGAGGTCCTGGCTGCAATGCTCGCTCCAAAGACCTGGCTATTGCTGTCTTCACCATCATCCCCCATTGATTGCTCTGTATGTTAAAATAAATCTCTCTAGGTATACATACATGCATATACATGCATGCACATATACATGCATATACATAATGCATGTACACATACATGTGTGCATATACATGCATATGGATGTATGTATACATGAATATAATGTGTGTACACATGCATGTACATTCACACATATGTATGTATGTTTCTGATGTACATGCATGTATATGTCTCTCCATGTATATGTGTGTATAACTATATCTATTTTACTTATTTATCTTTATTGGTTTAATCAGAGTTCTCCAGAGAAACAAAACCAATAGGCAGTATCATATATATACATATACCAACAGGAGGTTGCAATGCTACAAAGGCCTGGCTGCTGCTGTCTCTGCACCATCATCCCTCATCGATTGCTCCGTACGTTGTATCCAGCACTCTGGCTGTACTGACCTCCTTCCTTTTATATATATATATCCCAACAGGAGGGAGGTGTGTGTGTGTGTGTTTGTGTGTGTGTGTATGTGTGTGTGTATATATATATATATAAAAGTATACCTTTTGTTCTGCCATGTGAAGACACAGTGAGAAGGCACCATCTGAATGAACAAGGAGGTCTCTAGTTCATAGATGGGGGCTCCTTTACCATATTCTGAATCTGCTTGCACTTTGATCTATATACCCCCTTTGATTTATATACACAGGGGGTGTGTAGATCAATTCATATATATATACACACACAGGGGGTATATAGATATACATATATACCCCCTACATATATACAGGGGGTATACATATATACAGGGGGTATGTAGATATATATATGGGGGTATATAGATCAATTCATATATATATAAAACACCTTGATCTATATACCTCCTGTACGTGTGTATATATATGCATAAAACACCTTGATCTATATACCTCCTATATATATAAAACACTTTGATCTATATACCTCCTGTATGTGTATATACACCCATTATGTGTATATATATATACACACACACACACCATAATATGTATATTGTATTATATATTATGTTGTATATATACACATATATGTATAAGGTCTCTCTCTCTATATATATATCTCCTATTGGTTTTGCTTCCCTGGAGAACTCTAATGAAAACAATAGACAAGATAAATCAGTAAAATAGATTACATACTGCAGCAGTTAGTGATAAATGCAGCAGACAAGTCCCCACAATCTTCATTTTCTTCATGGCATCACTTGTAGCTATGTTGCTTGTTAGCTACAGGTATAGTTATCTGACCAGTGTACCGATAGTTACAGTTATGGTTATAGTTTGGTAACTTTTTGCTGTCCGCCCTGTCTACCGGAGTGAAGTGTTATTCACTGCGACGTGCTGTTCTGGTTATCTTTGCTGTGTAACAATGCAGCCCAAGCTTAGTGGCACAGCTGTTAGCAGTTGTTTTATTATGCTCACACAGTCTGTGAGTGTAGATTTAGAAAGGGCACCATGGGGATGGTTATTCTCTACTCCATGACGTCTTGGCCTTTGCTGGCAAGACTTCAGTCTGGGGGCTAAGAGAGTGCGGGCTCTAGGAACCACCCCTAAATTGGCTTCTTTATGGATACTTCTGGTGCCTGGGCTGGGATGGATGAAAAATAGACTGAACTGTGACAGTTGAGGGAGCATTGTGTGTGGCCTCCCATGGGACCTGGGTGTGTCACAGCAGGGTGACTGGGTTTGGAGAGAGAACTTCCCAAAGGGGTCTTCAGACAGTGAGCATCCCAAGAAAGCCATGTGTAAGTGGTTTGACATTTTACGGTCTAGTTTCAAAAGTCACATTTCTTCACTTCTGTCACCCTCTATTTGTTCAAGCAGTCGTCAGCCCAGTTTCAACAGTGGGGGACACGGATCTCTCAATTGAAAGTGTCCCAAAATTTCAGGCCATATTCTAAAACCATCTTCCATGCTTAGCACATAGTGTAGTTCCTAGCACATAAAAGGTATTCAACAAACGTTTGTTGATTGTATAAACAGAAAAGCCCAAGCCAAACAAAATAAATATTATACTTATTCTACCACCTAGGGATATTAGAACATGCTTCTACCTATTTTTTCAATGCTTGGACTTAATATGCCTATATTCTTTTTACTCAAAGATTATTTCTATAAGTTCTATTAACGTTATAGTATTGTTCTGCTTAGCATTATAACTTTCCCATGCCCATAAATACTCTTCCACACCATCGTAATTGTGGAATTGCTGTGTAGTTGGCTGTGTAGTTGCATGCTTTTTGAAGGTATCATATTTTACCTATTTAATTCCCCTAGTATTAGACAAGTGGATTTCTTTCAGTGTCTTGTAAAATATCCTAAGTAAATACAGCAATAAATATATTTATGTGAACATCTTTGCACACTTTTCTAGGAATTCTTTTTTTTGAGACAGGGTCTAAAAAACAGCTGGATCTGCTGGGTTTTATTTACTTACTGTGTTTTTTATTTTTGTTTTATTAGAGATGGGGTCTTATTCTGTCACTCAGGCTGGAGTGCAGTTGTGCAAGCATAGCTCACTGCAGCCTTAAACTCCTGGGTTCAAGCAATCTTCCTGCCTCAGCCTCCAGCAGCTGGGACTACACGAACGTACCACCACAACCAGCTAATTTTTAAAATTTTTTTGTGGAGATGGGGTCTCGCTATGTTGCTGAGGCTTGTCTCAAATTCCTGACCTGAAGCGATCCTCCTGTCTCAGACTTCCAAAGTGCTGGGATTACAGGCATGAACCACCATAACCAGCCTCTAGGAATTCTTTTAAGGATAAATTCCTTGAAGTAAACTTGCTGGGTCAAAAAGTATGTGCATTTCCAAGATCATTGATGTATGCTCATACAATATAATTTTCTCATTTCAGAGGAACCAAAACTGAACATCCAACAAAATCCTTTTTGCATATTTTAAATTAGATGTATTTTCTTTTACAAACATTAAAGTTATCTAAACACATATTTTGGTCAAAAACAATAAAAATAAAAACAATACAACATAAGGGTATTCTCCTTTATTCTAAGTATTTACTTCTATGGTTTTTGCTTTGTTACAGTTGGTATTTCAATCAAATCAGTAGTGCTTCTGAAAGGAAATATCAGGAGGCTTTCTAAAAATATCACATCTTTGCCAAAATGTTCAGATTTGAAAATGAAATGTGTCCCTAGTAATTGAATTCCACTGCAAACCTATTCATCTCAGTTCTTAGGAGCCAAGAAAATTGCACCTTGAGAGTCGTGACTATAGCGCATTACCCATGACTTGCAAACTTGCTTGAACAAAGATCTGGAACCTAGATATACATAAAGAGAAAACTCGGGTTTTCTTGTGTGATAGTGACACAATGCTTCATCTGTTAGAACATAATAGTATTCTATGAGTTTTAATCTTGCTAGGGACCATCCTATCTCATTTTTTACAACTTTAGTTATATTAATGATGAGTGTTGTACCAATGCATACTCTAATTTTTATAGTCTCTAATTTTTATAGTAAAGAAACATGATCCTATACTATACTGTACTGTACCATAAGATAGCTGTGTTTAAAATTTATGGTCTTTGTATAATCAAGCTCTCCCTAAATTCATGTATTAAGTTCTACTTGCTTTAAAACTATACATTCTATGTTTGGCTTTATGGTATCTAATATTGATGTTTTTATTTTATTTTATTTTTATTTTTTGAGAAAAGGTCTTGCTCTGTAACCCGAGCTGGAGTGCAGTGGTGCGTTCATGGCTCACTGCAACCTCATTGAACCTCCTGGGTTCAAGTGATCCTCCCACTTCAGCCTCCTGAGTAGCTGGGACCACAGGCGCGTGCCACCACGCCCAACTAATTTTTGTATTTTTTGTAGAGACAGAGTTTCGCCATGTTGCCCAGGCTCATCTTGATCTCCTGGGCTCAAGTGATCCTGCTGTCTTGGCCTCCCAAAGTGCTGGCACTACAGGCATGAGACACCACACCCGGCCAACTATCTAATATGTAGTCTGGCCAGTGTGATGTCAAACCAGTTCAACAGTATCAGGAAGAGGACTTATAAAACGTCTCTCTTTCTACACTTGGACACTGGAAGGGGAACATCACACATCGGGGCCTGTTGTGGGGTGGGGGGAAGAGGGGAGGGATAGCATTAGGAGATATACCTAATGTAAATGACGAGTTAATGGGTGCAGCACACCAACATGGCACATGTATACATATGTAACAAACCTGCACGTTGTGCACATGTATGCTACAACTTAAAGTATAATAAAAAAACTCTCTCTCTCTCTATATATATATCACATAAAATAGACATCTCTATTATATATAAAATATACATATTTTACATATAAATATATATCTATATATCACATACAAATATATATCTAAAATATATACCTCTCTATATCACATAAAATATCACATCTTTGCAAAATGTTCAGTGAAAATATATATGTGTGTGTGTATATATATCTTCTTTAGAGCAAATGATAGTGGAATAAAAGAATAAAGGCTCCAAGTTCTTAGACAGAAAATAAAATGACTTATAGTTGTTTTCTCTGGTAGTGTTATAGCAGCATCAGTTTGACAGCCTGTGGTGACATTATCACTGTTACTGACACCAGCCTCTGATGAATACTTGTAAGGTCTCTGTTCAGCAGAGGTTTCCCACTATGTCTTTCCAACTTCCCGCTCTTTTACCGTGTCTTCCTTCTGTTCAGCGAAGTGAGCACTGGCGCTATGAGGAATTTCTTGCAATAGTTGGAATCATGTTCCAGGAACAATTTCACCTGTTAGAGTATGTGACTATAGGCTCAAACTTTGCTTCTTTCTTTCCCCCTACAGCACCATAGGAATGTTGGCATTTTTGGCTAGCTGTTTCACTGGGTTCTGGGAAGAATATGAAAATTTCCACATAAAGAGTTTTTTTTTTTTTCCCCTTGAGATGGAGTCTCACTCTGTCGCCCAGGCTGGAGTGCAGCGGCGCTATCTCAGCTCACTGCAAGCTTCGCCTCCCGGGTTCATGCCATTCTCCTGCCTCAGCCTCCTGAGTAGCTGGGACTACAGGTGCCCGCCACCACACCCGGCTAATTTTTTTGTATTTTTAGTAGAGATGGGGTTTCACCGTGTCAGCCAAGATGGTCTCGAATTCCTGACCTTGTAATCCACCCACCTCAGCCTTCCAAAGTGCTAGGATTACAGGCGTGAGCCACAGTGCCTGGCCAAGAGGTTTTAAAATAAGTTTTAAAAGATTAAATAAATAATCATTTAAGATTATTGTTACAAAAAATAAACTTCAAATTTTCAGATATAATATTAGTTTATGTAAGCTCACTCAACAGATTTGGGCAGGATTTATTTATTTATTTGTTTATTTATTTATTTTTGAGACAGAGTCTTGCTCTGTCACCCAGGCTGGAGTGCAGTGGTGTGACCTTGGCTCATTGCAACCTCTGCCTCCTGGGTTCAAGCGATTCTCCTGTCTCAGCCTCCCAAGTAGCCGGGATTACAGGTGGCTGCCACCATGCCCGGCTAATTTTTGCATTTTTAGTAGAGACGGAGTTTCTGCCATGTTGGCCAGGCTGGTCTCGAACTCCTGACCTCAGGTGATCTGCATGCTTCAGCCTCCCAAAGTGCTGGGATTACAGGTGTGAGCCACTGCACCAGACCAAGGCCAAGACTTTTTTTGTTGTTTTTACACTAAGGAAATTTCTGTGATACCAATATACTGGTACTTTATATGAGCTGGGACTTTGGCAGCTTGACTTATTCAAGGATTAGGCACTTGCAACACAGTGGTCCTGGCTGGGTTAGGTCAACAGCATTCCTGGGACCTGAAAGACAATACTGGGCACTTAGAAGTGTCTGTATTGTTTTCCGTCATTCTTAAAGGGTTCAGAAGTCCCTTGGGAAGGAAGTTGATTCCTGTTGATGATGAGTTATATTCATAGCTTATGATGCCATGGGACGTCATATGTCTCATCTCATCTGAGACACTGCATCTCAGTCATTCTCCTGCCACCTGTGAAGAATTCCAGATGTTTCCACAGGCCCCACACAAAGGCTGATGTTCACGTCAGAACTGTCTGATTATTCTTAGAGTTTACAGAAATTGTAAACAAATATTTCTGGGATATTTGAATTCTTAGTTAAAATTTCAGGAAGCCCAGAGGCTTACTGCATAAATAAATAGAAATAGAAATATTCTACTCTTTCAATTCACAAATGGTATCTCCTTTCCACACATGGTTCCTTTTATCATACTTCCATGGAAGTATTACATGTTGCTTTTACTTTCGTTCCTGGGTTTTTTCTTCCTTGTCAGTCTTCAGCACTTTTTTTGGAAGTGAATGCACACCGTTGGTCAGTCACTAAGTCACCAAAGCTTGATTTTTTTTTTTTTTTTTTTTGAGATGCAGTCTTGCTGTGTCACCCAGGCTGGAGTGCAATGGAGCGATCTCGGCTCACTGCAAACTCCGCCCCCCAGGTTCAAGTGATTCTCCCCACTTAGCCTCCCAAATACCTGGGACTACAGGCTTGTGCCATCACTCCAGGCTAATTTTTTTTTTTTTTTTTTGAGACAAAGTCTCACTCTGTCACCCAGGCTGGAGTGCATGATCTTGGCTCACTGCAACCTCTGCTTCCTGGGTTCAAGCGATTCTCCTGCTTCAGCTTCCTGATGGAGGCTGGCTAATTTTTGTATTTTTAGTAGAGACGGGGTTTCACCATATTGGCCAGGCTAGTCTCGAACTCTGGACCTCAAGTGATCGGCCCACCTCAGCCTCCCAAAGTGCTGGGATTACAGGCGTGAGCCACTGTGCCCTGCCCAAAGCTTGAATTTTACACTTGTTTTCTTTTGTGCTGTGTATTGTATCACTAAAAATCTAGTTTTAAATTTTTTTTTTTTCCATTTCCACAGGTTTTGGGAGGAACAGGTGGTATTTGGTTACATGAGTAAGTTCTTTAGCGGTCATTTGTGAGATTTTGGTGCACCCATTACCTGAACACTCTACACTGAACCAAATTTGTAGTCTTGTATTCCTCACCCCCTTCCCACCCTTTCCTCCCAAGTCCCCAAAGTCCCCTGTGTCATTCCTATGCCTTCGCATCCTCATAGCTTAGTTCCCACTTACGTGTGAGAACATACGATGTTTGGTTTTCCATTCCTGAGTTACTTCACTTAGAATAAGAGTCTCCAATCCCATCCAGGTTGCTGTGAATGCCATGAAATCATCCCTTTTTATGGCTGAGTAGTATTCCTTAATACATGTGTATACTACAGTTTCTTCACCCACTAATTGACTGATGGGCATTTGGGCTGATTCCACATTTCTGCAGTTGCTAATTGTGCTGCTATAACCATGTGTGTGCAAGTATCTTTTTTGTATAATGACTTCTTTTCCTCTGGGTAGATACCCAGTAGTGGGATTGCTGAATCAAATGGTAGTTCTACGTTTAGTTCAAAAAGCTAGATTTTTTACTTTTAATTAAGGTAGACCTCATTAAAATCTTTTATTACATTTTTTGAGGACAAGTCTGGACCCTGAATTTTCTATTATGCATCTAGATTTCTGTTTGTATACGCTTAAATGTGTCAGTTCTCTTTGAGATTGGTTCTTATTTTGGATATCATGCTTTTGATCTAAAAAGAGCGTTTGGTTTCCATACTTCTTTTACTTTTCATGTCTACATTGACCGTGGAGCACTCATTTATCTTCACTGTTTGTCTTATTCCATTTGTGTTGCTATAAAGGAATACCTGAGGCTGGGTAATTGATAAAGAAAAAAGATCTACTTGGCTCTTGCTGGGATAATTTTTATAAATTTTAATTGCAATGAATGGGAATAGATCTATTTATGTTTACATCTTTAGTATATTTTACTGTGTGCATTTTAGGCATTGTAATTCATTTTATTATTGTACAGTAATATTATGTATTGACTAATACTGTATAAAAAGCATGGCAGCAGCATCTGCTTCTGGTGAGGCCTCAGGCTGCTTCCACTCAAGGTGGAAGGTGAAGGGGACCAGTGTGTGCAGAGATCACATGGTGAGGGAGGAAGGAAAAGGGCTGGAGGAGGTGCCAGGCTCTTTGTAACAACCAGCTTTCATGGGAACTAATAGAGCAAGAACTCAATCCCTTCTTCCCAGCCCAGAAAGGGCACTAATGTATTCATGAGGGATCTGCCCCACGGCCCAAACACCTCCCGTTAACATTGTAGATCATATTTCAACCTGAGATTTGGAAAGGTCAAACATCCAAACTACAGCACTATTGTAGTCTCATCTCCCTGTTCAGGGCAGCCTCTTCCTTTTCCTTGGAGATGATGCAGAGACCCTAATCCTATCTCCCTTCCTGGCCAAGAGGCCAACGAGTAGAGTTAAGTCACAACGTGGCACAGCTGGTGAACTGAATAAGGGAGCAATGCAACCCTATGTTGAAGGAGCGGGAGGATTTACCCAATGTGTGCTGGCAGAAGAATGGAAGAAACTGGATTCTCAGGTGCTGGATCAAGGGGAGTGAAACATAAAGTTGGATAAGGGAGAACTTATCAATTTGGGAGCATCCAGCTGGGATCTAGAATTTAATATGCTGGCAAGACCCCTGCAAGAGACATGCTACTGGGATGGCTCTTAGAGCCTGGGAAAAGCACTGGACTACGCTAAGTGAAGCAGAAATGTCAGAAATGCCAGAACTGCCATGGCAGACAGAGATGAAGACTTCAGAGGAGCAGGCATCTAGAACTCATAGACACACAAGGCTAGAAACCTCACCAATTGATTATATTGCACAAAGAGGCACAGGGGGCCTTCCATTGTCCTAACCAATAAGAAAAGGACTAGCGGGAGGGGCACTGGAAGCAGTGAGAAGCTCAGTGGTGACTCTCCCAGGGCTGTAGTAAGAGATGCCACTGCAGAATTTGATTTATTGATATAAATTGATATGATAGGACATTGAAATAACTAAGGCCAGGTGGCAGCACTCGACCACTAGAAGCCAGGCAGGTGTAGTTATGATAAAGAGCGTGAAAGATGGATGGCAGTCAAGGAGGATTCACCCATAGGGAATGGTGAAGATAGTTAAAAAACGTGATGTCCTTAGGGGTAAGACAGATGGCAAATGAGTGAGGATATTATTTAATTTATACAACTAGAAGAAATCAAGGGTAGATGCTCAGGAAACTGAGGGCAGCTGCCCAATAAACAAATCATGATCCTTTGCTCAGTTTTCAAACTTGAGCCAGTTTTCTAACCTGGAGCCCATTGACTGAAGAGAAGTCTGGATCTTTGGGAGAGAGGACTTCACTGTATTATAGCAAACATGCACAGCAATGATTTGGTCAATCCGTCCCTAGAGGTACCTAAGGCCACTTGCTTGGGTAACCAAGCAAGAGGAAGGGGCATGGTAGCTGGCTCCCATGATGGGGTCCGGTGAGTCTCACCTCCGTGTGTGGTCCTCCATGTGGTCCTCTTGCATGCCTCTGTGTGGTCCTCTTGCATGCTGAATGGGGCTGACCTGTAACAAATAGGACATTGTGCAAATGACGGAGTGTGACTTCTGAAGCTAAGGCATAAATATGCTGCAGCTTCTGCCTTGCTCTTAAACGTCACTGCATTTGGGAGAAGCCAACTGCCATTTCATGAGGACACTCAAACCAACTTTTGGAGAGGTTCAAGTAGCAAGGAACTAAGGCTTCCTGGGAACAGCCCCCATGAACAGCAGTCATGCATCATACAACTGGATCTTCCAGTTCCAATCAAGCTTTCAGTTGACTTTAGCTCCAACCCACATCTTTTTTTTTTTTTAGCGGAGTCTTGCCCTATCGCCAGACTGGAGTGCGGTGGAGCGATCTTGGCTCACTGCAGCCTCCGCCTCCTGGGTTCAAGCGATTCCCCTGCCTCAGCCTCCCACGTAGCTAGGACTGTAGTGGTGGCAAGACTCCTGGAAGAAACACACACAAAAACTAATTTTTTTGTATTTCAATGGAGACGGGTTTCATCATGTTGGCCAGGATGGTCTCGATCTCCTGACCTCGTGATCCACCTGCCTCGGCCTCCCGAAGTGCTGGGATTACAGGCGTGAGCCACCGCGCCTGGCCTCCAACCCACATCTTGACTGCAACCTCATGAAAGACCTTATGCCATCACCTCACAGGTCAGTCACTCCCAAATTCCAGACCCACAGAAACTCTGTGAGATAATAAATGTTGATCGCTGTTTTAAGCCACTAAATTTTAGTGTAATTTGTTACACCATAATAAATATTTAATGTAGGGACCAGACACTTCAGTGACTATTTAGGTCTGAATTGATACCCAGAGAATTAGAGCCTTGTTGTCGACTCCCTCTTAGGGTGGGGGCCGATAGGTGCAAGATGATGAATTCAGCCTAGGCCTGGGCCAAGCCACGGTGGGGCTACTGTCTCCATGGAGTTAGGTGGCGGTTGTTTCCACAGTTGCCAAGTGTACAATTGGAATGGACATACTTGGTACCTGCCATAACCGCTGCATTATTTGGCTTGTGAGGTAAGAGATGTTGTACCAGAAGGTTGAGTGGAAGGCCCTAAAACTGAAAGATAATTGTGCATCCCAAGAGTGCTAGAGATGAGTGTCACCCTTAAGGACTTAGAGGACGCAGGTGTGATGGCCCCAGCCCATCTCTATTTAATTCACCAGCCTGGCCCCTGCAGAAACCCTTGGATTCTGGATAATGGCAGTGCACTACTGCAAACTCCATCAGAAGGAGCCCAGATTGCAGCTGCTGGGCTTGGTACGGTACTTTGTTTTTTGAGACAGTCTTGCTCTGTCGCCTGAGTTGGAGTGAAGTGGCATGATCTTGGCTCACTGCAACCTCTGCCTCCTGAGTTCAAGCAATTCTCTACCTCAGTGTCCTGAGTAGCTGGGATTACAGGCACCCGCCACCACGCCTGGCTAATTTTTGTATTTTTGGTAGAGACAGGGTTTCACCATCTTGGCCAGGCTGGTCTTGAACTTCTGACCTTGTGATCCACCCACCTCGGCCTCCCGAAGTGCTGGGATTTCAGGCATGAGCCACCACCTCCAGCCTGGCCTGGTATGGTATTTTTTTACTAAAACTGATGAATGTCACCTTTAGGGGATGATATGTGGCCATTGTTCTGATGAATGCGTTCTTTTCCATCACTCTTGAAAGGAAAAAAAAAAACTGTTTGCATTCCCTTGATCAGACAATAGTATGTATTTAGTCTTCCCTCAGGTGGTGCTAACTCTCCTGCCCTCTGTCATTTATAATATATAGTTAGAAGACAACTGGACCTGCCGGACATCCTGCAGGATGGCACCC
Source organism: Chlorocebus sabaeus (assembly GCF_047675955.1). NCBI lineage: Eukaryota > Metazoa > Chordata > Mammalia > Primates > Cercopithecidae > Chlorocebus > Chlorocebus sabaeus. The sequence goes on along the minus strand of NC_132905.1, from coordinate 70,317,221 downwards.
TGGTCCACTGTATCAATGCCTCATGTCAATCAGATATCAGATAGATGAGCAAGATGCAGCAAGTGTACCCCATGTGTGGAAAGACACATGGGCTTCAGATCATGGGAGAAAAACCCCAAGTTTCAGAGGCCCATCATATCAGTTGTAGAAGTCTGGTGGTCCAAGGCACACTGGGGATAAATGTAAAGGATAAATTGTTGCATCTCACGCCTCCCACCATGAAGAAGGAAGCACCATGCTGGTAGATCCCGTAGTTTCTGGAGGTGGCATATTCTGTATCTGGGAATACTCTTCCTACCCATAGACTGGATTACATGGCAGGCTGCCTCCTGGAAGTAAGGCCCAGAGGAGGGCTCTGGAGTAGATCCAGGCTGCAGTGCAAACAGCCCTTCTGCTTGGGCTGAACAATCCAGCATGCCTTAGGTTCCTAGTGATGTCAGAGGTGGGGAAAGGCCACCATGTTCAGTTTACAGAGAGCTCCACGGGGGGATCATGAAGGACCCCTCGGGCTCCGGAACAAGGCCATGCCACCTGCAGTGGAAATTTTTACACTCTTCATTAAATAGTTCCTGGTGTGCTGCTGTTGGACCACGGTAGAGATGAAGCACCTGGACATGGGACACCGAGTGACCATACGCACCTCCAGAGCTGCCCTGCACGGGCTCATCAGGTTCTAAGGCTGGGTGGGCCCTGCAGTATCCAAGGCAAGACAGAAGTTCTGCATCCATGATCAAATATATCAGCAGGGCCTGAAGGCCCAAGCCAGCTACACCGGCAGCTAGCTCAGACTTCCAGAGCCCCCACCACTGTGGCACCAAGGGTACTCCCTCAACTCACACCTGCGGCCACATTTGGAAGGGGAAATCCTTATGACCCACTGATGTAGGAAGAAAAAGTGAGCTTGGATCTTGGATGATGAATGTGGACAAAAATGGACACTGACTGCACTACAGCTGTACTCAGGATGGGCTGGAAAGAACATCAAGGAGAAACCCTGATGGGTGGAGCTTCATTGGTTCACCAGGTCATCCACTTGGTTTACACAGAGAATACGTATCTTCCCCCTTCCCTCCCTCCTTTTCTCCCTCCCTCCCTGCCTTGTTGCCTTGCCTTCCTTCCTTCCTTCCTTCCATCCTTCCTTCCTTCCTTCCTTCCATCCTTCCTTCCTTCCCTTCTCCTCCTCCTTCTTCTTGTTCATCATCTACTGATCAATGTGTCTATTCATCTACTAATAACCTATCTATCTAGGTGTCATCTATCTCTCTATTTCTTTATCCGTATCTATTAATTATCTATCATCCATTGGTCATTCATTATGTATCTGTCATGTATCATCCTTCTTTCTATTGAATCTGTCATCTATTTCTATCGATCATCTCTTTATCACCTACTTATTGATCTATCTCTTTACCAATTCTCTATTATTGATTGGGCACAGTGACTCATGCCTGTAATCCCAGCACTTTGGGAGGCTGAGGAGAGATGATGGCTTGAGCTCAGCAGTTTGAGACCAGCCTGAGCAACATGGTAAAACCCCATCTCTAAAAAAAAAATACAAAAAAAAAAAAAAAAAAAAAATGAGCCAGGCATCATGGTGCATGCCTATAGTCCTGGCTGTTTGGGAGACTGAGATGGGAGGATCACTGGAGCCCAGGAGATTGAGGCTGCTGCAGTGAGCCGTGATGGCACCACTGCACTCTAGCCTGGGCAACAGAGCAAGACCCTATCTAATAAATCTATCTGTCTGTCTATCTATCTATCTATCTATCTATCTATCTATCTATCTATCTATCTATCATCTATCACTATCTTTCTACACACATGGACTCACTAGCAGTAGCACATGGCTTGGGCAGTTGATCAGGGACCCGGAAGGAGGGAAACTGGAAGGTGAGGGTTGAGGAGCAGGCCTAGGATAGTGGCATGCTCTGCCTGGTAGTGAGCCCAAAGCCTGCAGATGTGCGTATTGCATGCTAATGCTCAACAGAAAGCCTCCGTCACAGAATGAAAAAACCCGGGACAAACAGGACTTTTCACCCATTCACTCTTTGCTCTATTTTAAATGTATTGTTTTCAGATTTATGTCCCAGACACTTTTTGCTCTGATTTAAGAATGCCGTGCTAAGAACATTAACCAAAATGGCTTCTATTTTCATAGCATATGCCCCTAATTTGCCGCATTTTACCCTGGCAGCAGTCCTGGGACTTAGGAATGACAGGGAGAAGTTCTTCCTTTCCAGATGGAGAAAGCGGATGCTCAGAGACAATAAACGCCCTGCCCAGGGCCACGGAGGCAGCTGGTGAAGGAGGTTTGGCCTCCACTCCTGCATTCTCTTCCCCGTTTCTTGGGCCCCTCTGGGCAACAGAAGGAAAGCAGAGCCGAGTTGACCAGCAGGGGGCGCCGGCCTCTTTTTGTCTGCATCTGTCCACCTGGCTGTGCCAGGCAGGCTTCTGCAATCAGCCCGCGTGCCCAGTCCTATGATTGGTGAGTGGGCTCAGTTCCAGGATGCCCTCTGCCTCACTGCATCTCCACCTGCTGGCCACACCGTAGACCATGCTCTGTTGTATGCACTCACTTCTAAGTACCCCCAGCGCCCTCCCTGCTGCAGGCTCTACTCAATCCTTACTAAGAAATGGACGGGAGTCAGCACCCAGCCAGAGGCTGTAAATAAGCCTCAGTGCTAACAATAGCCTTTTCCTCCCTGCCATAATACAAATGTGGAGCTTGTCGTGGAGGCTCCTGTTTGAGGCATGAATATTGATCTTTTGCCATATGTCTTTATGATGTGTGCTTTCTCCAGCAGGACCCAGTTTTGTTGCGTTTCTCCTTTCTGCCTTCTCATTTATTATGGTCGTCCGCTTCTGCAACGAGAGACCCTGTGAATTACAAGTTTAGTCAACCACAACGAATTTGTGTTGAGCACTCCCCAGGGGCCAAGCACCATGCATAGTGGACTTAACCAAAGTCCCAGCCCTCATGGAGCAGACATTCTAGGGAAGGAGCCAGACAACAAGCAAAACAAAGAGGGAAATGATGTAATTTGTCAGATGGCAATAAGTGCTGTGAAGGAAAATAAAGCAGGGAAGGGGATAAGGAGGTGGGGTACAGGGGGATGGAGCGTAGCCCAGGGGAAATTGGCATCAGAGAGAAAAGGTCAGAGAAAAGGCCCACAGAGAAAGTGACATTTGAGCAAAGACCGGAAGATGATGAGGAAGCCAGCTCTGTAGATATTTCTTGGAACAATAGTCCAAAAAAATAAAAAGAGCCCACTGAGGGAGTGGGTCCCACACACAGGTCAGTGTGACTGGAGGGCAGTGAATAGGGGGAGGTGAGATCAGAGCCATGATGGGATGAGGGAAGAGAGATGAGCCCTGGAGGGTGGGAAGCAGATTGTGCTGGGCCTCGTAGGGCCACAGGGATGATGTTGGTGTCAATGTAAGATGGGAAGCCACTTTTGAATGAGACATGCATACAAGGGGAAATGGTCAAGATCAGTATGTGTGATGGCCTCTTCCTACAGAATATTTAAAATTCCATTCCTTCTCAATAGCCTCTATCTGGGATTTAGAGGAAGAGTCCACACACCAAGATGTCCTAAAGCCCTGGGCCCATCTTAGTTGGAAGGTGGCAGGTACATTTTTCTTACTGAAATAGCCGTTATATTCAATTTTTGGAGACCAACGGAGGTACAACTGTGATGAGTCCTGTGAGAAGCCATCAACATCTTGTTTGAAGAATGCACATTTTTCTTCTTGAATATCAGCTCAGTGGCTGCTGGGAAGCAGCTGCAGGAGGTTGGCCTGGTGTCACCATCCGTACACCATCATGCTGCAGCGCCACAACCACACAAAGTCCAGCAACTCTTTCCTCTCCCATACGGACAGATCAAGAGTTGAGATGAAGCTCTGCATTGCCATTGCTGAACGTCTACAGTGTACCAGGCATGCATAGGTGTTGGGATACATGGACATTAAATGAGAGAGAGAGAGAGAGAGAGAGAGAGAGAGAGAGAGAATAAACACATAAACAAGTGAATGTACATTCTTCTGTTAGCTAATGATGAATGACATGAAAAGTTGAACGTGGTGATTAGGGACCCTGGGACAGTCTGCCTGATTTCTCATTTTCTGATTGAGAGAGCAGAGCCCTGAATGAAGCGAGAAACTTCAGCGATGTTGAAGAAGCGTGTTGTTGGCAGAGTGTCATGAACTGAATGTTTGTATCCCTCTGGCCCAAGTTCATTCGTTGCAGCTGTGACCTCTGATGCGACGATATTTGAAGGTGAGACCTTCGGAAGGCATTTAGGCTTAATTGAGGGCATGAGAGTGGGACCCTCATGATCTGATTGGTGTCCTTATAAAAAGAAGAAGAGACCAGGGCTGTGTGTCTTTCTGCCACGAGAGCACTTGGCGAGAGCACTCGTCTGTCAGCCAGGAGGAGAGCCTTCATCAGGAACTGAATCTGCTAGCACTTTCGTTCTGGACTCCTCAGTCTCCATCATCATGTGAGTCAACTCCTGAGAGTAAATCTCTCTATATACATATCTGCTGGAACCTAAATCTTGGATTCTCCAGAACTACGAGAAAGAAATGTCTGTTGTTTAAGCTGCCCAGTCTAGGTGTTTTGTTACGGCAGTCTGAGCGGACCAAGACACAGAAGGAAAGGCTTTGAAGCGGGAAGAGCTTGGTGTCTGGTTCCCAGGAGGTGACAGTAAAGAGGGAGGCAGGGCCATATCATGATAAAGTGTTTGGGGAATCTTTTCTGCAGGGGTCTGTTGAACAGCTTTCGAGTGTAGGGAAGTGATATGATCCGTTTCCCTTTTTTTTTTTTTTTTTGAGATGGAGTCTTGCTCTGTCGCCCAGGCTAGAGTGCAATGGCATGATCTTGGCTCACTGCAACCTCCGCCTCTAGGGTTCAAGCAATTCTCCCTGCCTCAGCCTCCCAAGTAGCTGGGATTACCGGTGCCCACCACCATGCCCGACTAGTTTTTGTATTTTTAGTAGAGATGGGGTTCCGCCATGTTGACCAGGTTGAACTTGAACTCCTGACCTCCGGTGATCTTCCCTCCTTGGCCTCCTTAAGTGCTGGGATTACTGATTCCCATTTTGAAGAACTGGTTTTAGTTTTGGCATGGAAGCAAAGGATGCCACTTAGGAAGTGAGAGAAAGGGTCACAGGTGGGTATAGGATTTGCTGGTGGGTTGGATATGAGGATCGAGAAGCAGAGGAAGCAAAGGATGACTGCTAAATTTTGGGGTGAATTTGGGTGAAGCTTTAGGAAAGAAGTACAGAAGTACAGAGGGTTGACCACAGGACTCTGGTTTCAGGGAAGAGATCCAACCTGGAGATTATGCTTTTGGGTTCATCAGTTACCGGGGCAGTTGCGCTGGTGGACCTCTGGGGCATTCTTGAGTGACTTCTCTTAGTTTATGATGATGATAGTCGTACTGACGGAAGGTGTGAAAGCCAAAATTCAACTAGTACTTATAAGGTGTCAGGCACTGATCTGAGCGCTTTGTGTGCATAATCTGATTGACTCCATACGATTCCTTAATATCCCATTTTTGCAGCTTAAGGAAACTGAAGCACCAAAAGGTAAGTGTCACGACTCGTTTTTAGAGAAGCGTTTCATTGTGGGGAGGCCAGCACCAGCCTAGTCTGCAATAGCACACTGGGCTGCCTTTGCACAGGAGTCTTTATGCCCGAGTAACCCTTTCTTCCTCAGCCGTTGCATTGTGCACATTCAACAGCTGGGTGTTGTAAAAGAATAATGCTGGACATGAACTCTGGGGACACGGGTTCAAGTCCAGTCTGTTATTTACGGGACGCTTTGTTTTGGGAACATGAACATATAGAGTTCACAGGATGTTTTTCAGGCGAAGTTGATCCATGTCTGCCGTCTTTGCTTTGCCATCCGTTCCTTCTCCAGTTACCAGCCAGCTTCTGCCAGCCTAACCCCTTCTAGCCAACTCTCATTTCCTGGCTGTGCCAGCCTGATTACTTCTAATTGTCTTTGACTGCTTCCAGCTGGGTCTTCTAGCTGGCGTTCTGTGAGAGCACAGAGGCAGTCTCCTAGCCATATGGGGCGAGGAGATGGGGAAGGAAAAGGGAAGGAAGGAAGCAGCTGGTTCAAGTCAACTGAGAAAGCTTCCCCAGGCTTCACAGCCCACTGGGATTGGTCCTGTTTCTGAAAGGGTTAACTCATCCAAGTTAGAGAATGACCCATCTTTGATAAGACAAACAATTATATTTGTTGATCCCCAAAGGCAACCAACAAAGCAACTAAAAATGCTTTTAGAAAGTCACTGGTAACTTGTCTCCCCCAGGACTAGACGGGGTCTTGCTCTCAGGAGTAGTAAAACTCCACTTCAGAATCAGTGAATGATTACTTTCATTCATTTATTCAACAAATATATACTGAACAATGATCATGTCTCAGACACTGTGCTAGGTGCTGTAGGGTAAATAATAATGAAATTAGACACAGCTCCTGTCCTCAATGAGTCTAAAAGAGAAGAAAGCCATGGATAATAAGTACTACAGGACATAAGGGGAATGTGAAATGACTATATGAACTAAGAGACAACAGGGGCAGATGGGCTTCTTGTAGCTTATTGGTTGGGGAGGGCTTCATGGGAAAGGGAACACCAGTGCTAGGTGGAAATGAGTTGGTGACAGCAGATTGGGGGTGGGCAAGGCACAGGCAAAGGTGTGACAGTACGGAGGCTCGACCCCAGCCAAAGACAGCTGAAATACACGCCCCCGCTCCTGCCCAGGAACTCTGCAGGAGAACAAGGCTAGAAATTTTGTTTGGGCTGATTATCTGAGAATTTTCAATGTTGCATTACTGTCGCATTGAATAATCAGATGCTTTCTGCACACTGAATATGAGGGCAATATATTGTGTACCAATTTGTTTTACATAAAGACATTTCTGGGGTGATATCTTGTTAAACAGGCCATTTCAGAGACTAGGACTTGTAGTTCAAAAATCAGTTACAAAGGGGACACACGGGTAGGATTTGAACTTCTCTTTGGCATCCATCCCAGCTTATGGAATTAGCAGTGAACTTGAATCAAACCCAGGCAGCAGGCTTGAAAAAGATTTAATGGGCCTGGATTTTCTCTCTTCTTCACCCCTTTCCTGACCTCTACCCTGAGAGGATAATTAAAAGGAAAGAAAATCTCGATTTCATTGTGAACGTCATCCACCATTTTTATGAAAACTTTTTTTTAGACCATAAAGATACTTTGGGGAAAAGTCTCTGAAATTTGCCTTAAACCTTAATAAATAAATCTCTAAAATTTCATAAACAATGCATGTCCTAACATTTAAAAAAACATACTCTATTAACACAACATTGGGTGGACTCCCAAACTGTTTCTGATGGAAGATTCAGAGTGTTTTTTTGTTTGTTCGTTTGTTTTGAGACCGAGTCTTGCTCTGTCACCCAGGCTGGAGTGCAGTGGCAAGATTTCGGCTCACTGCAACCTCCACCTCCTGGATTCAAGCAATTCTCTGCCTCAGTCTTCCAAGTAGCTGGGATTACAGGCACCCACTACCAAACCTGGCTAATTTTTGTATTTTTAGTAGAGACAGGGTTTCACCATCTTGGCCAGGCTGGTCTTGAACTTCTGACCTCGTGATCAATCTGCCTCCGCCTCCCAAAGTGCTAGGATTAGAGGCGTGAGCCACCGCACCTGGCCTGAGTGGTTTTGACCCCAAAGTGAGCTCCATATTCCTCATTCTTTAGACAGTTGCTGGACATCTATTCTGCTGGCACCATGCTGGTCACCATTCCCCTCCCATGCAACTGTCCTCTTAAGATTTGATTACCGAATTAGAGACATTAAAAGGATTGAATGAACCTTACTGAAATAGTCAAGGGTGGTGGGAGCAAAGAAGTCCCTTAAGCACAGCAAGAAAAACATTTTAAGCTGTATCCTTAATATTGGTAAACGGAAACAATGAGACAGAACAACAGAAAACACAGTTTCCGTCGTCATAACTGAGGCTGGTGACTTGCAACAGGTAGGTAGATGAATATAGTAGATATTTAAAATTAGACCTATCGAAAGCAGGCATTTCTCTGGGTCCCTCTTCAGATGGGTCAGCGAGCCCCCCAGACACTGGATTGATGACAGCTGTTGTTACCCCCATATCCCCCACCCCCAATCTCAAAGCAGTGCTATGGGTCGATGCCATACTTGTTTACTCAGGAATAAACAATGAAAGGAACTTTGTTAGGACCCAATCCTTCCTTCCAGCTCTGATGTTGCATGATCGGGGTGAAGTTTCCATCAAATGCGGGTACCTCAACAGGTAGCATTTTGTAAATGCCTCCTCCTACCTACCCTCCTGCTTCTCCCTCACAAGATTCTTCATTTTCGGTTTGAGAAGATGTTGGGGATCCTGGAGAGGTACCAGTGTCGTCAGGGCAGTTGCAATTGTTTATGCGATAAGCACAGTCATAGCGCTTGCAGAACAAAAGCATCGAAGAAAGGCGAGCGCCGGTCCACCTCCTGCAATCACCGGCATCATTTCAACGGCAGGCAAAGAAGGTGTAAGCTACAAGCAGAGGCAGCAAACGCCCTGGTTCCTACGTTGCTGCTGCTACTATTATTGCTGTGGCTGCACCTCCTCCAACACAGCCAACCAGCCTGCGTGCGAGCCCGGGCAGACGCCTGGCCACCTCCCCACCCTTTCTTCTAGCCATCCATCTATCCTTCCACCCCAGGTCCAGGGGGCCCTACTGTGTGCCGGACCCAGGGCCGGGCACGCAACCAGATCCACAGTCAACGGAGTTCGAGAGCCTTCCCCCTTCCCCCGCCCCGGGTGGGTGCGGCCAGTGGGGGATTTCACCGCCGAAAGGTCCAGAAAACCCAAGCCCAGAATCCGGGCGAGAGGCGCAGCCGGAGGCGGCCAGACCTGGGCGGCCCGGGAGCGCGCGCCTCCGAGGCCGCGCAGGATCTCCCAGTCTGGCGCTCAGGTGGCTCCTGCGTCCACTCCGCCGCTCCCCTCCCCGGGCCCTCCCCTCTCGAGCGAGGGTCGAGTTTGACTGTGGCGCGCGGGGAAGGAGGGGCTACTAGGGATTTGAAAGTGCACGGGCTGCGGAGTGGAGCTCGCATCTGTTCCCGCCGCCCGCGACCGGATTAAATTTCTGCAAATTCAAACTGAATGGGGCTTTCTTCTACTGCCTTCCAGAGGGCGCCTGCAGCCCGCCGCGCGCTTCTCTTCGGCGGGAGCGGCCGCCCAGCGCACGGCTAGGAGCCATCGCGGGAGCCGGACCCGAGCCCGTGCGGGCCAGACGGCGGCTGCGAGGCAGAGGCGCCCGGGCTCCGGGACCCAGGCACCCAGGCACCCGGACCCCGGGACCCAGGCGCCGCTGGACCGCGCCCCACCCCGCGCGCCCGAGCAGGACGACTGTCATTAGCCTCCTGGACGGGACCTGGGGCGGAATCCTGGTGTCCTGAAAGGGACCCGGGCGACCCTCCGAGAAAGAACTTTTGGGGGCGGGGTCCCCGGTCCCGCGTCCCCTGGGCGGCCGCTATTGTCTGCGCGCCACGCTTGGCGGCGCGGGGGGCGTGATCGCGGCGGCCCGGGGCGCGGGGTGCGGAGACCCGGGCGGGGCTGGGCCCAGGGCGGCGGCGGGAGAAGCCGGGGGAGCCGAGGAGCCTGGGGAGGAGGAGCTGCGAGCGCGGGAGCCCAGTCTGAGCCGCGGGCGAGCGCGATGCCGGCGGCGGCGGGGGACGGGCTCCTGGGGGAGCCGGCGGCGCCTGGGGGCGGCGGCTGCGCGGAGGACACGGCCAGGCCGGCGGCGGCCTGCGAGGGAAGTTTCCTGCCGGCCTGGGTGAGCGGCGTGCCCCGCGAGCGGCTCCGCGACTTCCAGCACCACAAGCGCGTGGGCAACTACCTCATCGGCAGCAGGAAGCTGGGCGAGGGCTCCTTCGCCAAGGTGCGCGAGGGACTGCACGTGCTGACCGGGGAGAAGGTGAGTCGCCCGGGCGCCGTGGGGCTGGGGGACAGGGCGGGAGTCGGCGGCCAGGACCCTGCGGGGAGCACTGCACTGGGAGTCCCAGTGCACAGTCCCGGGCCGAGCGCCTTCCCCCTCCGCCCGGCTTTCCTGTTGGGTTAAAAGAGAGGTCGAGCCAAACGCGCACTCAGCCCCTCGCAGCCTTTCCCGAAGGGCGGCCTGGGGTCAGCTGCCCGGGGGCTTGGGGCTGGGGAGGGGACGGCAGTGCGGGGGGAAGCGTCCCGCGCCGCAGTTCTGCAAGTGGAAGGGCGCCGCCTGGCGGACACCAGCGCGGGGGGCGTGATGGGGCCTCTGCGGAGGCTGCGGATCCGTGGCGAGGCGGGAACCAAGGCTAGAGGAGTTGGGCTCTTATGTCGGGGGCGGGGGAGCCGTAAAGCTAACAGCCATCCTCTGGAGGAGCTTAGAGTCTGATCCCTGTCCTGGGCTCTGGGAGGAGGTGGGGGAAGGCTGAGATCCTGCATTCCTCCCCACCTGTGGACTCCAGCAGCTAGGGAATTTTTCGTGCTCAGGCTAGGGTTTGTGCTTCCGCCCTCCACCTGTCCATCCCTCAACCTGTGCTCCTCTCCATCCACTCAGCCTTCCCACCCCTGCCGCCCATACCACGCACCATTCTCATCCCCGCCGTTCTCAGCCGCTTCTCTCCGTCTCATCCCCCTTCTCTCGGTTCCCCCAGCTCCTCTGTGCCCTCCAGCCTCAGGGTGGGAGCTGCAGTGAAGACCCTGCTACTGGCAGGAGCAGAACTACAGATACCTCCCCAGAGATTGGGAGATGCCTTCTTATCTTTCTAGAAGAGGGGAAGGGAAAGGGGACCTCCCCGAGACAGAAAGGGGCGCCTCTCCAGCCTTGCTGGAAGTTAGATGATTGTGAACCTTTGCCCGGTAGGGGCAGGTAGATGGAAGGTGTCATTTAGAGCTGTGAGAAGAAACCCAAAAGCTGGTGGCTTGCTTTTGAGGCCAGGTCACCCCAGGCTGGAGCTGCCAGAGCTCAGAGCCAATCCAGGCTGGAGCTGTCCCAAGCTCCTGTCATCTCGGGCTCAAGGCTGCCCCCAGGCTCGGGGTGGCTCAGCCCTGGAGGGGGACCCGCTCCTTTGTGTGGGCTGTGGGTCAGGGAGGTGTCAGCCGCAAGAAGGGAAGGCAGAGTTCACTTCCCAACCGAGCGGGTGGCCTGGGAGCCAAGCCCTCTGCCTTCCTCCTGGGGACCTCTGCCCAGCCTAGGGCTGCCCTGTGAAACCCCTGGTCACAGGGCCAACCTGCCCTTTTTGCCTGTCACCAGCCTCACCCCACCTTTAGTTCCCCTCCCCCCATTTCCCCACTTTGTTCTGGAGCCTCTTGCCTGTGAGTGCAGGTCTCTGTCACCCTTGTCATTTTCCCTGTATTCCCTACAGCCGTTCTGAGCGAGCACCCCTTTATTATGGGTACGTGGGGTTAGAGTGAGTAGTTTTTAAAAGTGCCTGCATTCCCATGCAAAAAGGGAGTGTTCACTATGAACTTGAGTAACTCTTCAAAAAAAAAAAAAAAAAAAAAGGAAAAACCTCCAAACCTTGTTCTAGTCCGCAGGGAGCGAGGCACACGTTTACTCCTCGATTCGATTCGATTCGTTTCGTAGTGAGCTGTCTGACTTCCACACTGCGAGTCCGTTCAGGGCGCAAGGATGCTGTGAGGCCACACAGTCGGTTAATTAGAGTGAGCTCACTTCTCCTGGCCCTGTGTAAATTCCTGTTGGCACTGGCGATGGAAGTTTATTTTCATTGGAAACATATAGGATTCAGTCTGGTCGTGCATATTTCCTCTCTAAACATAACGGAAAGAGACGAGTCTTTATGCTGACAACGTAATGGCAAACACTGCAAGTACATTCTTTTCGCCTGCCCTGCTGCAGACTTCTGGCTTCTCTCCACTTCGCTGTGTTGTGCTGTGCCTCTGGCTCTGTAGCAGCGCATTTTTGCACCATAAAACTCTTGGCTTGGGCTGAACTGCCTGGGGGTGGATTCAGAGCTCAGCCAGCGCTGAGGTTCTGGAGCCCTGTGCCGGGCCCATTGGGAAGCCCCACATGCAGGGCATTCCTGCCCAAATAGGATTCACATGAAGAGACTCGCTGCTCCCCCAGGTGCCCACTCCCCTTTCCCTCCCGTTTTATCTTTCTTAAATGATGAATCTCACTTGATTGTTGCAATGACAGGAGATGTTAATTGGATGTGAAATTGTTCCCCTGGGCCCATTGATGGACTGCGGTTAAGGATGGTGGTTCTTCGGTGGAGATGGAGGCAGGGGAGAGATGTCTGTGTTGGAAAAACTTGGTTTCCTGGGATGCTTCTCCCCCGCGGGGAGAATCAGTGCTTCAGGGATTGCAGGCATTGGGAGAAATCTGGATTTTAGTTCACTCAGTCGCTGGCTTTAAAGAAAAAATGGTGTCATTAATAGCATTTATCTCCCAAAATCCAGCACAGTTAATGCTTAACTAATAGATTTGGGTTTTAGCAGATTGTAGGGATTAAAATGGTTGTGTGTGTGTATGCTTGACTCTGAGAAGGATTGCTAAATTAAAATGAGTCCCCATCCCCACTCTAGTTTTGGGTATTACCTAACTAAGGCCAATCCTAACACTTTGGGAGGCCAAGGTGGGTGGATCACTTGAGGTCAGGAGTTCTAGATCAGCCTGGCCAACATGGTGAAACCCTGTCTCTACTAAAAATACAAAAAATAGCCAGGTGTGGTGGTGCACACCTGTAATCCCAGCTACTTGGGAGGCTGCGGCAGGAGAATTGCTTGAATTTGGGAGGTGGAGGTTGCAGTGAGCCTAGATTTTGCCACTGCACTCCAGCGTGGGTGACAGAATGAGACTCCATCTCAAAAAAAAAAAAAAAAAAAAAAAAAGAGTTTAAGATTTTAAATTTCTATAAACATTAAACTTAAAATAGAAGCAACTTAGAAACCACGTATAATGTTTCTAATACAGACATTATAAATAATGTTTATAAGGAATCAGTAAAACAGTGGTCCTTTGTCATCAGCAATGTATTTAGATAATTCCTTAGAAGTTTGATTTAGCGGCCGGATGTGGTGGCTCATGCCTGTTATCCCAGCACTTTGGGAGGCTGAGGCCGGTGGATCACTTGAGGTCAGGAGTTTGAGACCAGCCTGGCCAACATGGAGAAACCCCATCTCTACTAAAAATACAAAAATTAGCTGGGTGTGGTGACACACACCTGTAGTCCCAGCTGCTTGGATGGCTGACACACGAGAATTGCTGGAACCCTGGTGTTGGTTCATGATACCATGAACCAGGATAGGCATGGTCTCTGGCACATGACAGGTTATTACATTTTGTAAAAAATTGATAAAAGTTGAAAAAATATAGTTGGAAAAACTGAATCGAGAAAAGAGTAGGTGTATCTCAGATACTGTAGGCAGGCAAACTACAAAACAAGAACAGACAGTCCGTGCCACCGTTACCTTCTTTTGTGATTGAGTCTCACTGAGATACAAAGTTGAGCATATAAAATGATTGGTGAGGATATTGAAGTATCTTGTTCTAACCTTTGGTTAAAAAATAATAAGCCTGCCTGTCACTTCCATCAGAACTATTTTTAGGCTAAGAATAAGGGTTGCCTGCTTACTAACTTGCCAATGATCATGCTTAGAGCACGACGGTGCCAGATACCTGGAGTGAAGGAGTTACTAAAAATACCATTTACTATGTTTTGCAGAGCAGGAAATATGACTAATTTTAGAGGTGGCCTTTTGGCAGATCTGTTTTTAGCAAGTATTTCTGAAACAAACAGGTGCTAAATCCTGTATTTTTGAAGTGCTAGAAATTTAGGGGTAATCGCTCTGAGGAACAAGAAATGCTTAGAGAACTGGAAATTCCTATTAATCCTTGGCAGGGACTTCTTGGCAAGAAGGAGGCATTTGCAAAGCACCTGCTTGGTGTGCCCTGTGTGACAAGGCACTGCCTGTAATTTCGGAGATTGCATTCTGCAGTTGCGGGCGGATTCTTTTGAACTTCCTGCTCTGCCTCATCTTTTTGAAGTACTTGTGAATGATGGAAATTGGCACGTAGGGCCTGGTTCCTAGTGTTCATTGATACAGGTCCTATGGACTTCAAAGGGTGCTTTGAGTCAGCGCAACAGTGCAGAAACGGTGCCCGCGGAGAGGAGTACAACCCTACATTTTCTCTGCAGGTGTTGAGTCACGGCTATAGCTGCCCATGCATACCAATCCGACTCAAGTCTGTGAGACTAGAATTCTGCATGCTGCCAGCTATTGGAGGTCAGCGCGGCCATCATCGGTCCCAGGGTTTATCTGCCCAGAAGGGGTGGGGAGTGGCAGCCATGTGCTCCCAAAGAGAGGGACAGATTGTAGTGTTCTCTGTGGGAAGGTGACTTGGGCACAGGGTATCATTTGCCTTGGAACGTATATTCCCTCTGTCGATTATTTATGGTAATGGAGAGACCTGTTCTCTTGGCTAATTGAGACCCGTAGATAATCCCCAGGCCTTATTTTAGCTGATGGGTGAAACTTCTTTCTCTGCTCAGCCCCGGTTGAAGTGCTGACCTGAATTGAATTTCACGCTTTCTGATAGGAGGTGCCGCTGGGTGGTAAGATGACCAGCAGGAAAGAGCTAGAAACACAAGGCCTGAATAGTCCCTGAGCAGAGGGACGCCTCTGTGAATTCGAGAGAGCTGTTCCCTCTCCCCATCATCAGTACCAGCCCAGTGCTACAGTGTTGTATGGTTTTTTTCGGGGTCCCCTCCCGTGCGCATTCTGGTTAGATGCCTGCAGCAGCCCTGGGGTGGGTAAGCTTGCGGGTGTTCTTCCCTGCATTGATGACGTAGAAGGGTGCCCTGAGTAGATCTTCTCGCTGACATTCTCTATGAGTTTCCTGGGATGGTGCTAACAAATTACCACACACTGTGGCTTCAACAACAGAAATTTATTCTCTCCCAGTTCTGGAGGCCAGAAATCCAAAACCAAGGTGTCGGCAGGGCCGTGCTCCTACTGTAGCCACAGGGAGGATCCTTCCTTCCCTCTTTCTAGCTTCTGGTGCTGGCATTTTCTGGCTTATGACTGCAGCACTCCGTCTCTGTGTCTGTCTTCACACAGTCTTCCTCCCTCTGACTGTCTCTTCTGTCTCTTAATCGCTTCCTGTCTCTTTATAAGGACACCAGTCATGGGATGGAGGTGCACCCTAATCCAGAATTGCCTCATTTTAACTCGATGACATCAACAAAGTCCCTATTTCCAAAGAAGATCATATCCACAGGCACCCAGGGGACTTGAAGGTGTCTTTTGGGGGAGCATAGTTCAAGCCCCGGCACCTTTTAAGACTGTCAGTATTGGGTTGTGGTTGATTTCCTGGCAAGCAGATCTTGGGAAGGAGATGAATGTGCTTTTAGGGATTATTCTCAGAACTCACCTCTGCAAGGAAAGGGGCAAAGCAGCACTAGGCAGAGGGAGAAGCTGGGCTCCAATACTGCTCTCAGTCAAAGCCCCCGCCCATGCCGTGGTGAGTGCTGGAGCTGAGCTGGCCCTTCAGAGCTGGCCAACTTGGGATGAGAGGACTGGGATTTATATTTCTGCATGGGCCAGTCCTTGATGGGGGCTGCCCAGGCAAGGGGCATGGCCTTGGACAGGACAGTTGCTAAGGGCGGTTCCTGGGGAGAGCTCACTCCTGGAGGAGTCAATTCTTTAGCACCGATGGGGAATCTGGGGGTACAGCCTAGCATTTGCTGTTTACTGAAAGAGACAGGGTCAGAGTCCAGGGTTCTTCATCTGAGTCCATACCATATGGACCATAGACAACGTGGGCATCTTTTCCATGCCCACTTGGATATGAGTAGTCATCATTTCCATGTGTTCGTATCAAGTCCTCTCATCTCGTTACCTTGAAATATACAAGGTATGGCCAGGCGTGGTGGCTCACGCGTGTAATCTCAGCACTTCGGGAGGCCGAGGGTGGATCACCTGAGGTCAGGAGTTTGAGACCTGGCCAACATGGTGCAACCCTGTCTCTACTAAAAATACAAAAAAATTAGCCAGGCATGGTGGTGTGTGCCTGCAATCCAAGCTACTTGGGAGGCTGAGGCAGGAGAATCACTTGAACCAGGGAGGTGGAGGTTGCAGTGTGCTGAGATTGTGCCACTGTGCTCCAGCCTGGGCAACAAGAGCGAAAACTCCATCTCAACAACAACAACAACAACAACAACAACAACAACAAAGAAATATACAAAGTATTGCTGGTAAGTATAGTCCCCGTAGCAAACTTTAGCATTTAGTCCTTCTATCTATGTATGTTTGTACCCATGAACCAGCTTCTCTTCATCCTGCCCTACCTTGCAGCTCGACTGTGGTCTCTCACCCTGAAATGAGGGAGCAGCCGGCATGGCATCTTATTAGCAGATTCTATGTGCCACACGCTGGGAAATTTTCTGGCCTCACATTTCTCTTAGGTTAGACCATCAGGGCTCTGCTGTGTTTCTTGGCACTTACAAGGTTGAAAGCTCCCTTTATATGCTCTATGGGTTTTTTTCCTGAGAACTCTGGGGCAACTGAGAGTTGGGCCAAGTTGTGGCCCAGCATGCCTGCTTCAGAGACAGTGGCACTTTCCTGGGAAGAGACGCTCCCTCCCCCATCACTTGTGAGTGGTGGGAAAAGTCGAGGAAGGAGTTGTGGGAATTTGGATTTTTGATGAGTAGAGTAACAGTTTGGGACATTCTCATGCACGAAAATAACTACTCAGGGTAGAGCCACCTGTTAACATCCTCTTAGCACTCTTACGGTGGCCACTCTGCCCTAGCTACACAACTTCTCATCACTGGGTTCTTTTGGTTTTTAACCATCTTTGTGTTTGCAAGATGTGTTTGGTTAAGTTTTGGAACTGGTAATACAGACACATGGTCTGAAATTCAAAGGTTCTGAAAGGGTTTGCAGAGAGAAGTAACTGCTTCTTATCTGTGCTCTTCAGTTCCTGGGTCTTCTTGTGAGAGGTCACCCCTCCTCCTAGTCCTTGTGTATCGCTCCAGAGATACCCTATACGCATAGAAACCCACGTACATATTTGTAAATGCGTAGGTATGGGCAGATTTTTCTTCTTTTATTGATACAAAATATTTTACATATTTCTGGGGTACGTGTGAGTGTTACATGCACAGAATGTGTAATGATCAAGCCAGAGAATCGACGTGTCCATCACCTGAGTATTCATTTCCGTGGGTTGGTATCATTTCAAGTCCTCTATCCTAGTTACCTTGAAATATACAAAGTATTGCTGCTAAGTATAGTCACCCTAACGAACATTAGAATTTAGTTCTTCTATCTATGTATGTTTGTAACCATGAACCAGCTTCTCTTCATCCATCCCTCCCACCCACCAGGGCAGATGTATTTTTAAACTGTACATGCTGTTCATTATCTTGCTTTTTCACTTAGCAGTATGCCTTGAGCATCCTTCCCCATGACTACTACAAAATTGCCTCACTCTTTATGTTAATTAATTATTGCATAGTAGTCACTGTGTAGAGGAATTGTGTTGACTTAATCATCCCTTGTTGATGGACATTTAGATAGTACATAATTTTTTTTTTGTTACAAACCATAGTGCAGTAAATATCAATTTCCATTTGTCACTTTATAAATGTGACCCTTCAGTGTATCTGAGGGGTAAATTCCTAGTCTTAGGCCAAAAGGTATGTCTGTTTTAACTGTTGATAAGTATTGTCAAATTGCCTGCCATAGAGGTTGGCAATTTATATCACATTTATAACCCTTATAATTTATAAGGGTTCCCAACTTATAATCACACCCATCTGGTATGGCAGTGTTTGCTTTTCCACATGTCAGCCGACAGGGTACTCATTTTGATCTTTGCCAATCTAGTGTATTAAACAGGGTATCTTGTTTTATTTATTGTTTCTCTTATTTACATGGGAGTTGAGTATATTTTCATGCCTTCTCAACTGTTTGTACTTCATTTCTGTTCATTGTTCATGTCCATTCCCCACTTTTCTTTTGGGTTTTTGGCCTTTTTCTTATTGATTTGTAGGAGCTCTTTATCTATTAAGGAAATTAGTCCTCTTTGAGTGATGTATTTTGCAGTGTCTACCATCTTCCCTCGCTCCCCATTATTCTTTCTCTTTTTCTTTGTGGTTCTTGCCATTTGCAGAAGTTATTTCTTGGGAGTTCATGAACTAGAGAAGGATAACTGATAAGTTTTGGAGGTCTACAGAGCCCTATCAATTGTGTGCATGTAAACATATTTCTGAAGAGAGGGTCCATGGGTTTCATCATATTCTAAATGGAGTTATTTCCCTCTAAAATAGTAAGAGCCACTGCTTTGTTGCCCATCCTTGTTGGCTCTGCTGACTAAATGGAGGTCTGCAGATTACTGGGCTGAGGGTTTGGATCACCTTGGTTTGTTAACACCAGTGCCAGTTGGGCTAAAGTTGCAGATTATACACACTCAGGCTAGGCAGGTAGGTTCTGCAACTATGGCCCTGGACTAAGCACCCTTGATTCTGCCCCCAGACTAAGCACCCTTGATTCTGCCCCCACCCTTACCATGCCTGGATTGCAAGGGAGAGGCATGATACTGTGTGGGATGATCTTTCAAAATCTTTGACTCTTGCTGGTTTAAGTAAGACAACTGTGAATCCATGTCTCATCATCTCTTCATGGGAAAGGTGGTACCATTTATGGTGGATGGTTGCTATGATCAGAATGTTTGTGTCCTCCAAAATTCTTTTGTTGAAATTCAAACCTCCAGTGTGATGGTATTTGGAGATGGGGCCTTTAGGAGGTGATGAGATCTACCCTCATGAATGGGATTAGTGCCCTTATAACCGGTGCCTCACTGAGGTTGTAGTGAAAAAAAAAAAAAAAAGCCAGGCCTGGTGGCTCACACCTGTAATCCCAGACTTTGGGAGGCCGAGGTGGGTGGATCACTTGAGGTCCAGAGCTTGAGACCAGCCTGACCAACATGGTGAAACCCCATTTCTACTAAAAATACAAAAATTATCCAGGCGTGGTGGTGGGCGCCTGTAATCCCAGCTACTCAGGAGGCTGAGGCAGGAGAATTGCTTGAACCTGGAAGGCAGAGGTTGCAGTGAGCCAAGATCGCGACGTTGCACTCTAGCCTGGGTGACAAGAGCAAAACTCTGTCTCAAAAAAAAAAAAGTAAATAAAGGGTGCCTAAAGGAGCTTGTTTGCTCTTCTACCATATGAGGACTCAGAGAAAAGGTGCCATTTCTATGAGCCAGAAAACAGGCCCTCATCAGACACTGGATCTGCTGGTATGTTTGGCTTAGACTTCACAGCCTCTAGAATTGTGAGAAATGTATGTCTGCTCTTTTTTTGTTGTTTTTTTTTTGACGAGTGTCACTCTTTGTTGGCCAGGCTGGAGTACAATGGCACCATCTTGGCTCAGTGCAACCTCCACCTTCTGGGTTCAAGTGATTCTCCTGTCTCAGCCTCCCGAGTAACTGGGACTACAGGTGTGTGCCACCACCCCCCGCTAATTTTTTTATTTTTAGTAGAGATGGGGTTTCATTCCCCATGTTGGTCAGGCTGGTCTCAAACTCCTGATCTGAGGTGATCCACCCGCCTCGGTCTCCAAAGTGCTGGGATTACAGGCACGACTCATCGTGCCTGGCCAAATTGTCTGTTCTTTATAAGGCATCCAGTGTATGTTATTATGTGACACCAGCCCAAGCTGACTAAGACAGTGGTTGAGAAGAAAGAGAAAGGGGGAGTATCGAGGGAAATGAAAACCTTTCAAGGAACAAGAGCCGCTACGTAACTTGGACTTAAAATGTACTAAGCCGAGTATTAATACGTTAATGCATGTGCGTGGCAGTGCACCTTGGGACTCTTTGAGCGGCTTCGTCTACTTGAGAAGCCCTCTGAGGAGTAGCCCTGGTGGGGCCGACAGGCGGGCCCTGCTGTTGGAATTCCTGTGGCCTCTCTGAATGCCCTGTCACTCTCTGCCCTTTCCCTCTGCTTTGTCCCTCCTCACCACTTGGACTGGTGTGCTAGGGCTGCCATAAGAGAGCAGCACAGACCCGGGGGCTGGAACAGCAAGGCCTTACTGTTTCTCATTCTGGAGGCTGGAAGTCCAAAATCAAAGTGTTGGCAGGGTGGGTCCTTCTGAGGCTGTGCAGGAAGGATCTGTTCCATGCCCCGCTCCTCGGCTTATCCATGGCTGTCTTCTTCCTGTGTCTCTTTACATTGTCTGCCCTCCACATGTGTCTGTCTCTCTCTGCACAAATGTTCCCTTTCGTTTTCTTTTTTTTTTTGTTTTTCAGATGGAGACTTGCTCTGTTGCCCAGGCTGTTGTATAGTGGCACAATCTTGACTCACTGCAACCTCTGCCTCCCGGGTTCAAGCGATTTTCCTGCCTCAGCCTCCTGAGTAGCTGGGATTACAGGTGTGCCCCACCACACCTGGCTAATTTTTGTATTTTTAGTAGAGACCATTTCACCATGTTGGTCAGGCTGGTCTTGAACTCCTGACCTCATGACCCGCCTGCCTCAGCCTCCCAAAATGCTGGGATTACAGATGTGAGCCACCACACCCGGCCTATGTTCCCTTTTGATAAGGACACCAGTTCAAATTGGATCAGGGCCCACCTTAATGACCTCACTTTAACTTGATTACTTCTCTAAAGACCTCATATTCAGGGGTCTGGGCGCAGAGGTTCATCCCTATAATCTTAGCTCTTTGGGAAGCCCAGGAAGGCAGATCACCTGAGGTCAGGAGTTTGAGACCAGTCTGGCCAACAAGGTGAAACCCTGTCTCTATGAAAAATACTAAAGTTATCTGGGTGTGGTGGTGCGCACCTGTAAACCCAGCTACTCGGGAAGCTGAGGCATGAGAATCACATGAACCTGGTTGGGAGGCGGAAGTTGCAGTGAGCCGAGATTGTGCCATTGCACTCCAAAGACAGAATGAGACTCTCAAAAAAAAAAAAAAAAAAAAAGACCTTGTATTCAAATAAAGTACTGAGATACTGGAGTTAGGACTGCAACAGATGAATTTTGGGGGGACATAATTAAACCTTTAACATCACCTGATCCCATGGCATATATTTAAAGTTGATGTGTTTGTCTCCCCACTAGAGTGTAAGCCCCATGAGGAGACACCACTGCTCTATCCCCAGTGCCAAGAATAGTTTCTGGTACAGAGAATATGCTCAGAAAATCCTTTTTTTTTTTTTTGGGGACAGTTCCGCTCTTGTTGCCCAGGCTAGATCTTGGCTCACTGCAACCTCTGCCTCCCAGGTTCAAGCAGTTCTCCTGTTTCAGCCTCTCAAGTAGCTGAGATCACAGGTGCACACCAGCATGCCTAGCTAATTTTTGTATTTTTAGTAGAGATGGAGTCAGGCTGATCAGGCTGGTCTCGAACTCCGGACCTCAGGTGATCCACCTGCCTCGGCCTCCCAAAGTGCTGGGATTACAGGCATGAACCACCGCACCTGGCCAGAAAATGTTTTATGAATGGATCCAAGCATGGTTTAATCTTCCTAAGGCATGTGACAGCCTTCTAGGGGGTAATGTCCAAGCTGGTAGGCTCTGGTTCTGCAAGCGCTGTACGTTTCTCTCATTCCTTGCTGCTGTGGGTATGCCTGTCTGGGTGATGACTATGTTGAACGGGTTGTCTGGCTGGTGCTCTGTAGAAAACTCCTGGTCCCTGAACAGCTGTGTTTTCTGTAGGAATTTAGGTGGGCACCTAGGTATCTGAGTGACAGGTAACCAACCAGAACCAGACAATATTTTGCAGTGTCAGGGGACTGTTAACGGACCCTTCGCTCTTTCCTGAGAAAATGTAGCAACACTGCAACAGATGGGAGAAGTTGCTATTTGCAAACATACATTTTATTTTGGATGTTTCCCATGGAGATATATGTAGTTTTGGAGTCTGTCTCTTTGACTGTAATTTTTTTTATAAGTTTATTAGTCTCCTAAGCCACATTCCTGCCAAAACATTTTGCAATCCTGCTTGCTTCTCTTGCCCATTTTCTGAGCCATTTGATTTCATTCTGGGCTCCCTCCCTGCATCACCAATGCCATTTTAATGCTCTATTTGAGTTCTTGTTGTCTTACATTCGACCCCAAGGCTTTTTGGTAAGTTGTCAGGCCGTCTTTCTGCCTTTCTTCAGACGCTCTTGTATGTGAAGCTCCTCTCTTTGTCACCATCAGCTCTTTGCCGGAGCCCTGTGTGTGGCAGCTTGAAAGTACGCAGCAGTAGTGGGTGCCCCGTGAGCACAGAGCGTGGTGCTAAGAGACAAAGGAACAGTGGATGTTGCAACCACCTTCAGGGAGCCTTGCCAGCTCGGTTAAGGGATGATAGAATGAAGTTTGGATTCTTAGTGATTCCCTTGTCTATCTGGAGCAGAACACGGATTGCATAACCTTCCAAATCAACAAAAACCTGCAGGAAAGAAATGGGTATATGGTTTTTGCTTTGACCCTGAGGAGGTCATACTGATCACGAAAATAACGAACATTTGTGGATCTCATACCATCTGCTGGGCCATTTCTTAGATGCTTTGTTGCATAAGACAACTTACTCTTCATAGCAGCCTTTTGTGGTAGGTACTGTTGTCCTGATTTTGCAGAGATGACCAGGATCTTGGTTTGCCTAGGACTCTCTCAAGTTTAATGTAGGAAGTCTTGGATTTGAGGAAGCCCCTCAGATAATGCCAAAACCACATTCACCCAGGAAAACATTTCATCAGAGTGTTTGGAGTCCAAACTGCAGGTTTCCAAATAAAAGTATTAATAAGTAGCCAATCAGGTCATGAATCAGTGAAGTAAAGCGCAAAGCCCTGGGCATTACTGGGATGCTTTTGTGAGTAATAATAACATCCATGTGTGCTCACAAGGAGTGAGGGGTGCTTTTCTCACATATGTAGTACTGGTCTACCATCTTTATGCATTCACTGTGAGATGAGGAGCTTGAGCTATTAATAATATGTGTGTTAGGCCAGATGCAGTGGCTCACGCCTGTAATCCCAGCACTTTGGGAGGCCGAGGCAGGTGGATCACTTGAGATCGGGAGTTTGAGACCAGCCTGTCCAACATGGTGAAACCCTGTCTCTACTAAAAATACAAAATTAGCTGGGTGTGGTGGCGCATGTCTGTAATCCCAGCCACTCGGGAGGCTGAGGCAGGAGAATCCCTTGAACCCAGGAGGTGGAGGTTATGGTGAGCCGAGATTGCAGGCCATTGCACTCCAGCCTGGGCAACAAGAGTGAAACTCACCTCAAAAAACAGACAAACAAACACACAAAAAATGGGTGTTGTATATGCACACACAAATGTATGTGTGTGTATATATATAAATACATGCATATACACAGATGTATTTGTGTATTATACATAACATTAAATATAAATTATATAATACTATGCTAAATATAAACACACACATATACCTTTTTGTTAGCAGACTTCCTCAATGAAGGAAGCAGTGGGGACTGGTAGCTCTCTGGGTAGCTCTGGTTAGCATCAGTCTATCTCTAGTACTTTTGCGCTGAGGGCTGAAAAATCTACCAGAGGGGAGAGAGGTTTTGAATCACGTCGTGAAGCTGGAAGTGCATTCCTATGTCGCACAGTGAACGGTCCCTTCCAATCTCCTCATTAAACCATCCTCCTATGAGAATGAACACAGATTACCTATTAAAAACAAAACAAAATACCCAGTGCTTTTGCCTTATTATGCTGACAATTTGGAGTCAGACCAGCTTTCCCAAGCCATTGTTTAGTCCTCACTTGGGCTGAGAAAGGACATGAGAGGCAAATGGAATGAGGAAGTGCCCCAGGTGAAAAGCAAGTTTAGGGAAAGTTAGCTGTGGAGTCTGAGATCAGAATATTTTAACATTTTATCCGAGCCCTTTATCCATTTGGTAGTGAAACCAAATGGATAAAGATAAATGTTATCACTTATATAATCTGGTTTTTAGTTGGAATTACTGCTGCTCTGATGTAGCTTTCTCCGTGCATTCTTGATTCCAGGTTAAAAATTTAATTAGAGAAACTAGTCGATGACTCAGTTCTCAGTTGAACATTTACATTTAATAATACTAATAACGAAAACTTGTTTTGAAAACACGTCTCCAGGTTTGTATAGTGTCATTCCCATAGGGTGACATTTTATTCTATTAAAAGCTAACATTTGTGAGAAGTAGTTGCAATTTCAAGGCCAATTTGACATAATAAAACTTGAATTTCTCTCTGGAGGGAAGGTGCTGGATGGCTATTGTACTCCCACCTAATTTATTACTCTGAGATGCGTTTTCCAAGATCAAGAGTGAGCTTTCTATCATAAAGGCCATTAAAGCAGCTGAGAAAGTACCTGAGAATGTGTGGGGTAACAGATAGTTTCTTTCCAGTGTTCAGACTTGGAGTTATGTCCTCCAGATTTCAAAGGAACATATTGTTCAACAGCGCATTTATTTTTAAAAAGTCTAATATAAATCAGTGTTTTTTTCTATGATCAACTATAAATATTTTTAAAATAATATATTTTTAAGTATTTTTGACCAAGCATTAAGAATTTTAAAATTCTTTAAATCTTCACTGATTTATTATACTGTGACTTAACTGTCACAGGTATATTCCAGAATATTTGAGATTTTTAACAGATCAAAAGAAATCTTGAGCTCATAATTGATAGTTGCCATCTAAATCATGGCCACTTATACATACTTTTTTATCGTCGATTTTGCCACTTGTTACTATACTGATCACATTGCATTATCCACTCTTTCTGTTTTAGATACCTTGTTTTTTGAGACAGAGTCTTGCTCTATTGCTCAGACTGATGTGCAATGGCGCAGTCTCAGCTCACTGCAACCTCCATCTCCTGGGTTCAAGCGATTTTCCTGCGTCAGCCTTCCAAGTAGCTGGTATTACAGGCGCCCGCCACCATGACCAGCTAATTTTTGTGTTTTTAGTAGAGACAAGAGTTCACCTTGTTGGTTTGGCTGGTCTTGAACTCCTGACCTCAGGTGATCCATCTGCCTCGACCTCCCAAAGTGCTGGGATTGCAGGTGTGAGCCTCCACACCTAGCCGATAAATATTCTCTTAAACTTTGATTTCTGGGGACGCATAGCATTCCATTATTTGGAGCTGCTATGATTTTTAAATCCAGTTCCCAATTGTTGGACATTGAGGTTGTTTCAAAATTTTCCCTGGATACGTGATATTGCTGTTACTATCCTTGTATGTTCATCTCTGAGTCATTCCTTAAGATAAATAGTTGGAAGGCTTTTGACACGTTGCCACATTGTGCTTCAGAAAGGTTATACCAAGTGACACAACAGATATGAAAGTGACTTTTTAACTGAGCATTTTGATAATTAGTAAGGCTAATCATAATTTGTGTACTTGATTGAAAATGTGTTTCTTTTATGAACTGTTAATAATTTTCCCCCATCTTTCTCCTGTGTATCTTACTGATTTATAGAAACTCTTTTCGTATTACAGATATTAGCTTTTGTTTACAAAAAAAAAACTTTAGACAAATTAAATTTGATGATTTAGTTGAGCCAAGAATGATTTGAGAACGGAGCACCCCCTGGCCCTGACCCCCAAGCAGACAAAATGGAAGTGAGGTACAGAAACAGGCTGGATGTGGTCGCTCATGCCTGTAATCCCAGGACTTTGGGAGGCCGAGGTGGGTGGATCACTTGAGGTCAGGAGTTTGAGACCAGCCTGGCCAATGTGGCAAAACCCTGTCTCTACTAAAAATACAAAAATTCGCTGGGCGTGGTGACCCACCCCTGCAATCCCAGTTACTCAGGTGGCTGAGGCATGAGTATCTTGAACCCAGGAGGCGAAGGTTGCAGTGAGAGGAGATTGCGCCACTGCACTCCAGCCTGGGCAACAGAGTGAGACTTTGTCTCAAACAAACAAACAAACAAAAAACAAAAGAAAAGAAAAGAAAAGGAAAGAAAAGAAAGAAACAGCTGGATTGCTTGCAGCTTGGCATTTGTCTTATTTGAACATGTGAACACACTTGTGATTGGCCCAGACTCTGTGATTGGTACAAGAGCAGGTTACATTTAATAATACTATTAAATGTATTATTACACATCTGTTTACACATTCTGTTAGGATCCTGTTTACACATGCAAGTTAGGTTATAGTTCCATTAGGCTGAACTTAAAATATGTAAGAAAGCAACTTTAACTAAACTTTATTTAACATTTTGTTATGTTGCAAATATTTTCCCCCAGGTGATCATTTGCCTTTTGATTCACCTTATGGTGCTTTTATTTTAGGAAGGGGCAGAGGCACATAGAAATTTTGTTTTGTCGAATCAATCCAATAGCCTTTTATCTTTAGTTTTCTCTTATTGCTTTTATGCATAAGTAACGTAGAGGGCTTGTTGTTGGTTTTGTCTTATACATGATCAGTGGGTCCAGTGTTTCATAGTTGTCTGCAGAAAAATGTTTGCATTGGGTAGGGATATTTGACTATAGATTCTAACGCGTTACATAATGATTTAACCTGTTGGTGTTATGTACTAAAGCACAGGCTGTGGGGACTGACAGCTTGGGGCTCCCATCTGCTTTCTGCTACTTGGTATCTGTGTGATCTTGGGCACAGTGTTCAAAAACTCTAAACTTCAGCTTCTGTATCTGCAAAATGGTGACAACCATACCTCATGGTATTCAATGAGAATTTGGTTTTAAAAAATACATACATATATATATATATATATATATATATATATATATATATATATGGTGTGTGTGTGTGTGTGTGTGTAAAGCACATAGCCTGAAAATACAGTCATTATTGTGTTAGTCAAGAAACAGTGACTGGACGTGGTGGCTCATGCCTGTAATCCCAGCACTTTGGGAGGCCAAGGTGGGCGGGTCACCTGAGATCAGGAGTTCGAGACCAGCCTGTCCAACATGGTGAGACCCCTGTCTCGACCAAAAAAATTCCAAAAAATTAGCCAGGCATGGTGGCGCATGCCTGTAGTCCCAGCTACTTGGGAGGCTGAGGCAGGAGAATCACGTGAACCCGGGAGGCGGAGGTTGCAGTGAGCTGAGATCACACCACTGCGCTTTAGCCTGGGCGACAGAGCCAGACTCTCTCTGGAAAAAAAAAAAAAAAAAAAAAAAAAGGGAAAGAAAAAAAAAATGGTAGTTGGTTGTTCTCTTCATTTAGACTTTCATAGTTATATTTATGCCTTAAAAGTATGTATTATTTAGGGTCTTTTAGGTAGGAAACAGATACCCACTGAGTTTATCATAGATAACAGCATTTTATTTTAAGGATAAAGTGAGGTGAGGAAAAAGATGATGGGGGCGCCTCTTCCGTCAACACCTCCCTGAGGACCGGAATGCCTCTCCGGAGGTCTGCATTCCTGGGATTCCACTTCCCTCTTGCCCATCTCTGCCTTGGACCTTCTTTTCTTGGCAGCGTCTGTGCTTCCTAGGGAGCATCCTGCCATTCACCCTGCCCCCTGCCTCAAGGCTTCTCACTATTCCTGGCTTCTCTGCCTCCTCCTGTGTTTCACTTTCTGCTCTTTCTGGATGTAGGGGAGGGAAAATGTCTTCCCTCCGCCTTTCTACGTCTTTGGTTGGGCTACAGATTAAACTGACATAAGACAGAGTAGAAGGAGGAAAACCACATTTAAGGACATCGTATGCATGGGAGTCCCACAGAATATGAGACTCCAAGAAGGGCCAGGTCAGGGAAGCTTCTATAGCATCCTGAGCTACAGAAAAGAACAGGGGCTTGGGGCTTTGGGGGTGGTGGCGATGCGTCATGGGAGGATGAGGGGAAGGAATATATGGTGGTGAATAAAGGTTGTCTTGTTATGCAGATAAAAATCTTTCCAGGTAATAAAAGTTACCTGGAGCAACTCTCTTCCTGATACATAAATTTTCTTTATAGATATTATTATTATTATTATTTGCAAAAGAACAGCTTTTCGGAGCTACTTCTATGTTTGCAGTTTCTCAGGATAACCAGCTCAAACTATGCCAAATAATTATTATAATTGGAGTGTCATGTTCTGGTCTCCTATAGTCATGTTTCGGGATGGTTGGTGTGTCCTGAGCCCCAACATGGGTATTATTGGGTCTCCTTATATTTCTGGGATTGATGACATCGTAGTAGAAGTGTGATACTGGAATCCTTACTGACCTTACCTCCTTGTCACCTTTTTGCCACTGAGTGTCCTTTAACAGCAGAGAATCATTTTGACAGTGGAAGAAAGAATACTATTGATAGATGATCCTCCACGAGTTACCAGATTAGTATGGTTTGAGAAAGTTTGTGGGACAATTTAATTCTCATGGTTTTGATCGGGTAGGCAACTCTTGCCTCAACACTCAGGAAAACATGTTATTGCCTTTAAGGGTTACACTTTCTCCCATGTTTGTGTTTTTGGGGATAGCTTGCTGCATTTTTTCACTGACCCTTTGCTAGAAGTTCTGTCATTTCCAATGTGATATAAGGCCCCTTTGGATTCCGGGACTGGGTTGAGAATTTTGTCTTGGATTCTTATTGCCAAAATTTCTGGGTTTCCAATTCCTGTGGTTTCTCCCTTCTTCCCCAAGGCTGCGTTTTTTTTTGTACCTTTTCAACCGCTTTTGGCTGCCAGTTGTCCGCTAGTGTGAGAATAGAATATTGATTGCTTCCTGTTGCCTGTGGGACAGGAATGCTTCTTGAATTAGAGCTAATTTTGGAGTTTAGAGTATTAAATGTCAAATTTGAAAGAAAGCATGTCTAAGACCTCTTTGTTGTGGAAAGGAAGGTCATCCCAGGGCCTAGGGGAAGGGAAAGGAAGAAAGAAAAGAGAAAGGAGAAAATAGCTGATGACTTCTCCTTTTTCCAGATCATTCCCTCTACACTCATGGAACGCTCTTTCCATTTTCGTAAAATCCATTTTTAGACTCAGAATTCTGCATCTCAAGCCATTTGCCAGGTGTACTGTGATGTCAGAATACTCACTGCTGGGGAAATTGCCCAGTTGTAACTAGCTTAAAAAATAACACAAATGGTACCTTTACTTGGAGTTGATCGTTTGTTTTTTCATTCAAACACGTAGTGATGGCCCTTTTTATGCAGAGCTGCTGATAACCTGTATGGGCTTTTGTACACATTGGAAAAGCTGTGCCTTGCCAGACCAATTAGAAAAAGACATCCCCTCTGGGTCAACCAATTAAAAAAAAGCACATCCTCAGGTGGGCCAATTAGAAAAGGCATCCCCTCTGGGCAGCCCAGTTGGACAAAGGCTTCCTGTTTGAATGGACGCAGCTGCAAGGTGCATGGTTTAGCAAACAGACAGCATTTCGGGAGGAAAATGTATCCTTTGCTCTAGGGCAGAGTTGGCAAGCCAAGTGGGGTCTGGATTTTTCCCCCCAAATGGCCCCCTCCATTGGGTGCTTTTGTCTGAGGCACCAAGTGCACTGTGAACAGGCTCAAGAATCAAATCTGCCCCGGTGGAGCCTGCCTCCTGGAGTGGGAGCTAAGCTGTGAATCACAAACACAGAACTCATGCTATTACAGTGGAAAAGTCCATGTTTCTTCCAACAGTGACTGATTAAGTGTCCCAGGATTTTAGCGAATCTCAGGTAAAAATCTGCAGAATCAGTCCTGGTCTCTTTCTTTGGCAAAGTCTGCTTTGTTGCTTGTTCTGTAAGAGAAAGAGAAGCAAGATGAAGAATTTGGATGTTAAATAAATTCAGTGTGTTTATGTCACTCAAGGCCCAGGAGACACAAGACATGCTCTGGCATATGTAACAATTAGGGTCTTGGGGAAATGCCCTTCACAAGACCTGTGAACTTTGTGTCTCCTGAGTCATCATTCAACCTGCCGCAGGGGCCCAGGGCTCTCAGACTTCCTGTGTGTTAAGAGCCGAAGCAGCTGTTAAACTAGAGTCCCAGAGACTCCGGTCTGCAAATTCGAAGAGAAAATTCCCCCCAAAGTGCTGACTGCTTATCAGCCCTGTTCCTTCCTTGGATGGGGAAATGGTGTGACAATTTAATAACGGGCCTGTGACAATTACATGCAAGTGGAGAGAATGAAAAACCAGCCTTGGAACAGAGATTTTTTTCTATTTTCTTTTCTGGGAATGGTACGTGGTGGTTTTGGCTTTCTCTGTGTGTAATCGGAGAGGCCCATCCATCTCTGTGTGACAGAGGAAAATTTCAGCGTTAGGAAAGTAACCTCTGATTTCTCACAAACAGCTGGGTGGGCCATGCTTTACTGGTGCTCAGGCCGAAGCAACCTTTTAAATAGAGTTGCCCAGTGTGGCTTCTGCATCCGAAAAGGCCAGTGAGCTGCTGTGTGTTTCGCGGTGGTTGCTGAGCTCTTGTTATCCTGAGCACCCCTGGTGGAGGGTCAGTGTGAAGGAGGGCATTGCCTTGAACCTGACAAGTCTTGTATCTGTCAAGGTGTTTGCTGTGGGCTGAATTGTGACCCCCAACCCCAAATTCATATGTTGAAGTCCTAACCCCCAGTATCTCAGAAGGCGACTGCATTTGGAGATAGGATCATAAAGGGGTGATTAAGGTGAAATGAGGTTATCTGGATGGGCCTTAATCCAATATACCTGGTGTCCCTAGAAGAAGAGGAAATTTGGACACAGACGTGCGCACATACAGAGAGAGACTGTGCGAAGGCACAGTGAGAAGGTGGCCATCTACACGCCCAGGAGAAGGGCCTCAGGAAGAAACGACCCTGCTGACACTTTGATCTCAGACTCGGGGCATCCAGACCTGTGAGGAAATACAGTTCTGTTGTTGGAGCCGCCCAGTCTATAATCCTTTGTTACGGCATCCCTGGCCAATGAACACACTCTTCATACACCTCCATTTGCTGAGTGTCCCAGAAGCTGAGGTCAGTTTCAGGAATCACGCTGGGAAACTTCACCTGATTCACAAGACCACTTTCTAATGGGATCCCCCTCTTCAGTAACGTTTTCCTCTGGGTGGGAGCCTGGGGTTTCTCTCTCTCACTTCGTGCCTCACTAAACTCTGTTCTGTAACGAATCACATTCTGTCCAGATACCACAATACCTGCAAACAATGTCCTCCTTGAGTAAGGAAATCAATAATACTCATTGGATTCCTGACTCGTATGGTGTTGTGTGCCGTCTCATTCCATGTTGGGTCAAGAAAAACAAACAAGAAAATGTTTTCCCTATAGTGCTGTCTTGGTTTCCCTGGCCTATTTCTACAAAACACCCTCAAAAAAAGAAGGTGTTCCAAGTTCCTATTAGAATTTCTTCATGGACACATATAGATGTATGAAATTATTAGGATGGTCCATAAAGCTCTTTATATTGTTTGTTGGATGTTGACACATGACTTGTGTTACTTTGCATATGATTGGTGTGAACCCAAAAGATTATTCTCTGTAGCTCTTAAAATGTTCACTCTTTAGGAACACTCTTAAAGTGATCAACTAAAAAACGTTGTTGCTAGTAGCATGATGCCATGTGCATTAGTTGCCTGGGGCTGCCATAACAAAGTACTACAAACTGTGTGACTTAGGGCCAGGCTCAGTGGCTCATACCTGCAATCCCAGCACTTTGGGAGGCCAAGGCAGGCAGATTGCTTGAGCTCAGGGGTTTGAGACAAGCCTGGGTAACATGGGGAGACCCTGTGTCTACAAAAATACGAAAATTACCCAGAAGTGGTGGCGAAGGGCTGTAGTCCCAGCTACTTTTGGGAGGCTGAAGTGGGAGGATCACTTGAGCCTAGGAGGTGGAGGCTGCGGTGAGCTGAGATCGCACCACTCACTGTAGGTGGGGTGACAGAGCAAGACCCTGTCTCAAAAAAACCAAAACAAGAAAGCAATAGCGACAACAACAACAAACTGTGTGGCTTAAACAATGAAAATGTAGTGCCTCATTCTGGAGACCAGAAGTCTAGGATCAAGGTGAGCTGGTTCCCTCCGAGGGCTGCAAGGAAAGGTTCTTTCCAGGCCTCTCTTCCAGCCTCTGATAGCCCCAGGCATTCCTGGCTTGAAGGGCATCCTCCCTGCATCTTCACATCATCTTCCCTCTGTGCATGTCTGCCTCTTGTTCACATTTTCCATTTAATAAAGACACAGTCATGTTGGATTAGGGCCCACCGTAATGACCTCATCTTAACTGGGTCATCTGCAAAGACTCTATTTCCAAATAAGGTCACATTCACGGATGCTGGGAGTTAGGACTCCAGCATGTTTTCGGGGGACAGAATTGACCCGTAACACCATGTTATTGTTTTTCTTATCCCATCTCATTAGCCACAAAAAGGTCTTTGGACCCTGGAAGCAAAGAGCAAGAGACAGGCAGAGGCCAAGAGGACAGTGAAGGAGGTGGGGTGGTCAGGGTTAAAAGATAGACTGCCCCGGGCATTGATGTTCCATGGGCTTTGGGTGGAGAGTGCTGCCTGGACCTTCAGGGAGCTTCATTGCCTCTGTTCCACCATGTTCTATCTTTCCGAGATGCTCACCTCCTCCCCTGCCCCGGGATGCTCACCATTGCTAAGTGCACTTGGGCTTATGGTTCACTGACAGTTCTCTTGGAGAGAGAAAGAGGGAGGCTGCGTGGAGTAGGGATGCATTGCAGAGATGCGACAGTTTTGCTGACATTCTGTTAAGGAAGACCTTAGACTCTGGAAACAGACTTGGGGTGTAAGACCCCCAGCTGGTCTGGCTTCCAGGAGAAGGCTGAGAGGTGAGCCACACCGGGCAGTATTTCTCAGTCTTATTTTTTCATCCCTATGCTCTGTAGTGAAACCCCACCTGGCAAAACCATTTTATGTTTTGTGGTTATTATTAGGACAAGCTTTATACTTTGTGGGTATTTATTTATTTATTTATTTTTGAGATATAGTTTCGCTCTTGTTGCCCAGGCTGAAGTGCAATGGCGTGATCTCAGCTCACTGCAACCTCCGCCACCCAGGTTCAAGTGATTCTCTTGCCTCAGCCTCCCCAGTAGCTGGGACTACAGGTGCCTGCCACCATACCTGGCTAATTTTTTATATTTTTAGTAGAGACAGGGTTTCACCTTGTTGGCCAGGCTGGTCTCAAACTCCTGGCGTCAAGTGATCTGCCCGCCTCAGCCTCCCAAAGTGCTGGGATTACAAGCGTGAGCCACCGCGCCTGGCTGTGGGGTTTTTATTAGGGCAAAAATAGGTGGACTGAGTATGTGTTTTGCAGCTCACTTTTCATGTCGACTCTGGAGGCCTCTCCCATCTTTTACCCCTATGGAGAGGCCCTGCATTGAGCTTTGTTGTGGGGTGGGATGGAACAGGGCAGGAGTGGGGTCCAAGCTTCTGAAAGTGTAAGGAGAGAGGATGATTAATGTCAGGCCGAGCTCTGCTTGGAACGAATTTGAGAAGTTTGAGAGAAAGGGCAGTGTCTATTGATGCTGGAAGAAAGACTGATATGAAAGCAAAGTTTTGATATCCACAAAGCATCCGATCGATATGCCTAAATCGTTTGTTAGGCTCCTCTTAGGGAACACCGTCTGTGAGTTTCTTCTCTTTTATGGTTTAACGTTACAAACACTTACAATGTATGTTATTGTGGAGACTGAATGATGATAAGCTGCTCTTAAGTTCCCACCCTGTTCCACTGTTCTTGGTAGATTTATGAGTACTAAAGGGGAAAAGATCATTCTGCACTTGGTGCCATGGAGGAAATGATTTAAAAAGTCGAGGCGGGCAATGACTTCCCGCTGCACTAATTTTACTTAGATCTTCCCTTTTTACGTTCTGTATTAGTTTCCTGCGCTGCCATACAAAGTACCATAAACTGGGTGGCGTCAAACAATAGAAATTTATTGTCTCACAGTTCTGGAGGCCAGAAGTATGAAATCAAGGCGTTGGCAGAGCCATGCTCTCCCTGTATGCTGTAGGGGAGGAGAATCTTCTTTTCTTCCTAGCTCTGGTGGTTGCCTGCAGTCTTTGGCCTGCTTTGGCTTAGAGATGCATCACTCCAGTTTCTGCCTGCAAATTCGCGTGACCTTTGCTCTGTACGTGTGTCTGTGTTTCCTCTTCTTGTAAAGACACCAGCTCTATGGGATTAGGGACCCATCCTACTCCACTATGATCTTATCTTGACTAATTACATCTGCAATGACCCTGTCTTCAAATAAGGTCACATTCTGAGGTCCTGGGGGTTAGACCTTCAACATATCCTTATGGGAGACATAGTTTAACCTATAATGTGTTCTAAACCAAACTCACTGCCTTTGCCAGTGACCGCTCTGCCTCTTCTTCATTCCCTGCTACTCCTGCTCAGCACCATCTTGGTTCCTCCATCTTCTCAGTTCCTTTTGGGTTATTCAGCTCCTGTAAGTTACACCTCTGGCTACTGGGTTTTTTTTTGTTTGTTTTTTTTTTTAGACAAAGTTTTACTCTTGTTGCCCAGGCTGGAATGCAGTGGCATGATCTCGGCTCACTACAACCTCTGCTTCCTGGGTTCAAGCAATTCTCCTGCCTCAGCCTCCCACGTAGCTGGGATTACAGGTGCCTATCACCAGGCATGGCTAATTTTTTTTAAGTAGAGACGGAGTTTCACCGTGTTGGCCAGGCTGGTCTTGAACTCTGGACCTCAAGTGATCCACCTTTCTTGGCCTCCCAAAGTGCTGGGTTTATAGGCGTGAGCCACCACGACCGGCCTCTGGCTGCTTTTTGATTTTATCTCCTACTGAGTCCCTTTGACACAGTCTAGTTTAATCCTCGTTCATTCCCCCCATCCCCTGTTCCTCGCAGCGTAAGCCGTCCTAATTGTCTAGAAGTGAACTCTAATGAGTCCACAGACCTGCTGAAAACATCTTGATGGGTCTTATTATAACAGAGCAAATTCCAAATTCTGTCCCCTGCATTCCGTGCTCTCTGTGATCAGCCCCCCATGCTGCGTTCTGAGTTTCTGTCCCAACACTGTCGGTGTCTGCTGGACAAGGTGAGCTGTCTTCCTAGGGTCTTCTGTGGGGCCTGCTGGCCGCCTTTGCTCCCGGCTGGTGCCTCTCCAGGCCCACCCTCCTAGCTCCTTTCAGCCCTACTGAGATGCCACGTTAGTTCTTGGTGGAGCCTGCCCTCCTCCACCTGGCTGGAGGTAGTTTCTCCCCGCTCTTTGTTCTGTCTCCATGTCATCTCTCTTACTCCATGCAACATCTGGAGCACAAGCAAGTGTGTGTTAGCTGCTTCCCAGGTTGCGGGATTATTTAGGCTAGAGCCAGGTCTTAGTTATTGAAACACACACACACACACACAAACTCTACTGTGCTTGTCATGATTTTTCACAAATAGTGGGTACTTTGACAGACTCGGTAGAATGCAGGTCTCCATGTGGAAGCTCTGGCTACAATTCTGAGGTTTTGTCGTGGATCAAAGGTCTCCTCTTTGAGTCTGGCTTTGAACAGCAGCACTCTGCTTGGGAGCCCTGTGCGCGCAGCGATACCTGCCCAAGTTAATCAGTACTCTGGAAGTAAGCCTTCCTCCAGAGTCAGCCTTGGGTTTATCGTGGTTTATTGTTTAACTTTCTAATGGACTGGACCCGGAGTGGTTGGGAAGAATTTCCCAGGATGGTTTCAGTATGGATCAGTAGCCTGTAGCCCTTGCGTACTTCATTCATTTTCTGAGGCTGCCATGACAAAGCGTCCACAGACCTTAGAACAATGGAAACTGGTGGTCTCACAGTAAGCCCGAAGGAGCCGGAAGTCCAAAATCAAGGTGCACCCTCTGAAGGCTTTGGGGAAGGGTCTCTTCCAGGCCCCTCTCCCAGCTTCTGGTACTTGCATGGCTACTGGCAGCATGACTCCAGCCTTCCCATGGCACTCTCTGTGTGTCTCTATGTCCAAATTTCCCCTTTTTATAAGGACGCCAGTCATATTGGATTAGGGTGCACACGAATAATGTCATCTTTATTAATTACATCTGCAATGACCTCATTTCCAAACAAGGTCACCTTCTGAGCGTCTGAGCATGCTAGGATTTCAACATGAAATTTGTTGGGGGACACATAACACGTAACAGGTTCTCAGCTTGGGTTCTTCTATAGCATCTGGGGTGTGTCTGCTGGGTGACTTGGTTGGTCACTGAAGTTTGCAGAGGGGAGAGAGAGACACTTAGAGGTGAGGAGAAGGGGGTGACCATCTCCACCTGTACTGTCCCCCTCTAGGCCCTGGGAAGACAACTCTCGGTTTGTCCACCTGGCTATTAATGCATTGCCCCGAGTTCTCTGATACGGAGGCCTCGGGCTGGTAGCGGGAGTGATGAACTCGGGCTGAGCAGGCAGCCTGGGTCACTTCTGCTTGGCAGGCTGCAGAGATTGGCAGGCTGCCTCGGAGGGAGCTTTGAAGTCTCAAAGTGAAGGACCCAGGGTCAGTCACATCTGTGTGTAGCTAATGTTTAAACTTGTAACTCACCTCTTCTGTTTCCCACCTGTACTGCTTCTCCCTCTGCAAACTAAGCTCTGATGCTCAGGTGTGGTAAGGCTCCTCCTGTATGCTAAGAGAGCATACGTTGTCTTGTTAGGATGCCATGGTGTAGAGATTTGGGAATTATGCTTTTAAAGTGACAGATATAGAGAGTAAGATGTTTTTGTTTTTCTTTGGTCACATTGAACTACTACCTGATTTAGGTGTTCACAATGATCAAATAACCCACTGGGTTATTTGAGGCCCAGCTCAGGCCTCAACCAGGTCATACCACCCGTCTAGATGGCAAGGGTCTACTTAGCTGTCAGTTGAGAGTCACATCCATGCCTGACCATGTCCCAGCTGGACAACCTGTGGGCAAGTTACTTTCTTTTTTTTTGAGATGGAGTTTCGCTCTTGTTGCTCAGGCTGGAGTGCAGTGGCGCGATCTCGGCTCACCGCAACCTCCACCTCCCGAATTCAAGCGATTCTCCTGCCTCAGCCTCCCGAGTGGCTGGGATTCCAGGCATGCACCACCATGCCTGGCTAATTTTGTATGTTTAGTAGAGATGGGGTTTCTCCATGTTGGTCAGGCTGGTCTCGAACTCCTGCCCACAGGTGATCTACCTGCCTCGGCCTCCGAAAGTGCTAGGATTACAGGTGTGAGCTACCGTCCCTGGCCGTGGGCAGGTTTCTTAATCTGTGTGAACCAAAAGTTTCCCCTCTGTAAAAAGGGGAAATAATGGCATCTTCTTCCTCGCAGGGTTGTGTGGGTTACGTGAAACATGTACAGTGTTTTACAGGGTCTTGCTTGTCAAGTGCTGATTCAGTGAAACTAGTCCCAGTTGGAGGTTTATATGGCTTGATGACTGTGGTCCACACCTGTGCCTTTTGTTTTCACACCGTGTAACTGACAGAGAAATGGTGATTGTCCAAATAACTCATCAATTGCATGCTTATTGACAGCTAAACTAGTTAATTTAGACCACTAAATGGATCGCCTAGCCACTTGGAATATTTACTAAGCTTAAGTTCATCAGACAGTTGCCTAAATTTATTTATTGATTCTCTAGACCATGGAGATCCACCCTATGTGCTGCTTAATTATAAGCTCTCACACTATTAATCTTTTCTTTATGTAATGATAAAATGTGTTTAATATAATGAGATTAACACTACTGATCCACTTTTAAAAATATGATCATGATCAAAGTGTCTAATTTTGCTTTTATTTTTCTTGGTGCGGGGGAGAGGTGGAATTTACAACCAGTAAATCTTGATTCCCATGAAAGCCATATTAAACTCTTTCTAACATGATTTTGACATAACAAAGCTCCACTAATGTTGATGAAAGCAATGGATAACTGATGCTTGACCCAAATTCAGAGTATGGGGCCCAGTGGGGTAGGAAATCATAAACTCAGAATAGTAACTCCAATCACAGCTACCCCTCCACCACAAATCAAAAAAGACAGCTCAGAATTTAAAATGTATTTTCATAATGATTACGTTCTTGTAAGTGGAAAACATCCCTTTGAAGTTGATGATATTCTGCTCTCTAGAAATAATTCTTTTATTGAACTTGACTATATAAATATTCATGTTGCTGCATGTGTATATTTCATATTGTTTCATTAGTTACTTTTTAGTCATTGGAATAGTAAAAAATGTTCGCTAGGTACTAAAAATACTGTGGAGTTGAAAATAATTTTCATTCTTGGCCACACAGATTAATTTACTCTTGCCAAAAAAAAAAAAAAAAAAAAATTACCTTTACAGCCAGGCGGTTGACTAAATGATGAATAAGAAGTCTCTATTTTAAAAGAATTTTGAAAGTTAGTGTCCTGGAGAGAATAGAAATGTTTGTGTTGCAGTCTTGGAATTGTCTATGTGACTCTAGGCAAGTCCCCAAGCCTCTATTAAATAAAATTTACCCCTCCGTTAATGGAAACAAAAGTAAAACCCCCAACTGTTCCTTCAGTGATCACAGTTTCAAAAGGACTTTGCTATTTCTGCATGTTCACAAGATGGGATCCAGAAGCTTTTGGAAAAAGTAAGAGGAATGTTTTAAGTCAGTTTTTCTAAAACATCCTTAGGTTGTATCTAATGGGATCAACAGTATTGGTTAAAAGTCATTGGTTTCCTCTTTTTGTCTTCTGATAGCTGATTTAGATGATGTTACTCTTAAGTCGTGATGCTGTTTAAGAAAACTAAACAAAATCAACTAAAATAGCCCACTTGGGGGTAGCTGTGAATTTCTCATCCAATACTTACAGTTACTGCAAGAGTTTAAGTACCTCTTTATGGAGGTATTTTGAGTTCCCCTTTTCCTGTAAGCTACGCAATTAGTCTCGGTTCTCCATCTAGTATACAAATCATGGCTATTCACCACAAAAGATTGGCCTTTTATGTTCAAATATTGAAATCCCGGGAGATTTTGACATGGATTTTGCTTCAAGAAATCTTTTTGGGTCTAC
Source organism: Chlorocebus sabaeus (assembly GCF_047675955.1). Taxonomy (NCBI): domain Eukaryota; kingdom Metazoa; phylum Chordata; class Mammalia; order Primates; family Cercopithecidae; genus Chlorocebus; species Chlorocebus sabaeus. Next base: position 70,278,330 of record NC_132905.1, on the reverse strand, counting down.
TCTTTGGGCCCCTTCTGTCTCTGTTTACATTTTGCTAAAGTTTAAATGGTTGAACAAATGGTAAAGAATAGAAACGACATTTATCTGATATTTCCTAAACTTTATGCGTCACTGAAAGCAGCTGACAAAATGAAAATCCAAGGTGACTAATGCAAATAAAAAGATGGTGACCTCTTTTTGCAAAGATAAGCAAGAAGTAGAGATGTCTCCAGAGATGCCAACGATAGCCTTATTTGCAGAAAAGTTAATAGCTTAAAATAGCATTTAGAAAACCATAAATTGGGAAAACATGCGACAGAGAAAAGGAACTCAAAGCATCAAGTTTGCTTGGAGATGTTTTGGGATTGTTGGTGTTTCCTCACGTTGTGTTGCTTCCTCTCAGGAGTTTCCCTGGGTCTTCGCTGTTTTAGATCTGTTTTTTTCCTTAGTACTAAAATTCATGATTAAATTTTACTGGTGTTATGGGCTAAATTGTATCCCACCCCCAAATTCATGTGTTGAAGCCTTAACTCCTAGTAGTACCATAGAATGTGATTCGATTTGGAGATAGTCTTTAAAGAGGTAGTTGAGTGGGATGTGGTGGCTAACACCTGTAATCCCAGCACTTTGGGAGGCCAAGGTGGGCGGATCACCTGAAGTCAGGAGTTTGAGACCAGCCCGGTCAACATGGTGAAACCCTGTCTCTACTAAAAATAGTAGCCGGCGTGGTGGTGCGCGCCTGTAATCCCAGCTACTCAGGAGGCTGAGACTGGAGAATTGCTTGAACCTGGGAGGCAGAGGTTGCAGTGAGCTGAGATTGCACCACTGCACTACAGCCTGGGCAATAGAGTGAGACTGTGTCTCAAAAAAAAAAGAAGAAAAAAGAAAAAAAAAAAGAGGTAGTTGAGTTAAAGTGAGGTCCTGTGGGTGGGCCTTGATCCAGTCTGATTGGTGTCTTTATAAGAAGAGGCAATTTGGACACGCACACATAGGGAAGATTGTATGAAGACACGATGAGAAGATAAATGGGGTGATAGGAAATAGACTATTAGTTAATTTCACCTGTTTCTTTTTACTTTTTAAAGCCATCTACAAGCCTAGGAGAGAGGCCCCAGAAGTAACCAATCCTGCTTACACCTTGATCTCAGACTTGTATCTTTTCAAAACTATGAGACAGTAAGCCACACAGTCTGTGATACTTTGTTGTGACAGCCCTAGCAAATGAACACAGTGGGAGATAGTAATTAAAATGATTGAAAGAGCAAAATGTATTGAAAAAGAAAAAGGAGTCAAGGCCCGCATCTTACGATCTCCATGTTGCTCTTCCCACCCTGTGCACACGTGTGAGCAAACCCGCGCCCACCTCCCACTGAGCTCTCTGTTATCTGCTTCTGGATTCCTGGCCCTTCCTGAGAGCCATTATCTGCTGTCAGTGGAAGCAGAGCATTCATTATTCCCAGCCAGTGGAGGGAGGCCAGAAGGATTAATGGAGTCATTGCAGGAACACAAATTCTGCTTTGTACAGACTGACACCATAAACGCACAGGAATAAATCAGGGCAGAGCGGAAGAAAGACCTACTTTTCCCTTTCTCATGAACACAGGCATGGGGGCTGGCCCCGATGTTTAGTGTGTGATTTAGGTGGGGAGGAAGGAAGCCTTGTGTTCTCTTGGCATAGAGAAGCCATCTGCAGAGGTTTATTGAGGACCTCCTGTAAATGGGTCACCAGCGGGCCAGAGACTGGGAGGACCTGTGATAAGGATTCCTGTGTTCAGTTTAGTGTACAACTGTTATTTTGATTGATTGATTGATTTTTTCCTGGAGCTGCTGTGTCTCTCCCTCCCCTGGGTTTTTGCACCCCTGCCCCTGCCATGCACTGACTTGCTTTGATATTTCCCCTTAGCATCATCTGCATCTATTAGCTATACTTAATTCCACTGTGTTGTCCTTATTGTTGGCTCAGTTTTAGCTACAATTAATGGATGGTCACTATGTGCAAGCACATAGTGCTTGCATGATTTACCTTGGCCACCATTATTATCCCTGGCTTACTGATGAACAATCGGAGGCTTACTGAGGTTAAGTTTCTTGCCTAGGATTTCTCAGTACTGGGACTCTGACCTTAGCTGGGTTCCCAAAGGCATGATTTAATTCTCATTACAAATGTGGGTGACTGGTAATCGTGTATGCACTTTGCAGATGAGAAAACAGAGCATTTCTTCCTTCATTCATTCATTCTTCAGATTGTGTGGTTGCTGTTGTTGTTTGTTTAATGGTTTTTGAGAGAGAATCTTGTTCTGTCACCCAGGCTGGAAGGCAGTGGAATGATCTCAGCTCATTGCAACCTCTGCCTCCCGGGCTCAGGCTCCTGCCTCAGCCTCCCCAGCAGCTGGGACCACAGATGTGTGCCATCGTATGCGGCTAATGTTTGTGTTTTTTGTAGAGATGGGGCTTCACCATGTTGCCCAGGCTGGTCTCAAACTCCTGGGCTCAAGCGATCTGCCTACCTCAGCCTCCTAAAGTGCTGGGATTACAGGCGTGAGCCCCTGCACCCGGCCCAGACTCTTGTGTTTTGAGCGCTGGGTTTCAGGCGGGCAGTCAGCTGGTCCCTGGGCCCAGAGGGTGAGTGGTTTGCCCAAAGCCAGGCAGCCAGAACTTCGCTGTCCCATACAGTTGCCTCTCACCACATGTAGCTGTTGAGCACTTGAAATGTGCCTGGTCTGGCTGGGCGTGGTGGCTCACACCTGTAATCCCAGCACTTTGGGAGGCCAACGTGGGTGGATCACCTGAGGTCAGGAGTTTGAGACCCGCCTGGCCAACATGGTGAAACTCTGGCCCTACGAAAAATAGAAAAATTAGCTGGGCATGGTGGTGGGTGCCTGTAATCCCAGCTGAGGCTGAGGCAGGAGAATTTCTTGAACCCGGGAGGTAGAGGTTGTAGTGAGCTGAGATCTTGCCATTGCATTCCAGCCTGGGCAACATGAATGAAACTCCATCTCAAAAAAAAAAAAAAAAAAAAAAGGAAAAAAAGAAAAAAAAGAAATACACCGTGTCCTAACTGAGATGTGCTTCAATTGTAAAACACACACTAGATCTCAAAACGTCATAGTTTGAAAAAAAAAGAATGCAAAATATCTCTTTAAGAATTTCAAAATATTGGTCACATGCTGAGATGATAATATTTTAGATAAATAGGGTTATAGGAAATAGAATGTTAGTTGATTTCACCTGTGTCCTTTTACTTACGGTGGCTACTAGGAAATGTAAAATGACTTATGTGGCTTACAGATCTTGGTTGCACGGCACTGGTCATATGGCTGAGGCAAGGATGTCTCCTGTGGATTCTCTTGTGCCATTCTGAGGTTGCTCAGAGGTACCGGTTGTTCCCTCTGAACCAAGAGTGACAGTGCCCAGGTGGGGATTGATGGGTCGGACATGTGAGAAGCAGGGAGGCAGCACAGGGCACCTGGAAGATATAAAAAGTAGAGAGGAGTCACAACCATGTGAATATATTTCACACCTCTGACCTGTGCACTTAAAAATGGTGAGGACAGGCCGGGCATGCTGGCCTGTTAATCCCAGCACTGTGGGAGGCCGAGGCAGGCGGATTACTTGAGGTCAGGAGTTGAGACCAGCCTGGCCAACACAGTGAAACCCTGTCTCTACTAAAAATACAAGAATTAGCCAGGCGTGGTGGCGGGCACCTGTAGTCCCAGCTACTAGGGAGGCTGAGGTGGGAGGATCACTTGAACCTGGGAGAGGGAGGTTGCAGTGAGCTGAGATCACGCCATTGCACTCCAGCCTGGGTGACGGAGTGAGTCTCTATCTCAAAAGAAAAAAAAATAATGGTGAGGACCATAACTTTTATTTAGGTATTTTTACTACAATAATAAAAAAATTTTTGTTTTTAAATGAACAAAAACTTAAGGAGTCTGTGTCTCGCTATGACTATTGTGTAAAAGCATTTAAAGAATGAAAATTTTATTTGACCGTAGGCAATGGGGCTAAACAAAAATTGATAGAATGTAAGCTAGTCAAAATAAACTTTGTTCCAAGAAAAAAAAAAGGGGAGAGGGAGGTGTGGGTGGGAGTCGGGGTGTGCTGGCAGCAGATCACGAAGGACTTTCAATTTCTCGTCGAGGAATCTGGACTTTATTTAGACAATGACCATAACTCTCCTTAGAAAGAAGACTCTGGGGCCTTGTGCGAGAAGGGGCTGAAAGCCAGGAGGGTGGAGGAGTGCTGTGGGCCTGTCAGGAGGCTGGCCAGAGCAGGGGGTGGCCAGGAAGGAACCTTCTGGAGGAGACTTGGCAATCCGTTGTAGGGAGGGACAAGGGGGAAGGGGATGAACCGGTCAGACAACAGGTGGGGAGAAGGCAGGCCTCAGCGAGGAGGAACGATTGTGAATGTGTGACTTCAGAGAGGCAGGGAGGGAGAGTGGGGTGCAGGCTGCCCACCACGTCGGGGTGTCCGCTGGGATTCTCAGCAAGTCCCCCGTCATGGCTGGCGAGGGGTGGTCATGCATAACCAGCCCATTGTTTTTTGGATGCTGTGGATCTGTTTGCTTTTAGATTATGTAATTTGAGGCGTCCTCTCTGTTGTTGCAGAGTTACACTCTGGATGATTAAAAATGGGGCAGAGTTGGGAGAGGCTGGGAACAGACAGGGCTACTGGGGAATGGGAGTTTCTGAGGATTTAAGACCATCGGGTGTTCAGGGTTTTTTTTCGCCAATATATTTATCAATTGTGTTTCAGGGCTCAAACAAACATTTTGGGGAATACCAAGATGAATCACACATGATCTCAAAAAACTTGTAAACTGGGCCCTTTTGACTCTTTTCCAAACCAAAGAGAAATGATGCTAGCATTACCTGTTTTAACAATACTCACTTCCCCTTAAGATTCCTGAGTTTTGGTGCACTGCAAGTGGGCAGCACTCTGGAGGGACTGAGGGTTAATTTTATCCTTGTGGATAATAAATGCATCTTGGACAAAGCAAGAACACATATTTTAACTAAGTTACAGGCTTCTGATAAGAATTCCAGCAATTGCACAAGCCCCACAGTTGTCTGTCCAGCCCAGCCATTCTACCTTGCTGTCTCAAAATCCTCCGTTTTGCATTCCTCTCTGGCAAGAACCAGTTTCTAGTTTCTCACCAGCAGGATACGTTTCCAGGGTGATTTGCTTACTGAATTGGAGCCCGGGCGCAGAGGATCCCCGGGAAAGAGGCTTCAGAACGCCCCTGGGTGGGCGTGGGAGGGTTTCCCAGACCTGCGTTGGATGCTGACATTGTTTTTTCCTTAGAGTCTTGCTTTTTGCCTTGGCCCAGCACCTGGTTCTGTGAGCATCGCCAAGATCAGTCCTAATGAGCTCTGTTGTTTAAACTGGGGAAGGAAACTTTTTTCCCTCATTTACAAAAAGGCGAATTTTAGCTCAGCCGCAGGAGGGTGGCCAGCGGGCAGCCAGGGGTCAGAGGCAGTTGAGCAGCTGCTACATAAATAGCAGCAATTAATGGGCCCCTGTAAAGGACAGGGATGTGTGTGTTTGCTGTCTAGCATTGTTTCTCTGCGAATCGGAGCTACACTGAAATTAATTATAAAGCCAGCAAAGGATATTTTCTGCTTTCTGTTAAATAAGTATCATCCACACAGGAGCACGTTCCACTTGGATGCATTTACACACATCGTTTCTTTGGAAGACGGTGTGAAACCAATTTATTTTCAAAACTCCCTACTGGGTCATGCTAATCACCACAGTTTTCAGCCCTTTTATTCGGGCTTGGGCTGGAGCAGGGAGCCCTCAGGCCCTCGTCATTTCCTTCATTGCTTTGGGGGCTTTCCCTTTGCCAACCCTGCCCAAATCATTTCTTCCAGTGCTGTCGACCAGGTTTGAATTTTTATGATGAGATTTACAAAGCAAGCCATTCTGTTATTACTAATAACCATCATAAAGGTTTCATACAGGTTCTGCTTTGGTTTGCTGGGGCCAGTATAGTAAATAACGCAGACCTGGGGGACCTTCAACAACAGACGTTGATTTTCTCTGAGTTCTGCAGGCTGGAAGCCTGAGTTCAAGGGATCAGTAGGTTTGGTTTCTCCTGAGGCCTCCTCTCCTTGGCTGACTGAAGGCTGCCTTCCCACTGTGTCTTCACACAGACATCCTCTGTGCTCTCATCCCTGGTGTCTCTCTCTCTGTATCAAGACACCAGTTCTGTTGGATCAGGGCATGACCCTCATGTCCTCATTTAACCTTATTTCCCTTTATAAGGCCCTGTTTCCAAATACAGCCATCTTTCTCTATCTGCAGGGATTGGTTTCAGGACTCCTTCTTTGTTTCTGAGACAGAGTCTCACTCTGTCACTCAGGTTGGAGTACAGGTTGCTCACCGTAACGTCTGCCTTTCGGGTTCAAGTGATTCTCATGCCTTAGCCTCCCGAGTAGCTGGGATTACAGGCATGCGCCACCACATCTGACTAATTTTTGTATTTTTAGTAAAAACAGTGTTTTGCCATGTTGGCCAGCCTGGTCTCGAACTCCCAACCTCAGGTGATCCGCCCACCTCGGCCTCCCAAAGTGCCGGGCAGGATCTCCTTCTGATACCACAATCCAAGGATGCTCCAGTTCCTGATAACAAATAGTGTCGTATTTGCATATATCCTATACCTATCCTCCTGTATATTTTAAATCATCCCCACCTTACTTAGCATACCTAATGCAATGCCTACACATCACTTCATTCATGTGGATTCAACTCAGCACTTGGCATGTGGCAAATTCACGTTTTGCCTATTGGAACTTTGTGAATTATTTTTTCCCCAACATTTCTGATCTGAGGTTGGAACCCATGGAGGGTCAACTATACAGTCACAGTGGGGCTAGAGCTGGAATTTTGGGGGAGGACATGACTTAGCCCATAACAGGTTCTGAAATAGGCACTTGGATGCATTCATTCAAGAAATACTCATTGAGTGCCGCCTGTGTGCGGGGGCTGTTCTGGATGTGGTAAGCATGTCAGTGAGGGACCATACCCTCCCTTCTGGGGCTTCCAGGCGTGGGGCAGATTCCATGCTCACTTGTTCTATGGGACTTCAGAGGTGCTAAGTGCTGTGGGACAAATAGCCCCGGGGCACATGGGTTGTGAGCTCCAGGTGATGCGGTTATAAATGGGTGAGTCAGGGAAGCTTCTCTGAGAGCTGACATTTCGGCAGGATCTTAGAGGTCGAGGGAGTGCTATGTGGCCAAGGCCCCCGGGGAGGAACACCCCTGTTTCTGCTGCTGAGGAACAGCGAGGAGGCGGTCAAGCCGAGGGCTGCCTGATGGGAGTGGCACAGGCGTCCTCAGAACACGGTTTCTTTCCTTTGGGAGCCACGGGGAGCCTGGGTGTGTTTTCATGGTCCTCGCTTTTGGGGAGCCTTCCTGTCCCTCTAAATTAGCTGCTCTGGAGAAGGCGACAGCTCAGACAAGTTTGGGAGAGGGATGGAGTGCCCACCAAGGGGACAGCCCAGAATTAGACATTGGCATGTCAGGAATTTTACGGGGGCACATGGGGGCTGGTGGTGAAGAATGAGGGTCCTTCTGTCATGGATCGCCTGCTGTAATGCTGCACCCGTGAGGTCTCCCCAGCACCCCCTCTCCCCGTGACCTGTCCTCAACTCTTAGTCACACTTTTAGGAGGCCAGAAACCATCTTCTGCGGCAGGAAAGGCTGGACAGCAAGCAGGGACGATGACAGCCCACTGCCTTGGACTCAGCACGGATCCTCAATTTCTGTCTCTGTGGGGACTTTCCACAGCGGCTCGGTCTCCTCATGCCTACTTCTTAGCATTGGCATTCGGCGTCAGTTGTACAGCTGCTGTCCACCCCAAAGTGGAATCTGGAAGGCACACCTGGGATCGGGACTGGCCGTGGCCGTGCATCCGTCCTTCCCCCCCGTCCCTCCCTCCCCATCTTCTTTCCAGGTCTATGCTGGCCCTGTTGTTGTCCAGGGCATGCTGATGGAGCTCCTTCCAGGTTCCTGATGTGGTGCTGGACACTGGACACACCAGGTTCAGTCACTTTTGAAATGGCCAAGGGTTTGGTGCCCGGAAGGGGGTTCTGGAAGTGTTCTAGGAAAAGAATGGGCCTGGCCTAGAGAGAAAGGTGAGAAGGAGCCCAAAGGGCTGATCCCAGCAGGGGTCTGGAGGTGGGAGAATTTCGTGTGGTGACTAAGGAAACCCTATTGTAGCCTAGTGAGTTACGGGGAAAAATAGGGTTAGGAGATTGTGAGTGCCTCAGTCGGGGGAGGAGAGGGGTAGAGTTGTAATTAGGCTGGTTGGGGAAGTCTCTCTGAGAAGGGGACATTTCTCTCTTTTTTTGTTCGAGATAGGGCCTCACTCTGTCTCCCAGGCTGGAGTGCAGTGGTGTGATCACGGCTCACTGCAGCATCAACCTCCCAGGGTCAAGCCCTTTTCCCACGTCAGCCTCTCAAGGAGCTGGGAACACAGGCCTGCACCCCCATGCCTGGCTAAGTTTTTGTATTTGTTTGGTAGAGACGGGGTTTCACCATGTGGCCCAGGCTGGTTTGGAACTCCTGGGCTCAAGCTATCTGCCTGGGGGACATTTCTCACGCAGAGGTCTGTGAACTCTGCATCATGATCGCACACTGGCTGAAACTATGTCCACAGATAGCACCCACATTTGATTTAAATGATTTTAATGTTTGAAGGGAAGGCACTGGTCTACATACATTGTAACTGGGAAATCTGAGGGCTTAAGTGGTGGGACTTCTCAAGGCAGTAGTAGAGATGACCAAGAACTTATACTGACCTCCTGTAGTGCCCTGGTGGGATCTTCCACACATGCATTCATTTATTCATTGATTCCCTCTTTCCCTTGCTCCCGTGAGCCCAGCCCTGTGCTAGGTGCTGGGAGGTCAGACACCATTCCTGCTTTCGTGGAAAGTACGGTGGAGGGTATCACAGCAGCGAAGCGTGCGTGTGATGGGAGTGACAGCTGGGGAGGCCCAGAGCGACCCCAGCCAGTCTGGATGGGGAAGCAAACTGTAACCTGAGGCCAGCGGCGGGTGGGAACTGGGGTTGACCTGGCCAAAAGTGTGTGGGAGGGAATTCCAGGCCGGCTGCGTGGGGGTGGGAGACAGGAGGCAGAGAGATTAGCAGGGAGGCCCAACTCTGCCAGAGGGATGACGGCTGCAGCCGGGGAGGGAGATTGTCCAAGGTGGAGGTGACAGACTCTTGGTGATGAATGAGGTGTGGGAATAGGGGCGGGATGACTGGAGGAGGATGTTACAGTAGGGCCACCTGTGGATGGTGGTGCTGTAGGCTGAGCTGGGAGCCCCAGAGAGGAGTTGGGGCAGTGGGAGGTGACAGGCTCGGAGGCCCACAGAGTATCCAGGTGGAGATGGCCAGAGGCACGTCAGAGCTCGGGAAGAGGTGTGAGCAGGACAGGCATTGGCACTCATGGGCAGATGGACAGACACGAGCGTGCTGGAAGTGGAGGGGTGGACGCCTGCCTCCCCAGCAGAGGAAGGCCTGGGACAGAACCTCAGGGAGGCTACAGGGGGAGAAGCAGGAGGTGTGGGACCTGGGAGGGCAAGGGGACTGTGAGAGGTCAGCAGGGAGGGTGGCCTCTGGGTACCGGGGACCCTGGTGAGACAGTCAGAGGGAGTGGTGGAAGTGGCAATCCGGGGCAGGGGCTGTCTGGCTTCCGTGTCTACACACTCCTCGGAACCAAACACGCAGAGCCTACTGACCACCACTTATTGAGGACTCTGATGAATGCTCTCAGAGGCAGGGTTTGCAGCTTCAGAGTCTGCGTGCCCAGCTGCTGTTGCTGTGACGTCTCCAGACTAGGGAAGGCAGGAGGAGGGTGGAAGAGGAACTATAAGACCTGGCCCTAGGCTGGGCGCCGTGGCTCATGCCTGTAATCCTAGCACTTTGGGAGGCCGAGGCGGGCGGATCATCTGTGGTCAGGAGTTCAAGACCAGCCTGACCAACATGGAGAAACCCCATCTCTACTAAAAATACAAAATTAGCCGGGTGTGGTGGCACATGCCTGTAATCCCAGCCACTAGGGAGGCTGAGGCAGGAGAATCGCTTGAACCCAGGAGGTGGAGGTTGCAGTGAGCTGAGATCTTGCCATTGCACTCCAGCCTGGGCAACAGGAGTGAAACTCTGTCTCAAAACAAAACAAAAAAACACGACCTGGCCCTAGTCCTCAGTAAATGAATGCTAGCGCTTTGTTCTTACATTTTTACTCTTCCGCAGGGAATCCTGTAGAACTGTAGGATGCTCAGATGGTCTATTAGCCTGCTCAGGCTGCCATAACAAAATACCATGGACTAGGTGGCTTGAAACAACAGAAATTCATGTTTCACAGTCCTGGAGTCTGGAAGTCCGAGATCAAGGTGCCAGTGGCGTTGGTTTCTCCCAAGGCTCTCCCCTTGGCTTCTAGATGACTGCCTTCTCTCTGTGTCCTCACATGGCCTTTCTGTGCAGGCTCAGAGATAGAGTTCTGGTGTCTCTTCCCCTTCTAATAAGGACATCGGTCCTATGGGATTAGAGCCCACTCTAATGACCTCATTTAATGTTAATAACCTCTTTAAAGTCTCTCTCTCTTCAGTCACATTGGGGGTTAGTGCTTCAACATACACAATTCTGTCTATTGCAGATGGCAATCTTGAACCATTACAAAGAATCTGAATTATCCTCCCCGCCTCCACAAATGTACCTAAAGATCCATGACTCTTTTATAGTACAGGTTAATTATCCCTTCTCTGCTTGGGACCAGAAGTGTTTTAGATTAGGGATATTTTTTTGTTTGTTTGTTTGCTTTATACCCAGTGGAGCACCCTTAATTCCAAATACTCCAGTGGGCATTTTCTGTAGGTGTCATGTTGATGCTTAACAAGTTTCAGATTCTGGAACATGTTGGATTTTGGGTCTTCAGGTTAGAGATTAGAGATGTTCAACCTGCACACACTTATACCTAGAACACTGGCAGGTATATTTTAGTGCTTAATAAATGTTTATTGAAGAAGGAAAGATTCATTTGAGTTTAACATACAGTATTCATTAAGAAACCAAAGTGTTCTGGGAAGAAAGCTTTTTGGGGGATAATTTCCATGTGAAAAGAAAACGCAGTTGATCAGGGCTTCCCATTCCCTGTGCATTTTGATTATTTAAAACATGGTGTAAAAGTGCTTTGATTAAGGAAAGGCTATGAACTTTCTAAAACATAGCACATTGTATAATGTGTACAACACGTGTGTATATTTCTGCGATATTAAAGAGGAGTCTCTTTGATCAGTATTTTTTTTCTTCCTCTCAGTCGTACCGAAGATCCATTTTACATCTGACTTCTCATTTTGGAGATTGGATACATCAATACTTGATGTGTTTCAGAGTAATGAATTTTAAAGGCAGTGAAGGGTGATACAGGAGGAAGGGATGAATTTAAAATCCTGTTAACTCTGATCCTATGTAGACAGTCTCAGCTAAGTCAATATTTAAAGAAGATGAGAGACTCGCCTGATAGGAAGTCACTGCATTGGGATTTAAAAGCAACTCTATTCCAGAGAGTTCAAAACACTGAGATACAGTTCAGCCTTCTTTTTTAATATGCTGAAGCCACCGGTCAAGGAAATGCACATTTTTTTTTCCTTGGCTGAACTGAGCTTGAATGCTTTTTTACCCTCTCTACGGGTTGATTCATTGAAAGTAAATTGGTAGTGATAATAACAGCGTCAATTTAAGGAGCACTTCGTATGTGCCACACACTGTACTAAGTGCTTTCTTTATGTCCATTATCTTAGAGACCTATTGGTTGATGGAAGTGTGTGTCATTACTGGGTACATTACTGGGCCTGGGTCATTTTGTGCATCCCTTATTCTAAGTAAAATTCTACCTTGGTTTTTTTCCTCCTAATACCTAACAAAGGCCATCAAGCATGAATTCCTTGAAGGTTAGCAAATGACCCCTCTTCTGATGGGTTGGGATCCGCACACATGGCCTCTTCCTCCTGTCCTGTGTTGAGGAGAGCAGTGCTTGCCCTTTCATGCAGGGCCAACTCTTCCTCCTCTTCCTTTCCTTCCTTAAGCTTTCCTCTCTCTTTCTTTTCTTTCCTCTCTCTCTTTTTTTTTTTTTTTTTCTGAGATGGAGTCTCGCTCTGTCACCCAGGCTGGAGTGCAATGGAGCTTTCTTGGCTCACTGCAGGCTGTGCCTCCCAGGTTCAAGTGATTCTCCTGCCTCAGCCTCCCAAGTAGCTGGGACAGGTGTGCATCACCATGCCCAGCTAATTTTTGTATTTTCAGTAGAGATGGGGTTTCACCAGGGGTTTGGCCAGGCTGGTCTCAAACTCCTAACTTCAAGAGATCCGCCTGCCTCAGCCTCCCAAAATGCTGGGGTGACGGGTGTGAGCCACCACACCTGGGTGGATTTCCTCTCTTTCTGTCTCTCCTGCATCTTGTATTTCTTTATCTCTGTAGCTGCTGCTAGTGAATTTTTGGCCTTGAGGGATTCCCATTGCTTTCTTACGAGCTTAGCTATTTATTTAAAAGTGGTTTGCTGATTTTATCCATCATCATCGATTGGTGTTGTTTGTTTGTCAGGGAAGGAGGAGGGTGGAGTTACCATGTTGTGAGAAATGCTTTCTGTTTTTCCTTTTTCTGAGACAGGGTCTCACTCTGTCGCCTAGGCTTGAGTGCAGTGGTGAGATCATAGCTCACTGCAGCTGGAACTCCCGGACTCAAGTGATCCACACACCTCAGCCTCCTGAGCAGCTGGGCCTACAGGCATGAGCCACCACGCCTGGTTAATTTTTGTGAGATGAGGTTTCGCCATGTTGCACAAGCTGCTATTTCTTAATTAATAAAAGAAGTTGATGAATAATCTCTTTCAACTGTCATATACTGGAACTGTGCTATTCTCTTTCTACTAATTTTCCACCACTGCAGGACTTTGCTACTGATCTTGGAAATATGGGAGAAATCTTTGGAAAACTGATTCCTTTGTAAAATTTTGAAAAGCCTTGCAACTTGGATCTGTTGATCAGCCTTGGTTTTAGTGATCTTTGACAGAAATTTGTTTTTCTTGTGCTCGTGATGACATCCAGGCTTAGATACCCTCCTGAAACTCCCATTCCCAAACACACACACGCACGCACGCACGCACGCATGTACGCACACACGCACGCACGCATGCACACAGACACCCTGGACTGAATTGGGAGTTTTCCGGTGGCATTGGCTGGGGGCCTCATTCTTAAGTGAATCGGTGAACCTGCAGCGTTGGTAAGAGCTATTGATTGGTGTGGTGCTATCACTCCTGTTGCCTGGAACATGCTAAACCTGCTTATTTTACTGCCATTTGATAGCAGAGATTTAATTTCACTCTGTAAAACTCTCCCGACTCAAGCAGTTTATTTTGCAGCTAGAGATCCATCATTGCATTGGGCTTTACCCAGTTAGAGTCAGTGTTAGCTTTGTTTTGCCTGCAAACCTCTGATTACTGTCAAATTGAATTAGATGTCTCCCTTTGCTGATCACTGATTGACTTTTCCTTAATTTCCCATTCATTTTTTCCCCATTTCAGTTGTTATAGATGAAGTTGATTAAATGGTTTTGTGTAATCAAGAATGGCGTTCCATTTCAGTGTGATCAACACGGAGCTTGTAAGTCAGGGGGTGGATGAAAACAAGCTGGTAATGAGCTGGCATTTGAAAATCGAGAGGAAGCTTAATAGGAAACCTTCTCCCGGGTGAGGTAGCTTAAGGGCTCAGGGTTTTCAGGGAGGGACTGTTGACTGGCAGAACTCGGGAATCAAGGTGTCAGATGAGGGTAGGGCACACACCAGGGATGTTAGTTTCCTGCTGCTGCTGTAACAAATGACCACAAACTTGGTGGCTTAAAACAACAGAAAGTGATTCCCTCAGTCTGGAGGCTGGAAGTTCAAAATCAGTCTCATAGGAGATCACGGTGTCAGTAAGGCCATGGTTCCTTCAGAGACCCAAGGGGAAACTTGGACTTGGCTTGTCCCAGCCCCTGGTGGCTGCCGGCATCTCCTGGGCTTGTGGCCACGTTATTCTCTGTCTCCACCTTCACTTTGCTTTCTTCTCTGCTTGTCTATCTATCTGATCCTCTCCCTCTTTTAAAGACACTTTTGATGGCATTTAGAACTCACCCAGTTAATCTAGGACAGCCTCCCCATCTCAAAACCATTAACTTCATCATGTCTGCAGAGTCCCATCCCCCTAAAGATGACATTTTCAGGTTCCAGGGATTAGGGTGTGGACCTATCTTTGGGAGGCCATTGTTCGACTTACCACACTGGGCCTGCTTCACAGAAGGCTTTGGTACAATGGCCCAAGGCCGGGGCTGGACGGAGGGGGATGAGGACGGGGGGCTGGACTGAGGGGGATGAGGACGGGGGGCTGGACTGAGGGGGATGAGGACGGGGGGCTGGACTGAGGGGGATGAGGACGGGGGGCTGGACTGAGGGGGATGAGGACGGGGGGCTGGACTGAGGGGGATGAGGACGGGGGGCTGGACTGAGGGGGATGAGGACGGGGGCTGGACTGAGGGGGATGAGGACGGGGGGCTGGACTGAGGGGGATGAGGACGGGGGGCTGGACTGAGGGGGATGAGGACGGGGGGCTGGACTGAGGGGGATGAGGACGAGGGGCTGGACTGAGGGGGATGAGGACGGGGGGCTGGACTGAGGGGGATGAGGACGGGGGGCTGGACTGAGGGGGATGAGGACGGGGGGCTGGACTGAGGGGGATGAGGATGGGGGGCTGGACTGAGGGGGATGAGGACGGGGGGCTGGACTGAGTGGTACGAGGACAAGGGACTGGATTGAGGGTGATGAGGACGAGGGGCTGGACTGAGGGGGATGAGGACGGGGGGCTGGACTGAGTGGTACGAGGACAAGGGACTGGATTGAGGGGGATGAGGATGAGGGGCTGGACTGAGGGGAATGAGGATTGGGGGCTGGACTGAGGGGGATGAGGACGGGGGGCTGGACTGAGTGGTACGAGGACAAGGGACTGGATTGAGGGGGATGAGGATGAGGGACTGGACTGAGGGGGATGAGGATTGGGGGCTGTACTGAGGGGGATGAGGACGGGGGGCTGGACTGAGGGTGATGAGGACAAGGGACTGGATTGAGGGTGATGAGGATGAGGGGCTGGACTGAGGGGGATGAGGATTGGGGGCTGGACTGAGGGGGATGAGGACGGGGGGCTGGACTGAGGGGGATGAGGACGAGGGGCTGGACTGAGGGGGATGAGGACGGGGGGCTGGACTGAGGGGGATGAGGACGGGGGGCTGGACTGAGGGGGATGAGGACGAGGGGCTGGACTGAGGGGGATGAGGACGGGGGGCTGGACTGAGGGGGATGAGGACGGGGGGCTGGACTGAGGGGGATGAGGACAAGGGACTGGATTGAGGGTGATGAGGACGAGGGGCTGGACTGAGGGGGATGAGGATGGGGGGCTGGATGGGGTTTTCAGGGGGTATTTCCCCAGCACCATAGATCATCTCATTGCCTTGTCCTTTCACCTTCAGGAAAGGGAGGAGGGTGGGCTAGAGAAAGAGCAAGAAGTGAGAGAGTGGGGAGAAGTGCTTGGAACTACTGCGTTTGTGCAGAAGTTGGAAGGTACGGGAAGAACTGCCCAAAGCAAAGCCTAGCGTGCACCCCTAAGCCTGGCTGTATGGCTCTGATAATGAGGCCCAGACTCATGGAAAGAGCCACCTGGGCTGTTCTTTCTGTTCAGAGGGGTCTGCAGTGTAGACACTTGCTAACCAGTTACGGAGCTTCATAGGGTCCCACTTTGACATAGCTCGTGGAGGTGCAAAACCCTGGTTCAGCCCTGGGAGTGGAGGCTGAGAGTAAGTTTGTGAAGACTCTGCTCTCTGTGGGTCTCATGGACGTGGGGGAGCAGAGGGGATGGTGCAGTCAACGAGGAATTGTCAGAGGCTCCTGGACTACATCGAAGGGCTAGAGTGAGGAGGAGAGAGAGGCTGCTGATGAATGCTGGGGTCATTCCCCACTGCCAAGAGGGTCTCTCCATGTCTGGAAATGCATCCCAAAGGGCAGCATCAGATAGATTCCTTTCTTATGTTTTCAGGGAAGCTATTCGTTTCTTGTGGCTGCTTGAATGAATTACCACTCTGGTGGCTTAAAGTAACAAATTGATTCTCTCACAGTTCTGGAGGCCAGAAATCTTAAAACAGTGTTGGCAGAGCCACGCTCCCTCCAGAGACTCTAGGGGAGGATCCTTCCCTGCCTCTTCCGTCTTCCAGTGGCAGCCAACATTCCTTGGCTTGTGGCCCCGTCACCCCAGTGTCTGCCTCCTTCTTCCTGTGGCTGCCCCCTCTGCTTATTTGCGCGAAGGCTCCTTCTTTATTTTATGAGGACGCTTATGAGGACATTTAGGGCCTACCCAGGTAATCTAGGTTAATCTCATCTCAGAATTCTTCACTTAATCACTTCTGCAAAGACCCTTTTTCCAAATAAAGTCACATGATCCAGAGATTAGGCCATTATTCAACCTGGTATGGGCAATTAAAGAGCTCGATAAGGTATCTTAACCATAATCGTATACTCTGTTAAAAAGACAGATTGTATTACTGCTGGGCTTTTAGACTTGTTTGTTCACAGTACTTTTAAGAATTTCATTGCCAGAGGGTGTAATTTTTAAAATACTGCAACACAGAGTCGAACAAAGACAATGCCTAATTGTACTTTTCAGCATTCCTTTTTCTCCCCAAGAGGACGGATATGAAATATGTGTGTGTCTATGTGTTTTTGGAGGGTAACAGTTTACAAAGCTGTTAGTTTAGCATCCCTTGAACTACCGGGGGCCAGGCACAGCCAGCGTGTAACTTTACCTCCTATGGACTGAGAGCATCGGCCTGAGTTGACTTGGGGTAGTGCAGGCCCCATGCTGTGAGGTGTGGATGGCAGGGGCTCTTCTAGCCTGTCTGGTTCCCTTGGGGGCGATTGACTCTTTGTTACTCCCATCTTTGGATTAAGGGCCTGAACCTCCCTATTAAAATGAGACTCTGGGCTGGACATGGTGGCTCACACTTATAATCCCAGTACTTTGGGAGGTTGAGGTGGGCAGATCACTTGAGGCCAGGAGTTCGAGACCAGCCTGGCCAACATGGCCAAACCCTGTCTCTACTAAAAATACAAAAATCAGCTGAGTGTGGTGGCGGGCGCCTGTAATCCCAGTTACTCAGGAGGCTGAGGCAGGAGAATTGCTTGAACCTGGGAGACAGAGGTTGCAGGGAGCCAAGATTGTGCCACTGCACTCAGGCCTGGGTCACAGAGCGAGAGTCCATCTCAAAAAAAAAGGCCTTGCTGTATAGAGGAGATAATAGATTATGCTGTTTACATCTGTCTTTGGTGATTCCATTGGTTAGTCACTATTAGTCACTTGCTGTTTATAAAGTGCTGTGTGTGGTAAAGGGGGAGTGGTCCCTGCGTTAAGCCATGACTGCCTTACATCTTACCACAGATGCTGATGTGTAAGGCCGTAGGGAAGGAAGGTGTAGGGGAATCTCTGGAAGGGCGGTTAGCCTCTGGAGGACCTGGGGTTGGGGGCTTGAGTGGGGAAAGGGGGTGGCGGGAGTACCTGGAGAGTGACAGAATGCAGGTCCCAGGGAGTGGCGAGACATACCAGGAGGGATATCTGGGAGGAGTTGGGGCTGGGTGGTGGTGGGGCTGATGGAGAAGATGCTTGGGTGCTCCCATAGACAGCAGTGAGACCTCAAGAGCTTCTGCAAGAAATCAAGAGTTCCAGACCCGCTGATTTGGAGGCAGAGTGTAGAGTGAATTCAAGAGGTCGGGAGGAGCCTCAGGAAGAGGTGACATCCATGCCTTAGTCCACGCTGGGGGTGGCCAGACTTTTATTGATTCGTTCACTATTTTGTTTAATTTAAAGTTTGCCTTTAGTTTGGACTTTTGCCCTTTTTTGTTTTCTTTTTGTTTTTTAAGGTTTTCTTTAGCCTTATTGAGGTTTAACTGACAGATAACCGCATGTGCGTCCAGTGTGCAGGGTGGGGCTTCAGTGAATGAACACGTTGTGAAATGGTTACTACGGTCAAGCTCACAGACATGTCCATTACCCCACAGGGTTATCATTTGTGCGTGTGTGTTGAGAACATTAAAACTTTCTCTCTTAGCAGTTTTCTTTCTTTTTTTTTTTTGAGATAGAGTTTTGTTCTTGTTGTCCAGGCTGGAGTGTAATGGTGTGATCTCAGCTCACTGCAACCTCTACCTCCTGGATTCAAGCAATTCTCCTGCCTCAGCCTCCTGAGTAGCTGGGATTACAGGTGTCCATCACCTCGCCGAGCTAATTTTTGTATTTTTAGTAGAGACAGGTTTTCACCATGTTGGCCAGGCTGGTCTCGAACTCCTGACCTCAAGTGATTGACCCACCTTGGCCTCCCAAAGTGCTGGGATTATAGGTGTGAGCCACCGCGCCCGGCCTCTTAGCAGTTTTCAAGTGTGCAATACATTGTTGTTAAACCTGCACCATGCTGTACATTAGATCTCAGACTTCTGTTTTTTTCTTTATCGTGAACTATGTCCACAAAATAATATTTGAGCCCCCCACTGAAAACATGTATTCATCTGTATTTATTTACTTATTCTTTATTTCTATACTTGTACCTCTGTGTATGGCATATTGCATATAATGCATATTGAGTGCATTGTGAAACAGGTACAAAATGTAATTACAAAAAAAGAGAAATAACAAGAAATGGAAGGTCCACTGTCTTCATCCTGCACCCGGAGGCTCCACAGCTGTGTACGAAGGTGTTCCTGTGGTGCTCACATCTCAGTTCATGACGGGCGTCTGGGCGCTGGGGGCAGTGGTTGAAATGAACCAGATGGGTGGTGTAGGGGAACAGAGAGGAAGGACAGGTGGCGAGGCAGCTGGCAGAAGACATTGACATCATGTGTTGATGTCAGTGGCTGATCACATTAGAGAGGGGAGTGAAGACCAAAGAAAGAACAGGGCAACCGGGTGTGGTGACTCACGCCTTTGACACCAGTGCTTTGGGAGGCTGACGGGGAGAATCACTGGAGGCCAGGAGTTCAAGACCAGCCTGGGCAACATGGGGAGATCCGTCTCTATAAAAAGAAAAAAATAAGCCAGCCGTGTTGGTGTGTGCTTATAGTCCCAGCTCCTGGGAGACTGAGGTGGGAGGATCACTCAAGCCCAGGAGTTTGAGGCTTCTGTGAGCCACAATTGCACCATGTACTCCAGTCTGGGCAACAGAGAGACTCTATCAAGAAAGAAGGAAAGAGAAAAAGAGAGAGAGAGAGAATAAGAAAGAAATGAAGAAAGGAAAGAGGAAGGGGAGGGAGGGGAGGGAGAGAGGAAGGAAGGAAGGAGGGAAGGAAGGAAGGAAGGAAGTTTTGTTTTTAAGACTGAGTCTCACTTTGTCGCCTAGGCTGGAGTGCAGTGGCGCAATCTCGGTCTTTTAAGGAAAGAAGGAAGGAAGGAAGGAAGGAAAGAAAGAAAAGGGTGAATACAATGGAGAGGTGACTTCCCCTAAAGGAAAGAGAACTGGGGACAGATGCGGATTTCGGTGGAAAAGACAATCTTCCCTTCCCTCTGTCCCTCAATCCTTCCTTCTGTTCTTCCCTCCCTCCCGCCCTAACGTCTTATGACAGGTTGGTTGTGGGGGAAATGACGTAGGAGGAGCTTCCTGGGGGTCGTAAAAATGTGCTGAATAACTACAAAGGTTGGGTCCTGACAGTGTGGGCTCCCTGTGAGTTTCCCGGGGAGGTAATTCATCAAAGGAAGGAGGCTTGAGGGCCTGTGCAGGGCAGAGAGAGGGTGCAGCAAGGCTAGGGGTGCTGCATCTTTGGGCAGTGTCCCCCAACCATGCCCCAGAACTAAGATTGGGGGCTGATTTAGCTGTTTCTGAAGTGATTGGGGGTCCTCAGACCTGGAGGGAGATGATGGTGAGTCCTGACAGGGAGTGAGACAAGCCCTTTGCTGGAAGAGAAATTGTTATTTCATCTTCCCATCCTGCAGAAAAATAAATTTGACATTAATCCTGCACTGTGCCTTCCAGACAGCCATTCAGGTTTTCTTAGGTAAATTCCATTGTCTTCCTTAATCATTGGATTCCTTAATCATTTTCCTAATGTTATACCTACATATGTGTGTGTGTGTATATATATATGGTATATGCAAAAATATAAATGTGTATATATATATTTTCTGTTGATGCTGTTTTAGATAAGTGTTTCTCCTCTGCAGAGAAATAGCTAGCATTTTTCTGGGTTCCTGTGCGTAGCCAAGGAATCGCTATTGTCTGTAATGTCTGTAAGAATGGGCATGTTCTTGTTTTCTCCTTAGGTGGCCATAAAAGTCATCGATAAGAAGAGAGCCAAAAAGGACACCTATGTCACCAAAAACCTGCGGCGAGAGGGTCAGATCCAGCAGATGATCCGCCACCCCAATATCACTCAGCTCCTTGATATTTTAGAGACGGAAAACAGCTACTACCTGGTCATGGAGCTGTGCTCTGGGGGCAACCTGATGCACAAGATCTATGAGAAGAAGCGGCTGGAGGAGTCTGAAGCCCGCAGATACATCCGGCAGCTCATCTCCGCTGTAGAGCACCTGCACCGGGCTGGGGTGGTCCACAGGTAAGGGCCAGGCCACGCTGGTGATCACTGACTGTGAGGTCCATAGATGGCACTGGGCTTCGGCACCCTCTCAGCCTCCGAGAAAGGCTGAGCAATTGCAGCCTGTTTTACAATTTTTCTATATTTTTATTTTATTTTATTTGTTAATTTTTTTGAGACGGAGTTTTGTTCTTGTTGCTCAGGCTGGAGTGCAATGGCGCAGTCACGGCTCACTGCAACCTCCGCCTTGTGGGTTCAAGCAATTCTCCTGCCTCAGCCTCCCGAGTACCTGGGATTACAGGCACCTGCCACCATACCCGGTTAATTTTTTTGTAGTTTTAGTAGAGACAGGGTTTCACCATGTTGGCCAGGCTGGGAATTTTTCTGTATTTTTATTCCATGGAATTGTTTTGTGAATTGGGTTCATGCCAGTGTGAGGGTTAAAAGAGTAGAATCTGAAGCCAGAGTGACTGATAGTTATGTGACCTTGGGCAAGTTACTAACCTCTCTGAGCCTCGATCTTTTAATCTGTAAAATGGGAATAATAACACTTCTCTCTCAGTTGGAGTAAGGGTCAATGAGTTAATACATGGGAAGAGCTTGGGACAGCATTTAGTACCTAGTAGGCATCAGGTGTTAGCTGCTTTTCTTCTTGTTTGCATAGTCCTGAGACCAGTTGTTTAGGTGCCTGAAAGAGCCAGTGTTAAGATGGCATGAGATTAGTGCAAGGTATGATGGTGCTTTCATTGTCTTTGCTTTATATATGGTAGCCACTCAATAGCTGTTTTATTCAATGAAATTGAATCACCATTCGAATTTTGAACTTGCCCTTGAAATCAAGGAGTGTTTTCCACAAACCAAACCAGTCTTGCAAATAATTTTATGAAAATCAAGCTTGTTTTTAATAGCTTGTTGCTTCCTAGGAAGGGGCTCTACAAAGAAAGTGAATGGAAGCAGCATTCTTAGCAATGTTGCCATTGGTGGTGGTGGGTGCCTGCTTTTAGTACGGTATGAAAATAAGATCAAATGAATTTAAAGAAATAAAAGCTCCCTCTTTTCCTCCAAGGGAGTGTTGGCTTCACCAACAAATGCATGGTTTTTCTTTTGTGAAATTATGATCAATAATTACTCTGGGTTATTGAGAACAACCAGAAATCTTTTTTTTGTTTGTTTTGTTTTTAAGACTGAGTCTCACTTTGTCGCCTAGGCTGGAGTGCAGTGGTGCAATCTTGGCTCACTGCAACCACTGCTTCCCAGGTTCAAGACATTCTCCTGCCTCAGCCTCCCAAGTAGCTGGGATTATTACAAGCGCCCACCACCATGCCTGGCCAGTTTTTGTATTTTGAATACAGACAGAGTTTTGCTATGTTGGTCGGGCTGGTCTCGCACTCCCGGTCTCAGGTGATCCACCCGCCTTGGCCTCCCAAAGTGCTGAGATTACTGGTGTGAGCCACCGCGCCCCGCCTAGAAATCTTTTTTTTTTTTTTTTTTTGGAGATGGAGTTTCACTGTTGTTGCCCAGGCTGGAGTGCAATGGTGCGATCTCGGCTCACCGCAACCTCCGCCTCCCAGGTTCAAGCGATTCTCCTGCATCACCCTCCCTAGTAGCTGGGATTATAGGCATGAGCCACCACGCCCGGCTGATTTTGCGTTTTTAGTAGAGACGGGGTTTCTCCATGTTGGTCAGGCTGGTCTCGAACTCCTGACCTCAGGTGATCGCTCTCCTCGGCCTCCCAAAGTACTGGGATTACAGGCGTGAACCACCGCACCTGGCCTAGAAATCATTTTTAATTGGTGCTTATTTTAAAAAGCAAGATTGAAGTATGACATATTTATGTGTGTATATATATAAACATGCACACATGTGTGCACATGTATGTTAAAATATTTTTAAATTAATAAATGTATGTACTATAAAAGTCACCATTTAAAAGTGTATAATCTACTGTTTTTTAGTGTATTCACAGAGTTGTGCAACCATCACCACCTTCTAATTTTAGAATATTTTTATTACCCTCCCCAAAAGAAACCCTGTACCCATTAGCAATCACTCCCCATTTGCCTCTTCCCCCAGCACTGGCAACTACTAATTTACTTTCCGTGTCTATGGATTTGCCTATTCTGGCCATTTCATATAAATGGAATTATATAATATATAGTCTTTTGTGATTGATTTCTTTCATGTAGCATTATGTTTTTCAGGTTTGTCTAAGTTATAGCATGTGTCAGTGTCTCCTTCCTTTTTATGACTGCATAATACTCCATGTATGGATATACCACAGTTGGCTGATCCGTTTGAGTTGTTCCCACACTTTGGCTAGTAATACTGCTATGAGCACTGTTTTCACTTTTCAGAAAACTCCACTCTTAGGAGTGGAATTGCTGGGTCATATGTCAGCTTTCTTTATCCTTTTGAGGAAACACATATTTTTAAAAAATTCAACATTTAATGGTAAATCTAATTTTAATTTTAATAATGATAATCGAGTTCTATCTGTTTCAAAGCCATTTTCTTTCTTTCTGTTTTTTTTGTTGTTGTTGTTGTTGTTGTTGTTTTTTTGAGATGGAGTCTCGCTCTGTCGCCCAGGCTGGAGTGCAATGGTGCAGTCTCGGCTCACTGCAACTTCTGCCTCCTAGGTTCAAGAGATTCTCCTGCCTCAGCTTCCCAAGTCGCTGGGATTACAGGCACACACCACCATGCCCAGCTATTTTTTGTATTTTTAGTAGAGATGGGCTTTTGCCATGTTGCCCAGGCTGGTCTCAAACTCCTGACCTCAAATGATCCACCCTCCTCGACCACACCCCAAGTGCTGGGATTACAGATGTGAGCCACCATGCCCAGCCATGAAAGCCGTTTATTTTCTGATCAGTGACAAAAGCAGCTGCAGGCCTTTACTTAATAGAACTTAGACTTCCAAGGTGGAGAGAGCTGTCTCCTTACTAATGGGATTGGTGCCATGGGATGCTCTGCCCTCTCATGTCTAAACCCACGGGAGGTCCATGGTCCAGGCCTTTTCTAGAGCCAGCCTTGGGTAGGCACCATTCAGGCCAATCATTTCCTCCTCACTGAGGTGAGAACAACTCTTCACGTATTCTTAGTCATGCGTGTTGTCATGAGATCACACTTCATTAGAACTCTTTGGGCTTAGATTAGCAAGGAAGAGAACATTCAGAAATGGTAAGTGAATCATACTATTTTTGGCTCTTCCCAACAATACCCTTGGGTAGCCTGAGGTGTCATAGCTCTGCCGTTATTAGGAAAATGATAGTCGTAAGTGTGCCTGGCTCTGTCTTTGTTTATTAAGATGACAAAGGCAGAAATCTCACAAGTGAATCAGCTTGGATTACCGACTCCGCAGGTCACAGTGGAAAATAGAACGAGGGACTGTGAGCGGCAGAGCTTTTTGTGGTACTTGGGGTGTTTTTTCCAAGGATTTTGTGCTGTCAAAAATAAGATGAGCGCTGAGCTTCTCAGGATTGTGAGAACAACAAAGAAAACCAAGTGGAAGCTGCGCCTTGCACACTGGCCTCTCCTGCAGGAAATTCTCAACAGCCCTTTTAAAGTAATTTTAACAAAATCCAATCCCTCTCAGCGCAATTACTGTCAGAATGTCAAAGCAATGAATTTAATAATGTTTTGATAGCAAAGACGGTATACTTTTTTCTTTCTCTGATCTCCAGCTTTTTCTACTTTTGCCTCTCTCTCCTCAGGAATATATTTATAATCCGATAATGGCAAGGGCTCAGATCTTTTAAAGTTAGAGAAGATTGGAAATACACAGACGATTTAGGAAGATTTTTTTCACGTTTCCCTCTAAAAATCACGTTAATGTGTGTCACCGCACGTGGACATAGGTGATTAGGTGGTTGAGACCTCACATTAAAATGCTTGTTTAGAATATATTCATAGTGGCTTTAATGGAATGTCTTGACTTTCAAAGACTCTATACCACTAATTTTGGGTGTTCATATTTCAACTGACCACTGGTATGTTCTTTACTGGAGCCCTTTCTCATAAAGAATTTTCTCCTTTATGCTGCAAAGGTGGAATGAATTTCATAAATTATTTTGAGGTTAGATTTTTCAAATGAATAAGAGACTATTGCATTTCAGAGAGGCCCTGGAGTCCCTGGTGGGAAGATTTCTGAGTAAATATATTGGATCATGCAAAAGGATTCAGGATGATTTTTTGTGGCTATATGTGTATAGTGATTTTAAGGGCTTTTGGTTTGTGTGTGTGTGTGTGTGTGTGTGTGTTAGGGGATGCTTTAAAAATGCAGTTCCTGATTAGGCTGATATTATGTTGTTATGTCATAATCAACTTAATGCTAGCAGAGCCCTCATTTCCTGTGGCATTAAATCAAAATAATTATTTATCTTTCCAGAAGTATTTAAACATCATTTAAAAGAAACAATAAATATGACAAGTAGGTTTTTGTTTGTTTGTTTGTTTTTTCAAAGGAAGCTAAGCGTGTATAAAGCAGATTCGCTTTGCTGGGAGATAACTTCCTATTAGACTAGACTTGCCACAGCCTCTGTGTCTAGGGCTGTTGTTCATTTTTACAAAGGTAGAGTGTGGTCTAACTTCTTTATTATTCTATTTTAGAATTGTCTAAGCTTCTCTAAAATATAACAGGTTGCTTTTCCTTCCCCTAAACGTGCTCACCCAGCAGGATGCCAAAATCTGATGATTTGCCTATTGTATATAGAGCATCAACTCTTAACATGAATCACCTAGAACGCTGATTCTGCTGAGAGGCTAATTTGAGATTCATGTGTTCATTCAAAATGACAAAGTCCAATCAAACTATACAGATAAAACACAACTGGATAATACAATACCACCATCCCTAAGCAGGAAGACAAAAGCCGTGGGGCTGCAGGACCAGGAGAAAGAGACACATGATCAAAGGGAGCCGGAGCCTGAGCTCGGATGTGTGTCAACACCATGGCTCCCAGGGCCATGACCTTATCCATTCATCAATATAGAGAAAAGGGCTCTCTGCGCCTAAGAGGAAGGAGTGGAAGACAGGAGGCCCTTCTTTGTTCTTTTTGGCCTGACAAGAAGCAGGCCCAACCTGTGCTGGTTGGGGGGTTAAGAAGTCTGTTAACTTTCGGGTTTTCTTGGAGAGGAGAGGAAGGGGACAGCAGACGAGAGGGAACGATTTCTGCTCACATCCAGGAGCTGGATGGAATCCCAGGGCTTTCTGCTGAGAGCGAGCACATATCTGGAGGCACCAGTGACAGCAAAAGTTTTGTGTTTAACTGGGTTTTTAAAAAATCGCATTGGAAATGTGAGCTCTTGCAAAGCTCCAGCCCAACAGCTTCATGGATTGGGATGCACAGTGGTCTGCAGTGCTGGCGCGAAAGCCAGACCCCCTTGTCCACGTGCTGGTTTGACCACTCCAGAGTGGTGCTGGGCAAATCACTCGAGCTTTTGTACCTCCTTTTCCACAGCTATACAACAGGGAAAATGGATTCTCCACTTCACTTGGCTGTTGTGAGGATTAGATAAGTCAGTCTGCATGAAGTGCTCAAAACCGAGACACTGTGTAAGGACTGAGTCCATGTTCTCTGTAATTACTACTGAGTCCAACCCATTCATTTTATCCACAGGAAGCTGAGGCCCACAGTTCTCCGTGCTCAGGGCCCCATAGCTGTTCTCTGCTTGCACTGCCCTTGTCTTTGGCTGAATTCTACTCATCCTTCAGGTCCCAGCTCCAGGCTCACCTTCTCTGGGAAGCCCTCCAGACTTGGCCCCCTGGCCATAGACTCCCAGAACCCTCTACTTTTCTTTCTGAGCACGTATCCTGTGGTTACTTCTCTCTATCTGCCTTCTGCACAGGCCACAGCTTAGCCCAGTGCTCAGCCCAGTGGGCACACAGTAAGACTTTGTTGAATGAAGGAAGGAAAATTGAATGAATACAGCTAGTGTCAGAGTTTGCACTGGGATGGAAGCTTTCTGGTAGCGAGTCCTATGTTCTGGAATAGTCCATATTCTCCCTGGAATTTCAAAGGAGTTTCTTCATTGACTTAGTGTCACTGTGTTTATTTTTTAGGTCACAATTTGTAGAGTGGCATCTTTCTAGTGAATGGGTCTTTCAGTTTTATAAACAGAATTTGTTTCTGGAACATTACAGGAACTCAATAAAGGTTTCATTTTGAATAAATAAATCAGGTTCATGGATAACACATTATTCTTGTATTTTACCAAAATACCCATATTGTAAATAAATCAAGAATTTGCACATCATTTGCTTTTAATACAGTGCTTTTGAAGATAAGACCTAACCAAAAAAAAAAAAAATCATGTTCCCTGCAAAATGCCTGTTGCCTTGGGGAGTTATGTGCTTGGGGAGTTTGGGATGCTTTATTCTTAGTTTATTATTAAAATCCATCTTGTGACCATCCCCGTAGGCAAAACTTTTTCCATCAAACTTAATCCTGTCTGAGTTGGGTCTGTCCTTCCCTGGGCCCCTTCTCTCTTACCTTTCGCTGGGCGGGGGGGCATGCCCCCCAATACTGTTTGCTTATGGCCAAATTGATCACCTCTTTTAAGTATTTTCTGGAGTCTTTCCTCTTCACCTTGTCTTAGAATCTTTCACTTTATTATCCTCACCTCCAGCCTCTCACCTCATAAATGGAGTGGCCTGCGAAGCCCCCAGGAATCCACTGTGGCATTTCCCGCTGCCAGTGGCCCCGCCGGGTAACGCTTCTCATGATGTCTGGGCTCCGGGGCAAAATTAGAAGCTCCGAGAGTTTAAATGACTCGCCCGGGCCTGGTTGGCGGGTCCATTAGAGAGAGCCAGACCGCAGCACCTGTCCTTACTCCCTTCTGCAGGCTCCCTTGCTTGACTCCCTGTCCTTGCTCAGCCTCCCCACTTGGGGTGTTCACTGGTTCTGCCACGTCTCATGCTCTCCTTCTCTTACCTCCTATCCTGATGCCTCGGTGTTACACCATTCAGTTCTTTGGACTCAACCCTGAGCGGCTCCCCCAGGCTCTTTCCTGAGTTCCTGCCCCTCAGCCTAGACCTCGTGGGTTGGACATGGCCTGTGGAGGCCCAGGGGAGAGACTGCCTTCTCTTTGCCTTCTTCCATCCCACAACTCTGGATGCATGCGATGCATGCATGTGCGTGCACACACACACGTGCGCCCATGACCATATACACACGGTGCACTCTGACATATGAGAGCTCACACACGTGTGTATGCAACACATATGTGCAAACTCACATGTGTACATTCATACACCCATGGATGTGTGCACATGCATGCACACACCCACACATGTACACTCTTGCTGTCTCCACATGCATGCACAAGGTCACATGAACATGTGCCAACACTTGCAGTGTGCACACACAAACTCATGTGCACTTACACACTCAGGCGTAAACACACACACACACTCCTGCTTTCCACCTCCCCAGCACTGCTCCTGTCTGCCTCTTTGCTCCACAGACTTGGAGCGGCTGCCTTTCTGCCCCCAGGGGCGGGGGAGCACCTGTATGTCTGTCATGGCAACAGGACCCTCCCTGACTCTCCTCCCTGCACCCTCTGTCCAAGAGGGCAGTGACTCAGTTCATGGCGGCCAGTCTCAGAACCCTCTAATTGACCATCTTGAAAGAGATGCAAGGAGAGTCCCGGTGGGCGGGTGGAGGGGAGGGGAAGGGGTTGCTTGGTAGCCTGTGGGGGAACCTTGAATGGCTAGTCATGGCCTGTTTGTGTGCTGGTGCTTTTGAAAGAACTTCAAACAAAGGGCTGTGATTAGGTGATACCTAGAGGGTGTGGAGGAGTCTTCTCCCCGCAGGTCCTTTCCCGATCTCTGTAAAAACACCCTGCGCTTATCTCAACATCTGATCTGTCTGCTGCGATGGGTCCCCTTTGAGCATTTCTCCCTGGAACTGCCTAATGAGCAGAGAAGGGTCCTGAAGCCTTCTGAGCCCGCACCTTGTCTCTCTAGTGTCCTCTTCTCTGCTGGGCTCCCTGCTCCTGCATCACCGTGGCTTCTGGTTGGTATATCGGTGCTGCCTGTTGTTCCCAAGACATCCCCTGCACCCCTGTGTCCTCACCCCTAGCACTGTCCTCCCAACCCATCTTCCTGTGCTGCCTTCTTTTTTTTTTGATACAGAGTCTCACTCTATCCTCTAGGCTGGAGTGCAGTGGTGCAATCTCAGCTATCTGCAATGTCCACCTCCCAGGTTCAAGCGATCCTCATGCCTCAGCCTCTCGCTGAGGCTACAGGCACCCGTCACCACACCCAGCATATTTTTGTATTTTTAGTAGAGACGGGGTTTCACCATGTTGACCAGGCTGGCCTTTAGCTCCTGACCTCAGGTGATCCACCTGCCTCAGGCTCCCAAAGTGGTGGGATTACAGGTGTGGGCCACCGCGCCCCGCCCTGCGCTACCTTCTGTGCCTTGTGCCACACCCCTTTGTTGCTCCTCCTAGCTCCTCTTTGAAGGCCCATTGGCCAAGCAAAAGCAACTTCCCATCTCTCCCAGGGCCATTCTCTTCTCCTTTGTTTGTTTTGAGTTAAAAGTTAACACTGGGCAGGATGAGGTGGCTCACTCTGTAATCCCAGCACTTTGGGAAGCCAAGGTGGGCGGATCACCTGAGGTCAGGAGTTCAAGACAAGCCTGGCCAACATGGTGAAACCCCATCTTTACTAAAAATACATAAATTAGCTAGGCGTGGTGGCACGTACCTGTAATCCCAGCTACTCAGGAGGCTGAGGCAGGAGAATTGCTTGAACCCAGAAAGCAGGGGCTGCAGTGAGCTGAGATTGCGTCACTACACCCCAGTCTGGACAACAGAGCAAGACTCTGTCTCAAAAAAAATAAAAATAAAAATAAAAAAAGTGAACACTGAATTTCCAGTTTATATGCCACAGGGGGAACTGTTCAGATGGCAGGACTGAAGGAAGATCCTCCCGCTTCCTTCTCCCTTCCATGAAAGAATTTAATCAGATCCAGGACCATTCATGTGGAGTGGGCGTTCTTCTTCCCTCACCCCATCGTCATGTGCCGACCAGCCTGCCCTTCACTTTCCTTCCCGTAGGGCACGCCTCGCACTTCGCAGAGCCAAGTGTTTTGCTCTTGGGATGCAGCTAGAGTGAACATCAGGCTTTTCACGTGGACCGCAGGGAGGTTTTCTGACAGAGCCACTATTCTAGATAACAGAGGCTTGCTCGTATTTTTTTTAAAGGTCCATTATAACACACTAACACTGAAACCTTATGAAGAAATTCGCCCCTTTTAAAACTTTCAGCTTTTATTTTAGCTTCCGGGTGTACATGTGCAGGTTTGTTACATGGGTATATTGTGTGATGCTGAGGTTTGGGGTACAGATTCCATCACCCAGGTACTGTGCATAGTACCCAACAGGTAGTTTTTCAACCCTTGTCCTCCTCTTTCCCACCCTCCTCTGGTAGTCCTCAGTATCTGTTGTTATTGTCTTTGTGTCCATATGCACCCAATGTTTGGCTCCCACTTATAAGGAAGAACATGCAGCATTTGATTTTTTGTTTCTGTGTTAATTTGCTCAGGATAATGACTTCCAGTGGCATCCATGTTGCTGCAGAGGGCATGATTTCATTCCTTTTTTTTTTTTTTTTTTTTTTTTTTTTGAGACAGAGTCTTGATCTGTCGCCCAGGCTGGAGTGCAGTGGCGCGATCTGGGCTCACTGCAAGCTCCACCTCCCAAAGTGGTGGGATTACAGGTGTGGGCCACCATGCCCCCCCCCGTGCCACCTTCTGTGCCTTGTGCCACACCCCTTTGTTGCTTCTCCTAGCTCCTCTTTGAAGGCCCATTGGCCAAGAAAAAGCAACTTCCCATCTATCCCAGGGCCATTCTCTTCTCCTTCACCTTTGTTCACAGTTAAAAGTTAACACTGGGTTCACGCCATTCTCCTGCCTCAGC
The DNA here is from genome assembly GCF_047675955.1 of Chlorocebus sabaeus. NCBI lineage: Eukaryota > Metazoa > Chordata > Mammalia > Primates > Cercopithecidae > Chlorocebus > Chlorocebus sabaeus. The sequence continues at coordinate 70,247,780 of NC_132905.1, read as the reverse complement.
CTCCCGAGCAGCTGGGACTACAGGCTCGTGCCACCATGCCCGGCTAATTTTTTTGTGTGTTTTCAGTAAAGACGGGGTTTCACCGTGTTAGCCACGATCTCCTGACCTCGTGACCCGCCTGCCTCAGCCTCTCAAAGTGTTAGGATTACAGGCGTGAGCCACAGCACCCGGCCGATTTCATTCTTTTTTATGGCTGCATAGTATTCCATGGTACATATATACCCCATTTTCTTTATCCAATCCACCTTTGATAGCACCTAGGTTGATTCCATGTCTTTGCTATTGTGAATAGTGATGCAGCATCTTTTGGGTAGGATTATTTATTTTGTCACCCTTCCTGTTTTATTCTAGGTGTCTCTCATTTTTTCTGCCTCTTTGGATCATTTGTATCCTCTTTGATCACTGTTGAGTAGCTGAGCAGACGGTCTGGGTTGCCCACTGTTCTGAATGGACTCAGGGACATAACTTCAGGGGGCTAAGGATGTCCCACAGTGAACTGCCTGAGTGAGGCACTTGGTTGTAGTCGTACCATTCTTAGTACGGATTGCTTAGGGAAAGGAAATGTATCCAAAAGCTGCTTTTATAAAAATTTATAGACAATATTTTTTAGAGCAGTTTTAGATTTACAGAAGACTTGCATAGAATCTACAAGAGAGTTCCCGCACACCGTCCCCCCACCCGCATTTTCCCTGTTACGAATATCTTGTGTTCCCTTGGCACATTTGTTACAATGGATGAACCAGTATGGATACAGTCTTATTAACTAAGGTCTGAGTTTACCTTAGGGTTCACTCTGTGATGTGCAGTTCTATAGATTTTGATAAATGCACAGTATCATGTAACACCACTACAGTATCGTAATAATTTCAACACCCTAAAACCCCTCTATATTCCCCTCTATTCATCTCTCCTTTCTTCCCTCCCACATGCCGACCCCTGGCAGCCACTGCTCTTTTTACCATCACCACAGATTCCCAGAATGTCATATAGTTGGAGTCAAACAGGATGTAGCCCTTTCTGACCAGCTTCTTTCAATTAAAAGCATGCATTTGACGTTCCTCCATGTCTTTCCAAGTGAATCACACAATTTTTGGCTCAATATCTTATTTGTTTTTATCACTGAAGATAAAAAGATATCCTTTAATATCTTTTATCTTTTTTCTTTTTCTTTTTTATTTTTTGAGATGGAGTCTCACTCTGTTTCCCTAGGCTGGAGTGCAGTGGCACAATCTTGGCTCACTGCAACCTCCATCTCCTGGGTTCAAACGAGTAGCTGGGATTACAGGTGTGCTCCACTTAATTTTTGTATTTTTAGTAGAGACGGGGTTTCACCATTTTGGCCAGGCTGGTCTTGAACTCCTGACTTCAGGTGATCAACCCGCCTCAGCTTCCCAAAGTGCTGGGATTCTGGGTGTGAGTCACCGCGCCTGACCTTATTTCTTTTTATTACTGAATGTGCCATTATTTGGATGTGCCAAAGTTTGTTTATCCATTCTGCTACTGAAGGACATCTTGGGTGCCGCCAGTTTGGGGAAAGAATGATTGAAACTGCTATAAACATTTATGTCCATAAGTTTTCCACTCATTTGGGTAAATACCTAGGTAAAAGCTATTTTTAAAAATGAGATTTCAGTTCCTTTTTTCCTAAAGTCTGGAGGAAAGTATTCTCCCTCTTCCTTCCGGATAAGTTACAAAGGACAAAGCAGGAAGTGGAAGTAAATAAAGCCAAAGGCTATTGAATGTTCTTTTATTTTTTATTTTTTTTATTATTATTATTTTTTGAGACAGAGTTTTGCTCTGTCACCCAGGCTGGAGTGCAGTGGTGTGATCTCGGCTCACCGCAACCCCCGCCTCCCAGGTTCAAACGATTCTCCTGCCTCAGCCTCCCTAGTAGCTGAGATTAAAGGCATGCGTCACCACGCCAGGCTAATTTTATATTTTTTTAGTAGAGACGGGGTTTCTCCATGTTGGTCAGGCTGGTCTTGAACTCCTGACCTCAGGTGATCCACTCGCCTCGGCCTCCCAAAGTGCTGGGATTACAGGCGTGAGCCACTGCACCCAGCGTGAGTGTTCTTTTCTTGTGCGTGGGTAAGTACACTGATCTCTTGGACAGAGACAAAAGTAGCTCACCCTCCCATTAACTAGCCACGGAACCTTTAGGCAGTTGGATTGGTTGTCACTGAAATCTTTTAGAAATCTGGACAAATAACCCAGGTTAACCAGGTGTATTCTGTACATTTTTCTTAGGGGATAGAGTTGGTTATAAAGGGATGCTATGGGTGGGAAGATAGTGACTTTGAACTGATTTTATTTTTTTCTCAGTTTGCCTAATAATTATTTTTAATATGTCCTGCCCTAGTTTTAGGACGTTTCCTAGATTTTAAAAGTGGGTATCTTTTTTCTTTTGCATTTTCTCTTATTTTTGGTCTTTCGTTAATATCATTCTTCTAATCACTGTGGTTGTTCTCTAGGCTTTTGTGGCCCCAGAATTACCCAACTTAGTTTTATTGTTCTTGGCAGTTGCTGTCTTTTACCTCGCCTCTTTAGGATGTTTTTCCCCACACTGTTTGTTCTGAACCAAATTTCTCCTTTAATGCCTTAGCGTGGCTTCCCTTCTTCCCAGGCAAAGAGGCTTTATTTCATTTGAAACAAACCGTGGCCTTCCTTTAGATTTAGAGAATGCTGCTGTTTATAATCAGGGTTCACGGAACAACAGTTTGGGATATTGCTGGCATACTATTTTGTGTATGCATGTGTGTGTTTTGGAATTACCGTATATGCCTGAATAGAAGTCAGGCTGGTATTACGTCTTCAGTATCTTCAGAAAAGAGGAAGTGCCTTACAGAGTCCTTGCAAATCTCTCATATGATAAGGACACAATTTCAATGATAGTATTTTATTTTCAATAACAAAGTACTAGTTAGAGAAGACACATAAACCTTTATTTGGCTCACTGATGACTTTGGGTGCTCTAGAAATCACTCAAGGAACCCAGTAGGAAGGAAGGTAAAAGCATTTATGTGGCTTTAACAATAACTTCTAGAGATATGGCCTCTTGATTGTGAGAGTTTGAGAGGCCAGTCTCAAAACAGTTCACTGAGTGGTTAATTTATGGAGATTTTAAATGGGTGTGTATGATTTGGGATAAGATTTCCAGCAAATGCATCATATGCAAATTTAAAAAATACTTTATCTCAAATATCCAGTCACCTGAAAGATCATGTTACACTGAAACACTGCACAAAGACTCAAAACATCATCCTGGTTCTGCCTGTGACTAGTTTGAATAAAATTGTTTCATGAAATGTGACAGCGTGGAAACAGTATTTCTTAAATTAACTATGTTAACATTTTAATATATGGTCTTAAATAGGATGATGCAGCTGTAAAGATAAGTAGTATCAATAGTCATTTAATAATTCTATTGCATTCCTAAAAATTAAACGTTTGCATTTTCCAAAAACCTTTTACTGAGGGATAAAGTCTTCCTATTGGAAAAGCAAGGATGTCACCTTACATTTGGAGTCACCCTGTATTTGGACACGTGTGATGCCTTTACAAGGCATGCACAGTTTTGAAGTATTCTGTGCATTGTTTCATTTGGAGTGAAGGGAAAGTATACAAGTCTTCTTCCCATTTGTGGGCACATTGGATTGGGCAATGTCAGTTTATATCCCCAGTTTGAACACGGATCTTCCTTCTCAGCCAGCACCCAGCCCTAAGGCTATCGGTAATTTTGAATCTGTTGGACACTTTTTAGAGTTCACCTTTTTTTTTTTTTTCTGCGTTTGGCTCCTTAATTCTTACCATCTTGTAGTCCTGCCCTTCGTGTGACAGCAGCCTGGCTGACATAACCCCTGCCCACCCCCGCACCTGTCCTTTCCCAGTTTGCTGTGAACGCCAGTGTTCGCCACCAGCCTGTTGGTCTTTTCCCCGCACCAGTTCTCTGCCCTCACCTTGACAGTCTCACATCCTTTCAAGGCTTCAGCGTCCACCCGTATTGAGGTTGAAAACTGGTAGCCTGCTCGCCATATCTTGCCTGCAAGGGTGGGGTTTATGGTTGTTTTAAATATGAGTTTGTTGCCAACATTTAAAAATTGAGATCAAATCTGGACCTCTGGCTTCTTTTGGAGAATGAGGTGAGCTGGCAGTGCTGGGACCAAGCCGTGAGCAGGTGTCCCCGTTAAGTGGGGCACTGCTGTCCTGTTTGCCACAGCCAGTCCTAGCTCCCGCTCCTTTTTGTTTTGGACATTGACGTAGTGTATCAGTTGCTGTTTTTGTTTTAACATGATTACGCCATTCAATTCCCTACAGTAGAGATAAGAGGAGAAAGAAACGTTTCTCTTGCCTATCTCTCTATTCAAAAGTGAGAAAATAAAAGCCGGACCAGGAATGGTATGTTTAAAAACAATGGAAGAGAACGTGTGTTTCTGTGTGTGTGTGTGTGTGTGTATGTGTGTGTGTGTAAGAGTATTTTTACACAGTTAACATTCAAGGTGTGTCTGAGTTGACAGGCTACAATTTGAGATGCTATAATTGACCTAGATGGTTTTGATGTCCAAATATATTCTTTTGCCCACATAAATACTTCTGCTTCTGAAATCTCAAATGATCTCATCGGTAATCTGGACTCATTGGTATTTACTGAGCACCTGGAATGTGCAAAGGTACTGGGGTACAATGGGAAGCAGGGCAGACACGTTTCCTGCCTTCTGGGAGCTTACAGTCGCAGGTGCAGACACCAGACACCTCACACTCAACATGACCCTGGGCTCATTTCTCCCTTCCACCTCCTCCCGTCCTCTCAGTGTCAATGCATGGCATCACCTAGTATCTGATTAGCAATCTTCATTCCATCTGGAACTTAGTTCCCCTTAGCTCTGTAAAGTTAACATATTCTCGGGCATGACACCAGGAATTAGGACACCAACATCTTTGGAGTCCATTATTGTGCCCATGATAATATCTACCTGCTAAATAGATTAACTCATCATCACCTGCCAGTTTGTCGTGACCCTTGGGCTCCAAACATGGAGGTCATTGGACTCATCAATTAAGTTGGCTTTCACATTTTTTTTTTTTTTTAATTGCTTCCCTAAATCTGATGTTGCTCCCAGTGTCACCAACCCAGGGCCACATTTATATAAAATATTTCCCTGGCCACTCAGGCTGTGCCATCTTGAGTGATGTGTTCCTCTCTCCCCACACCCTGGTTCTGCTTAACTTCCAGGTTCCAGTTTAGGTCTTGCTTTTTCCAGAAGCTTTTCATGATCCCTTCTGTCCTCTTTGCTCTCTGTCGTCTCTGAAATTCTTCAGCTTTTATAGTCTACAGCAATTAATTATTAATATATCGTGTCTTTTAAATATTTACTTGTTGATTGAGTTTTGGCAGAAAGCTTTACGGGTTAGTTAGAAGTGACTCTAAAAACAGTTCATTGCCCGTCAGAAGCAAAATGTAATTCCATTATTTCGAATGCTTATCTGAAATGTTGTGTGGTTTTGTTTATTTCAGAGACTTGAAGATAGAGAATTTGCTACTAGATGAAGACAATAATATCAAGCTGATTGGTATGACTTTTTTTTTTTTTTTAAGCAAAATTATCTTTTAAGTGTTGTGTTGTCAGTTCTCAACTTTGAAAAATATCCATGGTCTATCTCTAATACCCAGACACTATTCTAAATTATCTTCTTTTACTTCCAAAATTTAATAATGGTTTTGAAAATGGATCATGTGTTTCCTTGTCTTATTCAAACTATAGCTTCTCCATAAATTCAGATGGAGCTGACCTTTTGTAGAATTTATTTTTATTTGGATTAAGCGGAAAACTTCTTAAAAATAGTGAAAGATAGTTTGGCTCAGAAATGCTTCCCATAGCTTTGTCATATCTCATTCCGCTTCTCGGTGAATGCAGGGATGCCTAAAATAAGGGGGAATGCAATTGACCTTCTCTTTTTAATATAATCTTTATTCAGGCTCGTTGGTACAATGGGAGCTGTGCAGAGAAGTCCCCACAAAGGGGTAGTTAGAAGTCTGAACCAATCAGAAGGAAGCTACAAGATGCAGCATCATAATTGGTTCATAATTCAGGGTCCATAGCAAATGCACTGCACGACTCATTTTCTAGACGAATTCAGGTGGTTCTATTGTTGTTATTGTCTCCCTGTGTGGTCGCTCTGGGCAGAATTCAGGGCATCATTTTTATATCCAGATACTAGACGGCACCATCTTTTATTCCTCTCTCTCTTTTCTTTTTCTCCCACCTGAAGTGCAAGTAATTTCTTTCACCTCAATGGCTTGAAAAGACTTCATAGGAGGGGAAAAGAAGAGGATCAATAGGACTTTGTGAATTTAACGTTTATGCCCAAGAAGGAACTTTTGTTTGACAAATGCTGAAAGTCAATACAAGATTCTCCAAAACACATTATTAAAATGACTTATTCGATATTTTGGGATTACAGTCGGCTCCCAATTCAGAACCAGGCAAGAGACTGCACAGACTCTGGATAATTAAACACCACTGATAGGTGTTGATGGATACACTTATTATTAGAAAGTTAACCGTGAAGAGGAAACCAATTTTTCCCCAACAGCATTTAGGAGAATCTATTCTTAGAATATTCTTAGATAATTCAAATGATTTTCTTTTTCTTTTTCTTTTTCTTTTTCTTTTCTTTCTTTCTTTCTTTTATTTTTTTTCTGAGATGGAGTCTCCCTCTGTTGCCCAGGCTGGAGTGCAGTGGTGCAATCTCAGCTCACTGCAGCCTCTACCTCCCGGGTTCAAGGGATTCTCATGTCTCAGCCTCCCGAGTAGCTGGGATTACAGGTGCCCACCACCACACCTGGCTGATTTTTGTAGTTTTAGTAGAGATGGGGTTTCACCATGTTGGCCAGCCTGGTCTCAAACTCCTGACTTCAGGTGATCTGCCCACCTTGGCCTCCCAAAGTGCAGGGATTACAGGCGTGACCCACCACACCTGGCTGATTTTCTTTTTGTTACATTGTTTTACTGTTGCATTTACTTGTCTTGAGGGCCAAATGCATAAGCCAGAAAACAAGGCACTTGTGTTGAAATGCTTGCAGGAAGTCGCTCTGGTCCTCATTTTGGAGATCTGGAGGGTTAAACAAAGGGGCCTCCTGGTGTGGGGTAAGGAATGGAGGAAAGGAGTTTTTTGTTTTAGGTTCCCTGTAACTGTTCTTTGGAAAATGTGGAGGTGACAGTGATAAAGTTGTCGTAACAGCACCAGAGACTGTAAGAGAACAGACTTTGTAACAGCAGTATTTATATGACAATAAAAGTTAGAATAGGCCAGGCGCAGTGGCTCACACCTGTGATCCCACTTTGGGAGGCTGAGGTAGGCGGATCACGAGGTCAGGAGTTCAAGACCAGCCTGACTAACATGTGAAACCCCCGTCTCTACTAAAAATGCAAAAATTAGCCAGGCGTGGTGGTGCACGCCTGTAATCCCAGCTATTCAGGAGGCTGAGGGAGGAGAATCAGTTGAACCTGGGAGGCAGAGGTTGCAATGAGCCAAGATTGTGACACTGCACTCCAGTCTATGTGACAGAGCAAGACTCTGTCTCAAAAAGACTGAGGCTGGTGAGTCGTGTAAGGTGCAGACGGAGTTTCCACATCTCAGGTGGGCATTGCCCATCCTGTTTCTTCCCTTCCCTCTTGCCCCTCTGTCTCCTCTGCCTCCTCTGTGTTTGGTGTCTCTGCTTTCTCGTTACGTGGTAGCCCTAGGTGACCATCGACAGAACTCTCTTGTGGAATAAGCGATGGTGAAATGCACAGACCTTTTTATTGGGTGGACGTTTGCTCAGGGGATTCTAGAAAAACCAGTCATTTCACTGCTGCAATCAGTGGATCCTTTTATAAGGGGCTCACAGATTGGTTGAATAACAGAACCTCTTAGAGGAGACCTGTCTGAGTCAAGTGAGGAAATCATACACCTAAATGAGAGCCTGCCCCTTCCCCTCTTGCTGCACGTTATGGTCACTCTTTGGGTGCCAGGAACCATTTTATTCAAATCCCACAGAGTCATCGCCTCTCTGCTGGCAATGTCTGGACGGGCACTGCAAAGACATTCTAGGTCTTTGGAACAAAATCGGCCCCTTCAGAAACAGGATGCCCGCACCTGCTAGAAAGGAGGCAGTGACCATTGGATTTCCCTTTGTTAACAGTGCCCATTTGGTTGCCGGTTCTCTCCTAAGCAGTGGAAACTGAGGAACCCTACCTCACACCTGCCCGGAGAGAGACCTTAGACCATCCCTGAGGGCTGGTGGGAACTGCATTTGGTTAAGAAAGAACCGCATTTCCGCATTTCCGCATTTCCGGAAGGCATGGAGGGAGAGATGAAGGCCCAGTGTCTGTGAGGTTTCTTGCCCCTGGGTTGAGCAATTTGGATCAAAGGTCTTCCAACTCCTGTCTTTTTTGTAACTTGAAAGCTCTTTGAACCTTCTTGTCTTCAAAGGCATTACCTACTTGTTTTTTTTCAAAGGTGATTATAGCTATTATGATTGCCTCTTAATAGTTTCTCTTTCTTTGAAAGAATTCGGTTTAAATAAATCTACTTAAGCCATGTTTCAAATTAACTAGAATTACCAGGAGTAAGATTTGATTTAATCAGAAGGTTTTTTTCCCTTTAAAAAAAAAAAGCAGTCTGATGTTTGGTAAATTAAATCTTAAAAGGGAAGAGGGGCAACTTAGAACTGAGTTTTGCACTTCAGTATTCCAAAGCAGGTTCACTTGGGCGTTTTGTGAGATTCATCCTGTAGCTCTCAGAAAATTGAGTGGTGGTTGGCTGATATATTTACCAAACCTAATTGAGACAGACCCATGTGACATTGCTGGGAGGTGGCCTTCTCTTAAGTTCCACAATTCCAATTATAGGCAGATGTGTACAGTTTTAATAATTACAATTATGAATGTGAAGCACACTGGTTGTTTCTCTACAAATATATTTTAAATCAAACCCTTTCGGCTAGATCAACATAAGTTGCTTAACATGCAGATTCTATCTCTTCCACCTCCCAAATGCCCTGCTAAGTTATCTTCTTGAAACTGCTCAAGATAAGGCCAGACTATTCCCAAACTTGCCTGGGATGGTGGAGGGTGATCTGACCTCTTATCTCTCCCTCTGCCCTCTTTTGAGAACAAGTCCTTCTTTCTGGACCCCAGGTCTTGGAGAGGTGAGGAGGTGAACAAAACGAGGCAGCCCTTTGCTGTGAAGGGAACGCTGTTGAGATTAGGAACGGAGTCTTTTGCTTTGATCTCAGAAGTTTAGAGATAACAATTTCTAGGACTCTGATGAAATTGGGCCTCCTCAACTATTATTGTCTTTATTTGATGGTGCTGTCTCTCACAGTGGGTGCTCCTCACATGTTTGTGTGTTCATTAACATTCTTTTAGGTTCATTTTCAAACTGAAAGCAGTCAAACAACCCTCCAATTTAAAGCACAATATTATTTTTCTTCTCCCCACCACCTTTCTTTTTGAGATGGAGTCTCGCTCTGTCTCCCAGGCTGGAGTACAGTGGTGCAGTCTCGGCTCACTGCAACTTTTGCTTCCCGGGTTCAAGCAATTCTCCTGCCTCAGCCTCCCGAGTAGCTGGGACTACAGGTGTGCGCCTCCACACCTGTCTAATTTTGTATTTTTAGTAGAGACAGGGTTTCACCGTGTTGCCCAGGTTCATTTCGAACTATAGCCTCAGGTGATCTGCCCACCTTGGCCTCCCAGAGTGCTGGGATTACAGGCATGGGCCACTGCCCCCGGCAGATTTTTCTTCTTATAAAAATATTCACCCCCTTTTCTTCCCACTTCAGTGATCCTGAGGGGTGGGGTCTGAGAACAGGTTTCTCAGGTTCTTTTTAACTGATATCTCCTCCTAGTCTCCCACACCCATGACTCCTGAAGGACTTACCTTGGACACGGTTTTTGGGGCCTATGGATGCTGGCTGGGTCGATGGGAAAGGTGTAGGGGGAGAGCTGGGGAGGGAAGAGTAAGGGAGTCAAGGAGGCGAAGGGGAGGGAGGTTAAGAGAGAAAAATGGAATCATAAAAAAACAAAAGAAGGGTTCAGTGTTTGAACATGCAGCATGCCTGGTTGGTTTGTTTGCCATTCCCTCTTGTAGTTTGGGCTGAAGAGTTTGGGTGATATTTAGAGCCTTCAAGAGTTTTCTGAGCTCTGCTTAGATGGGATCCTCTTTAGAAAAGCTTAAGGCAGTGACTTTGGAAAAACATTTTGGCTGTGACATCTTGAACTGCACAGACTGGACTGTATTTCTCCTCCCCTGAGATTTCCTACAACGTTCCTAATGGTCACATGCCTTGCAGGTGGAGACACGTTTGAGTGAGGTGAAAATACATTCGTGCAGCTAGACATAAATACTGCCGATTGAGAAAGTGCGAGAGTTTTGTTCAAGACTGGAAACCTGTCTCTGCCTGAGCCCTGCAGCCTGAGTCTTCTGTTTGGGGGGGATGGACCATAATATTTACATTGAAGTTCAAAGGATGAACTATGATCTTAATTCTGAGATCAACAAAGATTAAGGAAAGATTCAGATGAGGGCGTAAGAGTAACAACTCTCTAATTACCTGTCAGTTTCAGTATCTTTAAGATCAAAAGATAAACGTGGCGCAGAACGCATAATAGACCCAAAGTCACTGATGCCCTGGGCTTTCTCCCCCCTTTTCCTGGGTATGTTAATTATCCAGGAACAAAGCGGTGCCATGAGGTCATTTAGTCTAGTTTGCATTGCCATCTTTCTTTCTTTCTTTTTTTTTTTTTTTGAGACGGAGTCTCGCTCTGCCGCCCAGGCTGGAGTGCAGTGGCCGGATCTCAGCTCACTGCAAGCTCCACCTCCCGGGTTCACACCATTCTCCTGCCTCAGCCTCCTGAGTAGCTGGGATTACAGGCACCCGCCACCACGCCTGGCTAATTTTTTAAAATATTTTTAGTAGAGATGGGGTTTCACCGTGTTAGCCAGGATGGTCTCGATCTCCTGACCTCTCAATCTGCCTGTCTCTGCCTCCCAAAGTGCTAGGATTACAGGCGTGAGCCATTGCGCCTGGCCAACATTGCCATCTTTCTGGTGCTACTTTTCCAGCCAACATTCAGGGTTGTCTAAACTGCTGGGTATATTTTCCCCCTCTTCAAGTCACTATATGTGCTGCATATCTTTGGGGCAATTTTTTTTTTTTTTTTTTTTTTTTTGAGACAGAGTCTCACTCTGTTGCCCAGGCTGGAGTGCAGTGGCCGGATCTCAGCTCACTGCAACCTCGCCTCCTGGGTTCACGCCATTCTCCTGCCTCAGCCTCCCGAGTAGCTGGGACTACAGGCGCCCGCCACCTCACCTGGCTAGTTTTTTGTATTTTTTAGTAGAGATGAGGTTTCACCGTGTTAGCCAGGATGGTCTCAATCTCCTGACCTTGTGATCCGCCTGTCTCGGCCTCCCAAAGTGCTGGGATTACAGGCTTGAGCCACCATGCCCGGCCATCTTTGGGGAAATTTAATTTTAAAAGACTTTCATGAAGTGAAAACATTCAGCTGAAAAAGTCAACTGTAAGTGGCTGGATTGCGTGTCACTGAGGGTGACACCAGCAGCCAGAGATAATCAGTCTTCCTTCATCTTTTCCCCACTTGGCAGCTTGGAAGCTAACTCCAATCCTCTCTGCCTGTTCTTTCTTCCTGCCTTCATCCTAGAAAGCGAATTCTCTCTTTTTTTCCTGGATGGCTCATTTACAAGATTGGATGGAAATAGGTTTTAGTTCAGCATACTGTTTTCTCTAACTGGCTTTAACAGTGAGGCCCGATGTAAAATGCTCTCAGCTAAGCCAGGGAACCGCCACTGACATTCTTTTGCCTTGAGTCTCATATCCAGACGTTATGGTTTGCAGCTGCTACGATTTTCTTTAGGATGCTAAATGATGTGTTAGCCTGAGAGAATGTGTTTCCTTTCCTGCTGCCCTTTTTATTTTTCCTTTTTTTTCCTCCCTCTTCATTTCCGCAGTTTTCTAATTCGGAGCTTGTTTTGTTCACCTCTTTTTGCAGACTTTGGTTTGAGCAACTGCGCAGGGATCCTGGGTTACTCGGATCCGTTCAGCACGCAGTGTGGCAGCCCTGCCTACGCCGCACCTGAACTGCTCGCCAGGAAGAAATATGGCCCCAAAATCGATGTCTGGTCCATGTGAGTTATCAAGCTTCTGAACGTCAATGTTCCTCCTGCTGTCTCCACCGTGCCTTTCTTATGAAATCATGCTTGAGTATTGGATGGCAGGCCCAGGAGTACGTTGTCAGGGATTCTTTGGGGCCTGGCTTTCCATCTGTGTTCCTTCTGTTTTGGTCTGCACGAACTGTCAGAATGGCCTTTACCAAAATTCAGTGCGGTGCTGAGGAGGGAAGAAAACCACGTCCTGCCCTCACAGAGCTCACATTCTGGCTTTGCGACTCATTTATGACCCTTCCTCTGGCCCTTAGTTTCCCATCACCCTCTGTGTGAAGCTCCATCCTGCTGCCCGGCCCGTGCTCCCTGCGGGACTTGCTCGCCCATCTCTCCTGCCCCCTGCCCTGCTCACAGTTCTTTAGACACGTCGGCCTCCCTTTTGTCTCTCCCACCTCTAGGCTTGTTGTTTTTGAGGCAGAGTCTTGCTCTGTCACCCAGGCTAGAGTGCAGTCGTGTGATCTCAGCTCACTGCAATCTCCCCTTCCCAGGTTCAAGTGATTCCTCTGCCTCAGCCTCCCAAGTAGCTGAGATTACAGGCATGCGCCACCATGCCCAGCTAGTTTTTGTATTTTTAGTGGAGATGAAGTTTCACCATGTTGGCCAGGCTGTTCTTGAACTCCTGACCTCAGGTGATCCACCTGCCTTGGCCTCCCAAAGTGCTGGGATTACAGGCGTGAGCCACGTTCCCGGCCATGCACTTGTGATGCCTGGAATGCCCTTTCCCAGCCCTTTGGATGGCCTGTGCATTCCCACATCCCCGTCTCAAGCCAATGGCGCCACTGCCGAGATCATCTCTGAGCTCCCTGCCAGAAAGTCCCCCAGCCTCTCTCCTCACCCTTTCAGTTTCCTCCTCGGCACCTCTCAAAGCCTGTCCTTTTCCTGTTTTAAATCCATGCCTCTCCTGTCTCCCCAGCCAGCAAGGACTCTGCACGAGGGGAGGGAATTGGTTAGTCTGGTTCACCGTTTTGTTCCCAGGGTCTGGTAGAGGAAGGGCCACCAGGGGGTAAGCACAATGAGTATTTGAAGGTGAATCTTCAGTTGCACCAAAGGTAGAGCCTGGGTCCCCCATGGTCCCAGTGAGTCACCCCCTCCACCATCCCCTGTCAGTGACGGTCCAGGGTCAGTTCAGAGTCTTGGATTCTGGGGTAGGACTCAATCCTTTGCCACAGGGAAATGGGCTGTAGACCGAGTGAGATTCTGATTAAGATACAGACGAGAAAGCCTCATTTGCATGAAAGGTGTGTTGATCCGGAGTATTTCTGGAATTCCCCTGCCTCTCTTCATATTCACTGTAACCCCCTTGTTCACGTTGGCAGAGAAACTAATGCTTGCTTAGTGCTTGATGTGTGCCAGACACCATGTCACTTAGTTTCACAATGACCCAGTGCAATCGTTACTCTCTATTACCCTATTTTATGGAAGAAGAAACCCATCATAAGAGAAATAAATAAAATTGCCCAAGGTCATAGAGCTGCTAAGTGGTGGAGTGGAATTTGAACCAAGCAGTGTCCTTTCAGGGTGTCAAGATACAGCCCCAGCTCTCCAATGTGGCATGTGTGCCGGGGGCGCTTGCTTGCCCTGTGGCCTCGTTGAAGGCATGCCCCCTCCCCTTCTCTCCCCACCCGTTCTCTGGCTAACCCGGCCTTGTTTCCTGTTCCCTGAACGCAGCCTGCGCTTGCTACATTCCAGCCCTTACATGCACAGTTCCTTTGGCCTGGAACCCTCTTCTTTTCCCTCTTGAGTTGCTGGGTGCTGGTTCCTCTGGGCAGCCCTCTGTGTCTCCAGCCAGCTGGCTTTGAGGCCTTCCCATGTCCCCTCCAGCCCCCGGCTCTCTGTGTTCCTGGGCCTCACTGTGAGGTCTTTGTCCACCTGCTGGGACCCTTTGGGCTGTAGCGGAGGGGCAGGGACCGCTTGGCTTGCTCCCAGAATTTCCTCAGCACCTGGTGGAACCTGGAGGAGGGGAGGGAGGAAAAAAAGAAGGTGGGAAGGAGGAGAGAGGAAGGAGAAAGGAAAGGAGGAAAGGAGGAAGGGAGGGAGGAAGGAAGAGAAAAGGGAAAGAGGGACAGAGGAGGAAGGAGCAGGTGTTTCACCCAGGGAAACAGAAGCTGGCAGGTCAGGGCTGAAGCTGGCCGAGAAAGCAAACAGAGGAATGTGGGTCAGTTCAAGGCTCTAGAAGCGAGAGGAGCTGAGGATGTTCCGGTTGGATTGAGAAGAAACAGAGACCAGAACAAGATGTGGAGAGATAGGGAATTCCCGGAACTTTCCCAGAAGGGGCCGACTCTTCTGGAACCCTGGCTAAGAGGACCTGCTTGTCAGCGAAGAGGTGAAACAGGTCAGGAATCAGCTTCTACTCCTGAGCAGGTTGGGTGCCCTGGTTAGTCACCCCTGATCTTCAGGACAGTCCTGTGAGGCACATCTCTTGCCCCCAGTTTGCACAGATAGAAGAGAGTGGTGAGCGCTGCCTAGAGGCACATGTGAGCCCGAATGTAGTGGAGCTGCCCGTTGCTGAAGCCTGGGCTCCCAGTTACTTCACAAGTATGGTCTGGTGTGCAGGCTGCATATGGGGTGTGTGTGGTGTGCTGATGACGGGCTCAGGTGGGCTGGGGTCAGGTAGAGCTAGTGGAGTGGAGCAGGGAGCAGCAGAGGATGCCTTCTAAGGCATTGCTAGTCATAGACTTCTCTTCTGAGAAGGCCTCTGAATCCCCCTCAACACAGCCCCTCCCGGCAGCTAATACCAGTGGATCAGAGTTGTATATGGGAGGAAATCCATTATGGATTTCTTCCAACCCTTAAGAACTCTCACAGGTGTCTGGTACAGTCTTCCCTCGATAAATATGCATTGAGTGGATAAATATGGATATGTGGGTCTATAATCACTTTCTTAACAGCTAGAGAACTCATTTATGCTAAATGGGAAGCTATGAGAGGAAGAATTTGTGTGCGCGTGTGTGTGCGTGCGCGCGCGCACACACACATACACACACACAAGCACAAAAGGCTATGGGAGCCTGAAAGACCAAGAGGTCCCCTGTCTTAGTCTGTCTTTTGTTGCTGCAAAGGAATACCTGAGGCTGGGTCATTCCTAAGGAAAAGAGCTGTATTTGGCTCATGGTTCTGCAGGCTGTACAAGAAGCATGGTGGCAGCATCTGCTTCTGGTGAGGCCTCAGGCCGCTTCCACTCATGGTGGAAGGTGCAGGGGACCAGTGTGTGCAGAGATCACATGGTGGGAGAGGAAGCAAGAGAGAGGGGAGGTGCCAGGCTCTTTGTAATGATCAGCATGGATTGACTCATCCTATCCGCCTAACAACCCTTCAAGGTAGTGCTGTGTTACTCCCAATTTAAAGGTGTGGAAACTGAGGCATGAAGAGCCTCAGCCACTTGCCCACATGATACACCAGCGTGTGACAGAGCCAGGATTTGACCTATGTGGTTTGCCTCTAGGCCTCTGAGTCACCACCCTCTGCTGCTTCTATTATGTTGTACTTCCCCTGGTGGGGTTTACATGCTAGAGGGACAAACAGCCGGTATTTTAAAACGCTATAAACTGAGTGTGGTAACCTCTGTGGAGGAAGTGAGAGGGATTCAGGGAAGAAGATGGAGTAGCCTCTTGAGGAGAAGACTTCAAAGCCAGATCCTAAAGATGAGAAGGAATCAGCCATGGGAAGAGGAAGGTGTCAGGGAAGAAGGCCAGGAAAGGTCAAAAGTAAACTCCTGAGAAACAAAACAGATTTTTTTGTTATGGCAGCCCTAGTACACATGGCTGCACAGCTGGGTTAAGTCAGGAAGGCATCTGTAGGCAAGTTTGATCTGTTCCTGAAAGATGAGTGGAATTGGCCAGGTGGAGAACGGGCAGGGAAACGTTCCAGGCAGAGGGAACAGCATATGCAAAAGACTGGTAGGTGTGACACATCTCATTTCTCTTCCTCTTAATTTTGGCAAAAACATAAAACTTCAGTACCTTTTAAGAGATAATTTTCTACTGCTTTGAAGTGTTGTGTCTAAGATTCGGGTTAGGGTTCTGTTTGGCACCCATGACTTTGCTGGTAGAAGTGGAGATGGAAAACCCAAAGTGAATTTAATGTAGAAGGCTGTTTAAAATGAGAGTGAAAATGGAACCGATTTTCTCACTGGGTTAGACACTGTTATTATAAAATGGCTTCTCTCTTTATGGCTCTGAAACAAAAACAGAATGAAGAGTTCACTTCCATAAAAGCAAACTCCTCTCCTGGAGGCTTTGGACCTGATGGATGGCAGGGACTTTATCCACAACTTCTGAGATTGATTTAGGAAGAAAATCAGCCTGTCATTGAAAGAAACCTTGGGAAAGAAAGCGCTTCTCTACTAATAGGGCCCCCAGGACCCTCCTCCAGTGAAGCCATAATTAACAATGGAAATGGGAAATTGTGCACTTTCTTGGGGGTTTTCCATTATTTTCAATGGTCAGTATTTTCAAGACCATAAAAAATAGCTGTAAAGTAATTCACTTCTTTCCTTTACCCTGGATTTTATATATATATATATAAAATATATTGATGTGTGTGTCTCCAATGAACTTTGAGGTTTCAGACACAAAAACCAAAAATATTCATTCTGGTGCATTGAACTTTTATTACTGTGAATTGACTTTTCCTCTGAGTGACATATATGCTAATTTAAAACAACTTTAATGCAGATGTACTTTTTAATTGAAAAGAATTCAAAATTAACTTTATCTTCAGAATATAACAATGCTCCCGTGCAACCTTCAGTGAATCCCTACTGGTAAGGAAAACAGAAATGGAGAGTTCTATCCTGAGAAGATTGAGAACGCAACGTTTTTGGGCTAAAGCTGTCCTCTGCTCTCATGGGGGCCGCTGGGATGGATGGGTGAAGTACTTGCGTGAGGACCTGGTGCCTCCTGGAGAGTCACGCACGACACACTCAGTCCACCTTCCTAGCTCATTGCATCTGTTTTCACTTAGTGGAAAAAAAAAAATCTCTGTCTCCAGTGCTGTACCTTTGGGTAGACAACTTGGCCAAGAGGCACCATGTCTCCAAATAGCTCTCCTGTCTCCAAATAGAACTGGGTGTTCAGGAGGGAAAGGGAGAGAATTTGTTCTAGGCCTCAGACTCAGTGTTTTGTAAGTACTACCAGACATCATCGGCTACTGGCAGGGGTCAAATATGGAAGGATGGTATTAGTGTTTTCTCTCTGTTGAGACCCTCTCAAAATGAAGGCTAGCAAGAGGTGGTGGGAAGAGGAAAATGATGACTCCTTTGGGGAACCTTAGGGCTTTTGACTTTTAAGAGGGGTTTCCCTTAGCTTCTGAGATTATTCAGTTATAAAGTATGAGATTTTTTTTCCCTTTGTAGCGAGCATGCATATTTAACATAGAAGAAAGGAACGAAGGAAAGGAAGAGAAACAACCATCTTGAAATCCACAAGAAAATAATTTCTTGCTAAACATAGACCATTTAATGGAACAGTGGTGAAATTTGAGATTTTCCAAATGGATGAATTGATTCCTAGTCTACTTACAAGACCTTAAATTGGAAGTTGTATTATTAAAAGTTGATACTGAAAGATGGAAAGATATTGCTTTCAGGTGACAAGTTATTTTCAATTTTTCCAAGGCAATTCCTTTCTTGGGAGAGCCACACAGAAATAAGGTGCATCTCCTGAAGGTCCTTTTGACTGCACTCTGTGTAAACTGGGCAGTTTCTGAGGTTCCTGTTTACACGCCCCTTAAGAACAAGTAACCAGAGCCTCCCTCCACCTGCCGGGATGGCTCTGTCCATTGCTTTGTCCCCTGCCTCTTGTTAAAATTGCCAGCGACTTTTCCAGGGAGCAGTGACTCCATGTCTTTCCTCTTTGGGATGGCAGGTGATGCCACAGCTTTTCCTCCAGGGAATATTTTTTTGTGTATCAGACTAAATATCAGGATGGCCATTTGGCTTTTGACTTAATTCCAAGGCTTCCCCCTTTGTATTTCACAAGTAAGGGCCCTTTTCCTCTTCTTTCAGCTGCCCCCGCATTGTCTGCCTTCTTCCTCTTGTGAGATCAGAGTATTCCACGCTGCCTAGTATCTTTGCGTTTTCTTCCAGCCTGCGATAGCTCACCCTTATTTCATTCTGCTGGAAAAACCCCCGGTCATATTTGATTGTTGTCCTCTCTTGTCCCAGTCTCTTATCCCTCTCATTTGTTAAGACTGTCTTTGATTCTTGGGAATCCCATGTCTGCCACAGAGAATCCAGAAAGCCCCTGGGCCATATTTCAAAAGACCCATCAGGAAATTCTGAACATGTTTTGAAACTCCTACTAATTCTATGGGATTACAGAGGTTTATAAACTGCATTCCACATTTTTCCCTTGGTATCCTCACATACTTCTGAAATGTCAGAGGGACTAGGCTTCTCTTTATCCAGATATTAAACATGTATGGAAACTCTGGGGGAAAGGAATTAAGGTGCTCAATCTGGTTTCCCTTTTGAAATCTCCTAGCTAGGACTGTATGACTGTTCACGTAGGTTTTCTTTCTTTCTTTTTTTTTTTTTTTTGAGATGGAGTTTTGCTTTTGTTGCCTAAGCAATGACGCAATCTCTGCTCACCGCAACCTCCGCCTCCTGGGTTCAAGAGATTCTCCTGCCTCAGCCTTCTGAGTAGCTGGGATTACAGGCATGCGCCACTAAGCCCAACTCATTTTGTATTTTTAGTAGAGATGGGGTTTCTCCATGTTGAGGCTGGTCTCGAACTCCTGACCTCTGGTGATCCACCTGCCTCAGCCTTCCAAAGTGCTGGGATTACAGGCATGAGCCACTGCGCCTGGCCAGGTTTCCATTCTTATTGGGCAACACAGTACAAATAAAATTGTAGCTTTTTCCCTCTTATTTTAAGAAAGGTGTTTTGATGAAACAATAGATCACAATTTATCAAGCTTAATTTCTTCCAACTACAGAATTCAGTTCTTTCTGTGGCTTAGTTGATGTGACCCTCATGCAGTCTGAAGGTAGGTACTATTATTATCCACATCTCATGAATGAGAGACCCTAGGATGAGAGAGGTGGGTCCTCTTTAAGGATTTGTGACAGCTGCTGCTTCTTTTTTTTTTTTTTTTTTTTCACCCATCGATAAACTCCTCCAAGAGAAATGGAATTCTGGAATCAGTTTGTAAAGTCATCAATTAAAGTTGCTACAAAAACCACTTGCTCAACCCTGGCCAGACCTGCCACCTGGATGGCTCTGGCGCCATCTTGAAGACAAGCATCTGTTCATCTTATCTGTGGTCCCAGCCAGATGACGGAGAGAGGCAAAGACCAGTGTAATATGCAGTGACTTGAGGAGACTTTTGGCATCTGTTGAAGCCAGTCGGTGACAAGGAGGCAAGCAGTTTGGTGGCTCAGGGTCTCCTTCAAGAAAGAACCATTCATAAAGGCTTTACAGTTGCTCCTCTGGCCTCATATGCTCTTCAAACCCCTTTAGTGGGGTTCCCCTCCCATTATCATGATGTCCTACCTCCTAGAGGCATCTGCACTATACGACACCCCCACCTGGGACAGGAAGCTAGGTGCGCCCTGAAAATTAAAGGGAATAGTAAAGGTCATAGAGCAGTGTTCTGCAAACTTGAGTATTATACACTGTCTTTTTAAAGGAAGAACATTCTTCATAACTGTGTGTGTTGACATGAGTTATTTTTCTTTAAATGTTATTTATAAGTACATGAGCCCCAAATTAAACTCCTTTTATTTATGGCCCTATACAACTGAAAAAACCAAAACTCATTTACAGGTTAAATATAACCGAGAGTAAAAGAACTCCAGAATATTCAAATGAGCAACATGAATGCAATGGCTAATGTTTTGTGGGAAGGGAACGGCTATACACAGCATGAGTGCAGTTCTCACTGCTGGGCACAGGTTCTTCAACATTGTCAGGCCCATCTTGTGATGCCTCAACTCCCCTAAAACTTGTCATTCTTCCAGGATCTCTCCAGTTTTTTGAGTATGCATCAGAAGCACTGGAGGGCTTGCAAAAACACCGCAGAGTTTCTGATTCTGGAGATGTGCAGTGGTGCCCAGGAATGTGCATTTTCTTTGCTTTTTGTTTTTGTTTTTTTTAAGAGTCGGGGTCTCGCTCTGTCACCTAAGCTGGAATGCAGTGGCACACTTACATCTCCTTGCAGCCCCAACCTTCTGGGCTCAAGTGATCCTCCCACCTCAGCCCCCCAAGTAGCTGGGACTTACAGGTGTGTGCCACCATGCCTGGCTAATTTTGGTATTTTTTGTAGAAATGGAATCTCACCATGTTGCCCAGGCTGATCTCGAACTCCTGAGCTCAAGAGAGCCGACCGCCTCAGCCTCCCAAATTGCTGGAATTACAGGTTTGAGCCATTGCGCCTGGCTGAATGTGCATTTTCAACAAGTTCTCAGGTGGTGCTGATGCCACTGATCTGAGGACAAACGACACGCTATTCCAGTTACCAGGAGACTTTCTTTTCCACTGATAGAAGCACAGACGCATCACTGACACTCTAAGTCCAGCTCTGCTTCCTTCTCATTAGGCTATGACAATAAAAGTGAATTTTTTTTTTTTCAAAAATAGTTCATTGGTAAAGAAATACCAAAGCAGGCACTGAAATTGGGTGTGTGCGGTGGAGGATGTTCTTAGTTATACGGTGGTCATCCAATGCCCCAGTTATGCTTTGTGAAATGTTTTAGTCTGTTGCCAAGAAGAAAATAAAAATTAGAACTGCCGCACCCCTGAGGATGTGTCTGTGTACCTCAGTTTGAGAAATACTGCATGAGTTAGGCATTATGAAGCACTTGCTGCAGAAAAAAATGATATTGTGTAAGTAGCAGGCTCTTCAGCTTTAGGTATGAATGTTAGGGTAAGATTAGGCACTCAGAGGTGGTGAGCAGGGACAGAATCTTTTTGTTTTTTCTTCCCCTTAACTCAGTTCACTCCAACTCTGTTGAAATATGAGGTCTTTGCTATATAGCATGAAAGCATTAAAGCTCATTAACTGCATGAACCTGCCGGTGTGTATTCAGGGCAGAGGACTGGGTTGTTGAGGAGACTCCCAACCGTGTCAAATAAAGCACAGGCAAAAGGCCTGAGGTCCCGGACTGGGGAAGACCGAGAAGGGTGGGAAGATCCTGGTTCTAGTTTTCAAAGATGTGAAGTGCTGACCATGGAAGAGAAACTGGTCTTGTTCCACAACCAATGAACAGAAGATGTAGACGTTGGCTTAGTCTTGGAAAGCTTTATTTTTGCATAGAATCGCCCTGGATGGAACAGGCTGGCTCAGAAGCATTGGGAACAGCTTGTCTTGGAGGTTGTTCAGTGGTCCTCAGCAACAGCTTTGTGGGATGTGCCAGAAGGTTTCCATCCATAAAAGCCATGTGTCCCAGTCCTCTTTGTATGCAAAACTCTACAATTTTGTGACCCTTTTAGCATTCCCTCTTACCGATCTCCAATAATTTTTTGAAGCAAGAATGTTGAGCTCTACCTCAAACATACTCAAAGTGCAGCATTGCATAGTACGTTCTCAAACATATCACTCACCCTGATACTCCTTCCCTGCACCCCTAACCTGTCTCTCCTCAGCCTCCTCAGTACCACTCTGTTACCACCATTGGTCCTGCATTCTGAGTTTGCCACCTGGCACGTGCCCTTCAAATGTCTCCACTGCGTCTTTGCCTTTCCCTTTCTGTTGCGTGCCATCATTCCCATTCTGATTTTAACAGCAACCTGCCAATTTCCTGCCACAGTTTCCTACTTTCCATTTTGAGCCCCTTTAATCCACTTATACAACATAACTACTCCCCAAATTATTTGGCCATACTACTTGTATCTGCCTAACCCCTATTCCTCCCCCGGCGGGTGTGTTCCACTAAACACACACAGGGAAATGCTGCTCAAATAGCTCTGTGTGTGCCTTGTTCATTCTTGTTTCCATTTGTTTGTTTATGCCCTTTTTATCTCTCCAGCCACACAACCAGCCAGCCAAAGATACATGAGCTCACACACATGCGTCACTACCTGCGTGTCGTCCCCTCTTTATATACCTGTTTCTAAGTTCTCTTTCTCCCTTCATTGAACTCCTCTTGTGGTCAAAAGTGGTGCAATTCAGCATTTCTTATTCCTTTTGCACTGATCACTCCCTGAAAGGACTGTGCTCATTTATTTGTTCGCATGTTGCTTGCCTGTCTTCTTCCCCACTCAAACCCCAAGAGGGCAGGTCTTTCTCTGCTCCCCAGTACCCAGCACCTATAGTCTTGCCTGGGGCAGAGAGCCATCCAGCAAGTATTTGTGGAATGACTGTTTATGCATCTGTCCCACTAACTCCACTGTGAGTGGGAACCAGGTCTTAGTATAGGTCTGAAATTAGCAAATGATTTCTAGCGGGAGCTGTGGGCTCCAGTACCTGTCATTATCTGAAATGCCATAATTCAGAGGGGGCTGCCTTGGAATTGGGCCTCGAGGGTCTTAATTTCAATCAGTCTCATTGGATTTGTTTTGACTGGAAATCTTAGTGCCTGTTTATAAAGTATATATTCCCTTGGGAGCTTTTGAACACTTGAGACCTCTTGGTAGGCAGACATTTCATCCCCATCAGGAAATCTCATCACAACGATGTTAGATTTGCACATCAGGAAAATAAAAATCCTCTAAGAAGATGTTTCTGTTCTCAGATTGGCTTTGGATAGGGGCAGTTAAGCTTATTCAGAAGGTATTTCAGCCACATCTGAGATGTTGGGTTGGGGCCAGGTGGCAGAATCTCACAATGAACAATAAAAAAAATCAGGACAGGAAGGAAGGGGACCTCCCCAGAAATTTCTCTAGTTACAAGCCACAGCAAAATTTAAGAGTAGAGCAAAACACTGGGTTTTGGTATGAGGCTTCGTTTCTGAGGGCTGAGTGGTAACCTGGCTCACAGTTTGGCTGTGACAGGAGATTCCGGTGTGGGGGGCTTTTCCTGTGTTTTTTGGTCAGCCTTTTCCAGGTACCACCTTGTAAGCCATCCTTGGAAAACCGCATAATGGCAATACTACTCTTAATTGAGGTCCCTGACGTCTCCCAGGTGTTTCTTACATTGCTTGGTCTGGGCCTCCTTGCTGTTGACTTCTTCCTGCCATAGCATTTGGAGAGAGCAGAGGGCCATGGTTCCCCTCCTCAGGAGGTGGTTCCTGACGCTCTTGAAACTCCTGTTTTTCTCTGTGGTTGCCTTCTGGGTCTTCACATTCAAGTGCTCTCACCCAAGCCTGCCTTTCTTTCTCTTTGTTTCTTTCTTTGTTTGTTTCTTTCCTTCCTTCCTTCCTTCCTTCCTTCCTTCCTTCCTTCCTTCCTTCCTTCCTTCCTTCCTTCCTTCCTTCTTTCTTTCTCTCTCTCTCTCTTTCTCTTTCTTTCTTTCTCCCTCTCTTCCTTCCTCCCTCCCTCCCTCCCTCCCTCCCTCTCTCTCTCTTTCTTTCTTTCTGTCGCTCTCTCTCTTTCTTTTGTCGAGGTGGAATTTCACTCTTGACGCTCAGACTGGAGTACAATGGCGCGATCTCGGCTCAGTGCAACCTCCGCCTCCTATGTTCAAGTGATTCTCCTGCCTCAGCCTCCCCAGTAGCTGGGATTACAGGCACCTGCCACCACGCCTGGCTAATTTTTGTATTTTTACTAGAGATGGGTGCCAGGGTGTGCAGGGGCTTCATGCACAGCTTGCAGCACAGCAGCGAGGGGATGAGCAGGTAGTGGTCCAGGCTGATGAGGCAGGGGTTGGGGATGGAGGCGCTACACAGGCTGGTCTCGAACTCCTGACCTCAGGTGATCTACCTCCCAGAGTGCTGGGATCACAGGCATGAACCACCGCGCCCGGCCTCACCCAACTCTTTGAACGTGACACTGAGCGTTCTACAAAGATGGCTTTGAAGAGGGCCTGTTGAGGTTGGCATGGAAGCAGCAGCTCTCGTGCTTCGGTGAAGCCCATGTCTCCAGTGTCTTCCCCTCCTCAGGGGACCTGACTCCACTTTCGTGTGTATGTCTCTCTTTTCAGAGGCGTGAACATGTATGCCATGTTGACCGGGACGCTGCCTTTCACAGTGGAGCCTTTCAGCCTGAGGGCTTTGTACCAGAAGATGGTGGACAAAGAAATGAACCCCCTCCCCACTCAGCTCTCCACAGGTAATGCACCTGCTGTTCTAGATCACGGTTCAGGACTTCTGTTGTGACCAGTTCGGGTCCACCTGTGAAACAGTATTTGTTTTGCAGCAATGGTGTTATGTCTATCCCATGATTGTAAATTTCTTTCTAGTGTTAAATCGAAGTGTCAAGGAGTGGTTGGGTTTCCCGTCTCTCAACAGGCACTCGTGCCTTTTTGTTTGTTTGTTTGTTTTGAGACAGAGTCTCGCTGTTACCCAGGCTGGAGTGCAGTGGTGCGATCTTGGCTCACTGCAAGCTCCGCCTCCCGGGTTCCCGCCATTCTCCTGCCTCAGCCTCCCGAGTAGCTGGGACTACAGGCGCCCGCCACCTCGCCCGGCTAGTTTTTTGTATTTTTTAGTAGAGACGGGGTTTCACCGTGTTAACCAGGATGGTCTCGATCTCCTGACCTCATGATCCTCCCGTCTCGGCCTCCCAAAGTGCTGGGATTACAGGCGTGAGTCCCCGTGCCCAGCCTCACTCGTGCCTTTCACCTGTATCCTTTCCTGTTCCTTTATAATTCTGAACCCCTAACTCCGCCTTCCTCCTTCTGCACAAAACACGTAGATCCAAAGGATCTGATATTCTCCATTTGAAAAGTAATTACAGGCTTGATTGTTTTAAAACTCACCATATTATGATGTTGACTTGGAAAAGAGGGTTTGTGGTCACATTTCCAGTATGTCTTCTTTCTGCAATTATTGTCAAGAAATGTTTGTTGCATTGAAGTTGGGGCTGCGATTTGTTTTGTGAGTTGAGTTTTTGAGCCCGTTCAAAAGCTTTTAAGTATATAGAGGTTAAGTTACTTGATTGGACTGAATCATCAGGTGTGTTTGAAAAGTTCTCTCAAGCTTTACCTGGTTCATATTTCAGTAAACAGTTTGTATTAAGGTTTGGTTTCAGATCCAGTAAATCAGTACAATTTGTTCTTTTGTTTGGTTCACAATTCAAGTTCCTGCCCTTGGCTTGGCTTTGATGAGCATTTAATTGGCTCCTTAGAATAAACTCAGCTTCACTGAGATAAGGCTTTTGACCAAAGAAGAAAGCAGTTATTTAACTGCAACTTATGATAGTTAAAATATAGCATTTTATTTTACTACTGTTATGCATTTTTCTTCTGAGTTTAAAAGCACGCATGAAGCTGACCCTGAATTTATCTTGCCAAGTGGAATCCAAGTGGAGACACATTCTTGTATGCAGTGATCTATTTCAGCCCATACTGTCTCCTCAAGGGAGGGGAGAATCTCTGGAGGCTTGAAAGCAAAGGAGGCATTAAGTCCTTGGGAAGATGAGTTACAGCTCTGTCATTATAAAATAAATATTTCTGCACTGAGAGTCATAACTCTCGGAGTTAGAAAATGTGCAAAATGTCAAACCTATTGTCATATTTAAGTTTTAGAGCTTTCAGAAATGTTGAAAGTGCGGCAGAGCACTCTGAGGTGTGCCCCTTCATTCATTCTATATTTCATACTGATTAGCTTATTCCATGAATATGTATTGTGCGCCAATTGTGTGCTAGGTGTGTTCTAGATTAAGGAAGACAGAGAACAAACCAGTCTCTACCCTTATAAAGCTTATATATCAGTAGAGAAGGCTAAAAATAAATAAATGGGTAATAAACATGTGTGGTATTTGGTAATGTTAAGTGTTCTAAAGAAAATAAAATAAATTGGGACAAGGGGATAGAGAGTAAAAAGGTTTCTTTTTTTTAAACAAAGATTATTTTAAAAACTTTTCATTGTGACGTAATTGTAGATTCACACACAATTGCTAGAAATAATACAAAGAGATCCACATAGCCTTCATCCAGTGTATTAGTCCGTTCTCATGCTGCCGATAAAGACATACCTGAGACTGGGTAATTTATAAAGGAAAGGGGTTTAACAGACTCACAGTTCCACATAGCTGGGGAGGCCTCACAATCATGGTGGAAGATGAAGGAAGAGCAAAGGGACGTCTTAGGTGATGGCAGGCAAGAGAGCTTGTGCAGGGGAAATCCTATTTATAAAACCATCAGATCTTGTGAGACTTATTCACTGCCATGAGAACAGCATGAACTGCCCCCATGATTCAGTTATCTCCACCTGGCCCCACCCTTGACATGTGGGGATTATTACAATTCGAGGTGAGATTTGGGTGAGGACACAGCCAAATCGTGTCACCCAGTTTCCCCTGATAGTAATATAGTATATAGCTGTGGTATAATATCACCGCTGGAAAATTAACATTGATAAAATCCACTGACCTTGTTCAGATTTCACAAGTTTTACCTACACTCATATGTGTGGGTGTATATTAGTTCTATGGAGTTTTATCACATGAGTAATTTGTGTGACAGCCACCACAGTCAAGATGCAAGACAGTTCCCTCACAAGGATCCCTTGTGCTGCTCCCCTGTAGCCACAGCCACCTCCCTTCCTCCTGCTCTCCCTAAGCCCTGTCAGCCACCACCCTGTATCATCTGTAATTTTGTCATTTCAAAAATGTTATATGTAAATCATTTTTTTTCCCACAAAGCATAATTCCCTTGAGATAATCTGAGTTGTTTCTTTTTATTGGTGAGTAGTATTCCCTGGTGTGGATATACTGCTGTTTGTTTCACCGTTCACCCACTGAAGGACTGTTGTTTTATTCAAGTGACCCATAACAAAGGACAATAGGAGGATGAATGTACCCCCACAGCTGGGAAAGGCAGACAGTGCTGTCTTTGAGCCTGATGAGAGCCCGAGGAGCTGGAGAACTGCTGGTCTGCTGCCACTTCATTGTATTAGTCAGAATAGACCAGGTTATGCTGCAGTAACAATCAGCCCCCAAGTCTTAGTGGCTCAGGACCACAAAAGTTTATTTCTCACTCATGCTACATCTCAACTGAGAGCTGGATCAAACGTTGAAAGGTTCTGCCCAGCCAAGGGCCCAAGGCTGATGAAGCAGCCACCATTTCCAGCATTTCTGGTTCATGCAGAGGGAGAAGGGGAAAGAGAAAGAGAAGCTCTTTCACCAGCAATTAAATCTTCCACCAATCTTCCAGATGTAAGTGGAAGCTTTCTAAAACAGGGCACATGGCTTCACCCAACTAAAGAGAATCGGTCAGTGCAACCTACCATGTGTGCTGAAAGTGAAAAGCCAGAAATATTTGTGGATTAGCGTTAGCATGAGCCCCACACAGCTGTGGGAAAAGGAGCAGATGAGCACAGGTAGGTTACGAACACAGGAAAATCAGTCTCATTGCTTCAGAACCATACCTTGTTTTTACTTTCAATAATATTATACAATCTTAGCAGGTTGAGCTCTAAGTGTTTTTTTTTTAATTGTGAAAATTAAATTTAACCTTAAAGAAGCAAGAGTTGCAGTTCTGAAGATGTTAAAAGATAATCGAAAAGTAGTCCCAAAGAAGACATATTAAAAATGTTCCCAGCAATTTCAGCATCACTGGAATTGCCGTCCAACCTCACATAGCTCCTGCTTTGAGTGGACAGCTTTGCGTTGGCCTTAAGCTCTGTGTGTGCTTGTTAAAGATCTTCACATTCCTGCAGGACTTTGTTGTCTTGACTTGTCAAGCATGAATTGCATTTCTATATCTGATTTTCTAATTAGGGAATCTGATGCTCTCCCCATCTCCCCCTTTTTAAAATAACTCTTGGGATATAGAAATATCTTTTTTCAACTAGGATTGAAATCCTTTGAGCCAGGTCCCAAGTGAGGTGTTTGCACATGATAGACGCTCAGGGAATCTAGGTTGCTGACTCTGGTGTTAACGTGCCTGTGTGACCTGGAAAGGTGGCCCGTAGATTATTTTTGATGACTCAGGATTGGGAATTGTCCTGATCCAGTAGGGCTCAGAGCAGTGCACCAGCTGCTGAGGCAGCCCAGGGAGTCTTACCTGGTTTATAGAGTGAATGTCTTCAGGTTTGAGTATCAGCTGCTGCCCTTCTGACAGCCTCCCATTTTTCCCATCCTTTGCACCCCACCAAGTTTATCTCCTCTCCCTTCCAACCAGCCTGGCCCTGCTTATATCCGAAAATACTAGCTTACCAGTAACATGAGTAGCTGCCATTTATTGAGTGATCCTTTGTAGGTGTTTTTCATGTGGTGTTGTTTTTATACAGTCCCGCAAGGTAAGTCCCTGTTTACCAGTGAGGAAATTGAGTCTCAGAGAGATTAAGTCCTGCTTGACTGAAAACCTAGATTTTCCTACCATGCTGTGTTATTTCACTCCTCTCTGATTTTATTTAGTATAAGATGCAACCCCCTACAAAAAGTTGGAGGTATTATCTATTGTCTGTATGTCCTTATGTTTTGAGTAATGTCAATCCAAATAGAAAATATGCCAGTTTTATTGTGCCTCACTAATGCACATCTTTATTAATTGGATGACTCTGTCATTCATACTTGTTTTTGCTTTTGTCTAAGACAAGGTTTCACTGTGTCGTCCTGTCTGGAGTGCAGTGGCACAATCATGGCTCACTGCAGCCTCAACCTCCCAGACCAAGCAATCTTCCTGCCTCAGCCTCCCAAGTAGCTGGGACTGCAGGCGCATGCCACCATGCCCAGCTAATTTTTTGGGGGGAGGGGTATTTTTTTATAGAGAGAGGGTCTCCCTATGTTGCTCAGGCTGGTCTTGAACTCCTGGGCTCAAGCAATCCTCCTGCGTCAGACTCCCAAACTCCTGGGGTTACAGGCATGAGCTACTGCACCTGGCCCTGTCACTCATACATGTAATTATCATGTCTATGAATTCCACTGCTCTTTTTGAAGATTAAGTTGAAAGATTTTTTACCAAACTTGAGTTGAAAACAGCATTATTGCCCTTGTGAATCCACAGAACACACTTCGAAAGAACTGCCCTTCATTCATCTCTGTCATGCCGTTTGCAAACTTAAGCTTCGAGGGCCTTTCTAAGTTTGTCTTGTACACACTTTCTTTTTGCTTGTTGGCACTTGTATGTCACAGAGTAGCAAATGACTTTTATGGCTGAGCAATTTTGCAGACTGCTTCCCTTTTCATCACTACACCACAACGCTGGCATTTATAATACATTCCAAGCAGTCAGTTCAGGTGATAATGGTTTTGTGCCGTGAATTCTCCAAAGTCAAGCTGGAGAAGAAGTGTTAGCTTTCATGAGGGTTGAGCCAGTGCTAATGACGATGTCCAAGAAGGCACGATGATCCGATGATCAAACAGTTCTTTAGCTTGGGGAGTGATGAGGAGGGAGCTTTGAGCGCGGAGGAGTGTCTATTTGCATCTATCTGGCTACGCTAATGTGAAAAGTCTGATGACTTTGCCTGTCACCTGCAGCCGTTTGTTTCACTTGGTACCGTGTTTAGGTGCTCACACAAGCCAGTCCAGACTTTGGAAAGCTAAGGACTCGTGAAAGAAAGTGGGGTTTGCGATGGAGGAAGGTGTGCTGCGTGTTACGTTGAGCAGGGTGGTACTATTTTTCCAGGCTTGAGTGGAGAACCTCAGTGTTATCTCAGAGAGGTGGAGGGCGGCGTGTGGCCTGTGGCCATGCCTGGCATGGCTTTCCAGGATGGTGAGGAATATTTTAATCTCTCTTGCTCATAAGGCATAGGGGTTTTCAGGACCCTAGAACAAACTTCAAAGAGCTCTAAGGATATTCTCAAAGTCCTTTTTGGATAGTAACGCAATGTCTGTGACGTCCAAAGGAAGAAAATTCGTCAGTGGAGATTTGAACTAAAATTACTTGCGCTCATCAGCAGTTTTTGAGGATGCAGAGTGCTCGGTTATGAAAATAGAACAAAAATGCACATCCAGTTTGTCCTTAGCACTTCTGGTTCATCATACTTTGAAAAAGCCTGGACTGTTGCCCAAGTCCTTTGAGGCAACCCTGGGTTGTTGCCCAAGTCCTTTGAGGGTAAGCAACAGCAATGTCTCAGAAAACATTAACTCAACAGCCCACCCGCTCTGATTCATTAAGCCCCCATCTTCTTTATCTGACCAATAGATGCCCCCAGTTAAGATCTAAGTGATTCTTGCAATGCAGGGATGTTAAGGGAAGCGAGATAGACATTCTGCAAAGCAGAGATCTGTTTGATTTTCGGGTTATTAAAGAACATGGATGAAGCTGGAGGCCATTATCCTTAGCAAACTAACACAGGAACAGAAAACCAAATACTGCATGTTCTCACTTATAAGTGGGAGCTAAGTATAACCAAGAGGACACCATGGACACCAAGAGGGGAACAATAGACACTGGGGTCTACTTGAGGGTGGAGGGTGGAAGGAGAGAGAAGAACAGAAAAAATAACTATTGGGTACCAGGATTAGTACCTGGGTGATGAAATAATCTGTACAACAAACTCCCATGACACGAGTTTGCCTGTATAACAAACCTGCACATGTACCCCCGAACCTAAAGTAAAAGTTAAAAACAATTTTTTTTTTTTTGAGTTTTAGCTGGGTATCCAGCGATAACACTTACAGTGGTAAATGTACCTCATGGTCTCCACGCATGCATTTCTACCCACCGCACTGTTTTGTTTTTTTTTTTTAATTTTGAGACAGAGTCTCTCTGTGCTGCCCAGGCTGGAGTGCAATGGCATGATCTCAGCTCACTGCAACCTCTGCCCCCTGGGTTCAAGCAATTCTACCACCTCAGCCTCCCAAGTAGCTGGGATTACGGGTGCGCACCATCATGCCCGGCTAATTTTTGTATTTTTAGTAGAGGTGGGGTTTCTCCATGTTGGTCAGGCTGGTCTTGAACTCCTGACCTCAGGTGATCGACTCACTTCAGCCTCCCAAAGTGCTGGGATTATAGTCGTGAGCCTCCGCTCCTGGCAATATTTCCTTTTTTCAAAATTTCAGTACGTTTTTGGGGAACAGGTGGTTTTTGGTTACATGGATAAGTTCCTTAGTGGTGATTTCTGAGATTTTGGTGCATCCATCACCTGAGCAGTGTACACTGTACCCAATGTGTAGTCTATTATCCCTTGCCCCTCCTACCCTTCCCTCCAAGTCCCCTAAGTCCATTGTGTCATTCTTATGCCTTTGCACCTTCATAGCTTGGTTCCCACTTATAAGTGAGAACATACAATGTTTGATTTTCCATTCCTGGGTTACTTCACTTAGAATAATGATCTCAACTCCATCCAGGTTGCTGCAAATGCCATTACTTTGTTCCTTTTTATGACTGAGTAGTATTCCTTGGTGTGTGTGTGTGTGTGTATATATATGACATATATGACATAAATATGACATGTATATGACATATATATATCAGATATATAGTCACATTTTCTTTTTTTTTTTTGAGATAGAGTCTCACTGTGTCACCCAGGCTGGAGTGCAGTGGCGCAATCTTGGCTCACTGCAATCTGCGTCCCGGGTTCATGCCGTTCTCCTGCCTCAGCCTCCTCAGCAGCTGGGACTACAGGTGTCTGCCACCACGCCCAGCTAATTTTCTGTATTTTTAGTAGAGACGGGGTTTCACCGTGTTACCCAGGATGGTCTCGATCTCCTGACCTCGTGATCCGCCCGTCTTGGCCTCCCAAAGTGCTGGGATTACAGGCGTGAGCCACCGTGCCTGGCCATATGTCACATTTTCTTTATCCACTTGTTAGTTGGTGGGCATTTGGGCTGGTTCCATATTTTTGCAGTTGTGAATTGTGCTGCTATAAACATGTGTGCAAGTGTCTTTTTCATGTAATGACCTATTTTCCTTTGGATAGATATCCAGTAGAGACTACCCACTATTGAAAGGGAGATGGCCTGGTAACCTCTTCAACAGGATGGGAACCTACCCTGGTGGTGGGTTGACCATGAAGGTTGACCTGGCTGCATGACCTAGCAAAGATTATTTCTCTTGAGTTGATTCTGGCATCACAACTGGCCCCTTTTTTGATGGCCTAATTTTTACCCTGCAGAAAATGGGTTGAAAAAAGGCTCAGCATTTCCTCAAGAACAATGTTAAAATGACAACTTAAAACTTTTGAGAAAGTAAGACGTTTTATGACTTCTCCTTGCAAAAAAGATTACCTTAGAACACTGAAAAAATAACTTTGAAGAGAAAGATGGAAAAATTGGG
Source organism: Chlorocebus sabaeus (assembly GCF_047675955.1). Lineage (NCBI taxonomy): Eukaryota > Metazoa > Chordata > Mammalia > Primates > Cercopithecidae > Chlorocebus > Chlorocebus sabaeus. The sequence continues at coordinate 70,215,356 of NC_132905.1, read as the reverse complement.
GGAGCAAGCACATTATTATTTTCTGGGGTCTATTATTTGGTATGTTGGAAATCAAGTACAAAACTACATAAAAGAATTCTTTATATTGCAAGAACATTATAGCAATACTTTGTAAAATAAGGGCTATAGCATAAGAAAATATCACAGTCCCACAAATCAAGCAAGACAAACCATCTGCATTTTGAAGTCATCCCTGACATTCTTTGCCCATATGTGGGTATGCTGTATATTCTCCTGCTGAACAATTTGGTAGCCTTAGAAGAGCCTTCATGGGCTGGGTGTGGTGGCTCACACACTTAATCCCAACACTTTGGGAGGCTGAGGCAGGAGGATCGCTTGAGCTCAGGGGTTTGAGATCAGCCTGGGCAACTTGGCAAACCCCATCTCTACCAAAAAAAATAAAAAAATTATCCGGGCGTGATGGTGCATGCCTGTAGTCTCACCTACTTGGAAGGCTGAGGTGGGAATGTCACCTGAGCCAGAGAGATCAAGGCTGCAGCGAGCCATGATCGCACCTCTGCACTCCAGCCTGGGCGACAGTGTGAGTCTCTCCAAAATATAAAAAGTAATGAATAAAATAAATACAAAATAAAAGGCTTCATGTGCATTATAAACGCATTTTTACCTCTCATACAGTTGTGTCCATTGTTATAATCTTAAAGGATGCAAATATTCTGCTTAGAGACGAATTAGCTTATCTCTAGTGCTTGAATGGACAACAAGTGCTCTGTAAATATTTGTGAAATGAAAGGAAACCCAGGGCATTTAAAACATTATTTTTGGCCAGGCGCAGTGGCTCACACCTATAATCCTAGCACTTTGGGAGGCCAAGGCGGGTGGATCACGCGGTCAGGAGTTCAAGACCAGCCTGGCCAAGATGGTGAAACCCCGTCTCTCCTAAAAATACAAAAATTAGCCCGACGTGGTGGCGGGTGCCTGTAATCCCAGCTACTCAGGAGGCTGACGCAGAGAATTGCTTGAACCCGTGAGGCAGCCTGGGTGACAGAGCGAGACTCCATCTCAAAAACACAACAACAACAACAACAACAAAACATTATTTTTCCCTGGGATGGAAGGAAAAGGGGTTGTAGGGATTTTATAGGTTTTCAACAGTTTCTCGTATCTTTTCCTTACACACTGTGCTCAGCATGACTAATGTGATACAGTGAACTTCAGGAGGCTTGAAAAAGAAAGACAAAATATATTAGCGTCCTGTCCATCTAAGCAGTCCCTAAGAGTCCCCTAAGAGACAGTGCAAAAGGAGGCACCCATCAGGCGGACATGGGTTCACAGTGTGGTTTTCACTAGAACTTTTTACACAAACTAGGATTTTAAAGTCTGGGTCACTAATGCAGAGGTTTCCTAACACTTTAACAAAAACACATGGTGCTCTGGTGTCTTGACAGCCTGATTGACTGCGCTGGGTGGGCGTGGGCTCTCTGCAGCCTGGGCGAGGCATCATCGAGTTTGGAGAAGAGGTGGGCGGCCACACAGAATGGCTTTAAAGGAAAGGATCAGAAAGCAGGACCTCTCTGGCTTCTTGAGACTCTGAGTGTCCTGTGGTCCCCAGTTGGGAGGTCTAACTTAGGATGCCTGTACACTGCTGGCTTCTCCCTGAGTACCCAAAAACCTTCCTTGCGAGCAGGCATTTTCTGTTTATTTTCTTTCGTTCCTGCAAGCCTGTCAATAGAACATCCCTTTGGCTTACCTATACGCAACAAGAAAAGGCCACAGGTTGTCTTGGGAAACACAGGGAATGGGGAGACCCAAACTGGTTCTTGCTTTATCATGCACCAGTTGCTCCCCTTGGACAGAGAACTTAAATTCTTTGGATATGTGGTGTGTCTTTTTTAAGGAGAGAGAGAGGGAGAAACGGGATTTTTCACACCCCTCCTGTCTGAAGGGAGGTGGGGCTGAAACCAAGCTCTATGAATCCTTGAATCAGAACCCTGCCCAGAGACCCAGAGATCACCCCAGCAGTGGCTCGGGATGGGCAGGCGAGGTGGCGAGTCCCCTGTGATGGTAGCTTTCACCGGTGTCTGCGTTCAGCCTGTAACATGCGCGCGTTCTTTCCCGAATGTCTCCCAGGTGCCATCAGTTTCCTGCGCTCTCTCCTGGAACCGGATCCTGTGAAGAGGCCAAATATTCAGCAGGCACTGGCGAATCGCTGGCTCAATGAGAATTACACGGGCAAAGTGCCCTGTAATATCACCTATCCCAACAGGTAATTTCGTGCACCCAGAGGGACTCCTCGGGAGAGATGGGGCCTGTCCTATGAGCCCCGAGCAGTTCCCGACAGAAAGCTGTCCGTGATTGAAGGAAAAGCCGTGTTCTCTCTTGGCTATCTCCCCTTCCCACTAACACCCACACCCACATATTCACAAGAGGAAGCATAGACAGGGCCACCATGTGCTGTTGTGCCCTGTACCCTGCAGGGTCACCTGGAGGAGGGGTGAATGGAGGCTGACATCCAGGCTTTGAGGGTCTGCGTCTTCCCAGGGGGTGCCTCTTTCTAGTTCACACAAAGGGACCTTTGAGACTAGCTGTGGCTTGAGTGTGTGTGTGTGTGAGAGAGAGAGACACTGTCTATGTCTGCTTGGGTCTCCATGTGCATGGTTGTTGTGTCTGTGTGTATGTGTTGTGTGTCTGTTTCTGTGTGTAAATTTTTGTGTGTGTGTATGTCTTTGTTTTGTTTTTTGATACATAGTCTGGCTCTGTCACCCAGGCTGGAGTGCAGTGGTGTAATCTCAGCTCACTGCAACCTCTGCCTCCTGGGTTCAAGTGATTCTCATCCCCAGTCTCCTGAGGAGCTGGGATTATAGGCACGTGCCACCACACCAGGCTAATTTTGTATTTTTAGTAGAGATGGGGTTTTACCATGTTGCCCAGGCTGGTCTTGAGCTCCTGACCTCAAGTCATCTGCCTGCCTCGGTCTCCCAAAGTGCTGGAATTTCATGTGTGAGCCAACGTGCCCAGCCAGTCTTTGTGTGAATGTGTTTGCGTGTGTGTCATCAGCTCACGAGCCCACCTGCCAACATCAGACAGAAACACATGGGATCACCCCTTCCTTTCCAAACCACCCTTAGATGCCTTCTTCTGTCTTGTTCTTGATGTTTATTTCAGCCCTAAGAGCCCTGCTTTAAAATGTGGGAGGCAGGAAGGAAAGGCATAGGAGTCACTCATTTTAGGCCGGGTGTCCCCGTGGACTTTCTGTGAAGGCTCCACTTTATCAGTTTCCATGAGGAGGGTTCTTTAAGCAAAGTTTGCAGACAGGAACCCACAGCATAGGAGCACTGACAGGTTCCCTGTGGCAGCCCATGCTCCTCTGTGTTGGTACGCTAACTATAAATTCAAAAACATTTCTCTTTTTTTTTTTGAGACAGAGCCTCACTCAGTCACCCAGGCTGGAGTGTAGTGGTCTGATCATAGCTCGTTACAGCCTCCACCTCCTGAGCTCAAGTGATTCTCCCACCTCAGCCTCCTGAGTAGCTGCGACCATAGGCGTGAGTCACCATGTCAGGCAATTTTTTCTATTTTTCTGCAGAGAAAGGGTTTTGCCATGTTGCCCAGGCTGGTCTTAAACTCCTGGGCTCAAGCGATCCTCCCACCTCTCAAGGTGCTGGGATTATAGGCTTGAGCCACTGCGCCCGGCCAAAAACATTTCCTTGTATATTTTTTTCTACTCATTTGTCCTGTTTCTAACTAACCTGAGCAAGGGAATGAAGGCCCTTAATTTGGCTGTTTTCATGCAAATAAGGAGACCACATGGGCTCAGTACCTTCCAAGACTGGGACCCACCTTCCTTCTTCCTTTAGAGCTAGGGTGTCTTGTACATTTGACCAGGCTTGGATGAAGGCAGGAGAACCACTGACCCAGAGGGGCAGATGGGAGACTGAAAGGGCAGAGAAAAGGGTGTCCTGTGTAGTCATAGTTTCAATGCCTAGAAAGGTCTAGAAACACCCGCCAAGCCTTATGAAAGCTAAAGTGCTGAGTCCTTCAAAGAAGATGGCCAGGCAGGGCTCTGATTGGGATGGAAGCTCTAGAAAAACTTTAAAGGGGCGTGGGAGTCTGCATCCACACTTCAGTGCCAAATTTACACTCACCGTGCCCAGAGAGGAGGTGGTTTCACTCTGTTGCCATCTAGAATTCTAGCATTTGGCTCATGGGAGGTAATTTAAACAAAGTCTAGGTGACTTAGGTTACCAAGGGAACCTGGAAATAGATTGCTGTTTTCCAATAACAGCTCGATGTGGGCCAGGATCTGAAACAGACACCAGAAATACTACTCTAAAGCGAGGCAGGGAGCAAAGCTGAAAGGACCTTGCCTCATTATCTATACTCATGATGGAGAGCAGCACGCAGGTACGCTTTCTGTTAAAGGAGGGGGCCTTGGTGGTGGCCACGTGAGTCATTAAGCTCATGTAATCACCGCCTAAATGAGCATAATCAATCCACTCAATGCGGCAGCTGCTGGAGAAGGTGGAGCTGGTGTGAGAAAGACGGTGTTTCCCCTCCTTGTTGGCTGCATCTTCATTCACAAAGAATTAGGAGGTGACATCTCATGTTTGTGGCTTTCCCACAGTTTGCAGACAGGCTTTGATAGATTAAAACGTAAATTCAAACTCCTATCCTGTTGTTGCCAGATTAGTGTAATGGTTTTTGCATTTGGACTTGGTCAGCAGCATGATGGCTGCACATGAAGCTGGTTCAGTGGACTGTAAAACGGGCTGAGATCTCACGTGCTAAACAGCACTCCGTGTCTTCTGTTTATGTGAGGCCCATTGCTCATTTCACACTAGAGGCAAATCAGTGTTTGGTTTTTAAGTAGTGGAACCAGAATTCTTCTTCTTTATGTTTATTTTTTGGGACAGAGTCTCGATCTCTCGCCCAGGCTGGAGTGCAGTGGCACAATCTCGGCTCACTGCAACCTCTGCCTCCTGGGATCAAGCGATTCTCCCGCCTTAGCCTCCTGAGTAGCTGGGATTATAGACATCCACCACCATACGTGGCTGATTTTTGTATTTTTAGTAGAGATGGGGTTTCACCATGTTGCCCAGGCTGGTCATAAACTCCCGGCCTCAAGTGATTCACCTGCTACAGCCTCCCGAAGTCCTGGGATTACAGGCGTGAGCCACCACCGTGTCTGGCCTGGAACCAGAATTCTAAGCTGTTGGGGGAGGTACATGTTGTTTACAGTGTTTATTTTGAAAAACCTTTATCTTTAAGACAAAAAAGTGTGTTTTTTCTATGTATTTTTCTGGTTTTACTGGCATGTAGATAAAGGGAATGAGAACATACAAGCAGAGAAAGGGATATTTTCTTTATAAAGTATATTTTGTAGTTTCCCAACATAGCTAGCCTCAGATGTATTTTAAGTGTTGTCAATAGTTTCCTTTTGAGAAAGTAAGGAAAATAAAGATCTCACATTTTACATCACTCTTCTGTAAAGCCTTCTCCTGTGAAGTCATTTCAGCCGCCAAGTTGATCTCTAAAAGCAAAGAGGAAAATGTCTTTGGAAGTAAATTTTTTATAAATAAATGTTTGTGTCAGTCAGTCAACAGATGTTTGCTAGGTGCCCGGTCCCCTGCTGATTCAGGTGCAGACCTTTTTTTTCTTTTTTTTCTTTTTGTTTGAGACAGGTCTTCCTTCGTAGCCCAGGCTGGAGTGCAGTGGCGCAGTCACAGCTCACTGTGACCTAGAACTCCTGGGCTCGAGCAATCCTCCCACCTTAGCTTCTATAGTAGAGGGACTGCAGGCATGTGCTGCCATCCCCAGCTAAGTGTTTTTCTTTTTGTGGTAGAGATGGGGGTTTTGCTGTGTTGCCCAGGCTGGTCTTAAACTCCTGGTCCCAAGCAATCTCCATGCCTCGGTCTCCTAAAGTGCTGGGTTTCAGACATTTGTACAGAGCCAACCTTGCTGCCTCTTTCTGTCTCCCTGCAGGGACCTGGACAGTCTCTCCACCCCTCCAGTTAGCTTTGGAACTGGTGGGAGGGGAGGAGGTTACAGGCAATACAAGACAGAATTAGACCAAATTAGATCCATGGTATCAAAACAGATTGCATGTAAATTTGCTCGATTCAGATAATACCTAGTATTCTGGAACGTTGTACCATTCTCTATGTCATCCAAACATGCAACCATATACAGATTCGATAAGTGATACTGGAGAACACCAGATTTATGCATTGTTTATTGGAAAACGTTCAGACTATTCCTCTCAGTCCAGAGGCAGTGTGACCATTTACATTATGGCAGAGCTCGTTTTTGAAGATACTGGACATAAAAGGCAGAGATGGGGTGTCTGCCCCTGTGCATACCCCTCCTTTCCACACTACTGACCTTTCTTCAGAATACCCCATGCCCTCTGGGGTGCCCTGCTCTTGGGGTTCCCAGGTATTTCCAAACCACTGTTCGCTCTGGATTGTTTTGGTAGACCTCAAGTGGTTATTTTAAAAAATGAACGTGTTATTAATACACTTTTTAAACCAGTAATCATGCCCATCCCTCTCCCACCTGTTATCTGGAATGTGTAATTTCGTGGCACACAGGAATGAGGAAGGCTGATCTCATTGTTTGTTGGGTGTGTTTTCATTTGTTTGTTTTTTGGGACGGCACTTAGGCAAATGGAGCAGAGGGAGAACTGATGTAGGTTACATCAACCGGTGGCAGGCAATGGTCAGGAGACCGCGTTCTGCTCTCGGTGCCCCTGCCAGCCGGCCGTGTGAACTGGGCAAGTTCTCTTCCTACAGGAGAACTTGCATCGTCTCCTCTTCTTTACAATTATGGGGCTACCCTGTGGGGTTTCTCTGGGCATTATAGCTCTGAGGTTCCATCCAAAATGTCTTCAGACCCCTTGACGTGGAGGCTAGCAGCTCTCCAGCCAGATAAGCTTGCTTTCTACTTTGATTGCCCTCTTTGTATTACATTATTTATTTATTTATTTTATACTTTAAGCTCTAGGGTACATGTGCACAACATGCAGATTTGTTACATATGTATCCATGTGCCATGTTGGTGTGCTGCACCCATTAACTCGTCATTTACATTAGGGTATATCACCTAATGCTGTCCCTCCCCCTTTCCCCCACCCCACGACAGGCCCCGGTGTGTGATGTTCCCCACCCTGTGTCCAGGGGTTCTCACTGTTCAATTCCCACCTATGAGTGAGAAATGCGGTGTTTGGTTTTCTGTCCTTGCGACAGTTTGCTCAGAATGCCATCATGCTTTGTATCACTCTTAAGGGATGTAGAATGTTCTTTTGACACAGCCCCACTACCAACACACACTCCCTTAGAGCCCGCCCCCTGATTTCTGAGTCTCTGTAGCCATTGGATGATGGTGATGATGATGATGATGATGGATGTATCTGTTTATTTGGGAAGCAGTGAGTATCTAGACATTGAACCCGGCTGCCGGTTCTTAATTCTAGGGCTGTCACTTCCTGTCTCTGTGACCCTGGGCAAGGTACTGCATTGCTGTGGGCTTTGGTTTCGTTATCTGTAAAGTTGCGATAGTGATAGTACCTACTCATAGGACTATCAGGACGACTAAGTGAATTTACATTCTCTCTTCCCCACTGGGAGGGTGAACAAATGAATGGGTAGATGAATGAAGCCTGGTATTTCTTTGCCAATGTGTCCCAAGGAGTTTATCGTCACAGTACCCCTGTGAAGTAGCTTTAACTGTCTTCCTCTGAGAGCACCCCACTTTGCAGCTGAGCCCTGGACCCCCCATGTAAGAACTTATGAGCTCTTTCTGTTCCTCTAAACATGATCTAGCTAGTTCCTGAATACCTTCCTTTTCCACTCTGAAAACCAGAGTCAGGGTGGCCTCTGTCCATGGCAACAAATATATTTTAAGGAAAGAATGTGTGATCATAAGGAAATCTGGGGGACAGTTGGGAGATTTAAATATAATCGGGGTATTAGCTGATATTAAGTGATTATTAAAATTTTATTGGGTATGTTGATGGTATTGTGGTTCTGCAGGGGACATCTTTGGATTTTAAAGGTACATACTGAAGGGTTAAGGGGTAAAATGTCATGATGTTTGTAATTTAAAATACCTCAGCAAAAAAAAAAATGCAAGTATGGCAAAGTGATCACTGGTACATCCAGATGATGGTATACGTAAAGTGATTGTACTATTCCTCCACTTTTCTGAATACATGAACATTTTCAAAATAAAAACTCAAGTCAATGAATGAATGAGTGAATGAATGAAGCTGATTCTGCCCAGGGGGTCTGTGTGGGACTCTCTGTGAAGTGCAGGGGTGACTGGTCCTCTCTCTCTCTGCGCCTGGCAGGATTTCTCTGGAAGACCTGAGCCCTAGCGTCGTGCTGCACATGACCGAGAAGCTGGGTTACAAGAACAGCGACGTGATCAACACCGTGCTCTCCAACCGCGCCTGCCACATCCTGGCCATCTACTTCCTCTTAAACAAGAAACTGGAGCGCTATTTGTCAGGGGTAAGTGCGACCCTAGAGGCAATCGTCTCTGCTGTCTGTGGAAAAAAGAGCTCCTACACCCAAAGTGTTTCTCAGTTACTGACACTTGATCCGAGCTGCTAATTTAATCTAATGTGAGGCTGAGTTTTCTGAATGTGGGATAAAGTCATAGCTAAACCTGCTTCTCAGGGAGTGCCTTTTACCTGCAATGTTTTTCAAATACTCTCCCACCAAGTTAAGCTCTGGGCAGAATTGGGAGGAATTCAAGCCTCTTTTCCCTTCAACAGCTTCTCTGTTGCCTTTTTTTGGTGTTGTTCTGCTGCCTCTTAGCTCTTTGCGTTCCCCACGCTGTGGGCATTGGAGGGTTCTCTGGTCATAAAACTTAGGTAGCAGTGCCTCCCGGGCATTTGTCTCTAAACTATGGTACTATATATGGACTTCCCTGGCCTGACTCTGACACCTTCCCTCAGTCAGAGTGTCAGAAAGTCCAAGTGTCCGGTGTCACCTGTGAGGTACATTTGGAGTTTCCACAGCGTGGGGTGGATGGTGGGACTGTGACATCCTGTCCCCTTCATCATTTTTGCCACAAGCAGTTTCTGTGTGCCTGGATAAGGGAATGTATGTGCCTTAAATCGTCTCTCTCCAAATGGACAATGGCTTAAAAAGAATTCTGCAAATTGGATCCAAGACGATATGGAGTCTGCATACAGTAGCTCATGCTTTTACTCAGAATGGTGGGTGCTGACCAGCTCTAACAGGGAGTCAGCTGAAGAAATTCAGAATCGCCAGGAAGCCCATCTGAAATTTTACTGAGTGTTCACGGTCACAAAGGACCATCTTTACCCTGGGCCTGTTGCACCTTGACATCTGATGACGTGGAGTTGTCACTGTTAGGAAGACACTTACCATCCAGAACGTGTGCTATTTGAGGTCACGTGATAACCCAATATGTCACCAAATTTTACTAGAAAATAGGCTTAGAAACCTTTCTGAGGTTTCTGTATGAGAGCTAAAGATGAAAAATCTACCAGCAGTTGGGGAAATGATATTCTCGCTGGCATGGTGGAGATGGCCAAATTAATACCCAGAGGACAAGGTGGTCTGTGTGTGTCTTTTGGTAGCAGATCGATTTGGGAGCCATCTAGAAAACATTGCTGAACAGACGAAGATGCTCCTTGGGAGGTTGGTTAAACATTTGGATGAAGGTACAGATGTTTCTGAGCTGATTTAGCTCAGAATACTGGCCAGATTTTGCTTCCGCAGGAAATTATCCACAGAACTACATTTTTTTTTTTTTTTTTTGTGAACCACCAAAGGAAAGATCTACATGAGAAGAAATACTTTCAACAGTAAAAAGCTTTAACCATGTTTTATGGGGGAAAAAACGTGCTCTGTATGATAGGGTGGCACCTCTCTGATGGGGACAGAGTCAACGCTTTGAGTTAGATTTCACAGATGGTGTCACGGTGGCTGCCTTCCTCATAGAAGGCTGCTGGAGAAGAGATGTCAAATCCAGAAAGACAGGACTTTCAACCTATAGTATATTATTTATTTTATTTTATTATGTGTTGAGGAGAGATTAAGAAAATCTCTTGGATCACACAGCAGTTCTCTGTTCTCTCATCACAAGGAACATAAAAGACATGCTGGACTTGAAGTTGTTTCTCTCTCATTTCTCTTTTTTTAATTTTTTTTTTTCTTTTTTTTTTTGAGACAGAGTCTCACTGTGTCACCTAGGCTAGAGTGTAGTGGGACGATCTCGGCTCACTGCAACCTCTGCCTCACAGGTTCAAGTGATTCTCCTGCCTCAGCCTCCTGAGTAGCTGGGACCTCAGGCACGTGCCACCAGGCTTGGCTAATTTTTGTATTTTTAGTAGAGATGGAGTTTTGCCATACTGGCCAGGCTGGTCTCAAACTCCTGACCTCAAGTGATCCTCCTACCTCAGCCTCCCAAAGTGCTGGGATTATAGGCGTGAGCCAAAGCACCTGGCCCTCTTTTTTTTTTTTTCTTTTGAGATGAGGTCTCACTCTGTCTCCTAGGTTAGAGTACAGTGGCATGATCTCGGCTCACTGCAACCTCTGCTTCCTGGGTTCAAGCGATTCTCCCACCTCAGTGTCCTAAGTAGCTGGGACTACAGGCACACACCACCATGACCAGCTAATTTTTGTATTTTTGGTAGAGACGGGGTTTTGCCATGTTGCCCAGACTGGTCTTGAATTCCTGAGTTCAAGCAATCTGCCTACCTTGACCTCCCAAAGTGCTGGGAATACGGGTGTGAGCCACCATGCCCCGCCTCATTTCTCTTTTGTAAAAAGACCATATTCCCCAAACTTCTTTCTCATACTTTAAAATTTCTATTTATTATATATCTTATAGTGTACATGATATATTCGTACAATGTTACATGCTTATAATTTATAAATGCATATATTGTAGGTGCCTGCTTACAAGTTTTTCACACATAAGGGATCAGGGTCATACCATTTGGACAGCACCATGCTATAGAGGATAAAAGTTAAGAATTTAAATAGTCTTCAGATAAAAGGAAGAAAAGAGGGTTAATGCCCTGATTTTCTTTTTCAGGTGATGAATACTGTTCAAAACTTAGTTATTCAAATGTGTTTTCATGAAACTGACTATATCATAAAGTTCATGATTTCACTTATTAGAGAATGACATTGCTACTCTCCCAAGTAAGTTAACAGTTCCGAACACTCTTCTTTTGGTGGAACTAGTTCTTCGGGTGCTGACCAAGTGAGAGGGAGGGGTCTTCGGTTTTAAAAACCTTTCCTATGGTTACTTCCACATTTAGAGATATAAGCTTTTGTCAGTCACGTTCTTCTTAAACAATCAACATAGCTCATGTCAAGCAAGAGAGACATTTTGTCTGAAGCTTTTTTGTCTTTTAAAAACAAACAAAACAAAACAAAAAGAGTCTCACTCCATCGCCCAGGCTGGAGTGCAGTGGCACAATCATGGATCACTGGAGCCTTGACCTCCCGGGCTCAAGCGATCCTTCTATAGTCCCAGCTACTCAGGAGGCTGAAGCAGGAGGATTGCTTGAGCCTGGTAAGTCGAGGCTAATTTTATTTTTTGTAAAGATGGGGTTTCGCCATGTTGCTCAGGCTGGTCTCGAACTCCTGGGCTCAAGTAGTCCGCCCGTCTAGGCCTCCCAAAGCACTGGGATTACAGGCATGAGCCACTGCGCCTGGCCTAAAGCTCTTAGGCTGTGTCCTGATGTGCCTGGATGTATTGCCAGCTGCTGCATCTCTGCCTGTCTCCTTTGCCCAGTATCAGGGCTGGGAGTGTTGCAAAGCAGAGCGGGGCTTTGTCTTCTGAGAACATTCTCTGGAAACTCAGCTGGTGTCATTCTAACTGGAAAAGGTTTGGGGGTAGTTTTCAATTAAATTTATTTAATTGACCAAAAAAATCGTATATATTTATCCTGTGCAACATGATGCTTTGAAATATATATACGTTGTGGAATGGCTAAATCAAGCTAAATAAATATGTATAACCACACAAATTTATCATTTATTTGTGGCGAGACCATTGAAAATCTACTCTCTTAGCAATTTACAAGAATAAATACACGGTTATTAACTATAGTCACCACATTGTTCAATAGTGTCTTGAATTTTTTTCTTCCTGTTTAACTGAAATTTTGTATCTTTTGACCAATATCTCTTCTGCCCACTTCCCCCAACCCCCTTCAGCCCCTGGTAACCATCATTCTACTCTCTACTTCTATGACCTACACTGTTTAGATTCCATGTATAAGTGAGATCATGCACTATTTGTCTTTCTGTGCCTGGCTTATTTCACTTAGCATTATGCCCTCTGGGTTCATCCATATTGTCAAAAATGACAGAATTTCTGTCTTTTTTAAGGTTGACTAGTATTCCATTATATATATGTACCACACACTTTCTTTATTCATTCATCCGTTGATGACACAATAGCCATTTCTTGGCTATTGTAAATAATGCTGCATTGAACATGGGGTGGGGGTGCATATGTGTCTTCAACATATGGATTTCATTTCCTTTGGATATAGACCCAGAAGTGGAATTGCTGGATCATATGGTAGTTCAACTTTTAATTTTTTGAGGAACCATACTGGTTTATATAATGGTTGTACTAATTTACATTCCCACCAACAGTGTGCAAAGGTTCTTTCTTCTCCACATACTCTCCAACATGTGGTATCGTCCATCGTTATGATAAAAGCTATTCTTACAGGTATGAGGCAGTATCTCATTGTGGCTTTAATTTGCATTTCCCTTATGATTGGTGATATTGAGCAATACCTATTGGCCATTTCTTTTTTTTGAAAGGGAGTCTTACTCTGTCCCCAGGCTGGAGTGCAGTGGCGCGATCTCGGTTCACTGCAACCTCTAGCTCCCGGGTTCAAGCTATTCTCCTGCCTCAGTCTCCTGAGTAGCTGGGACTACAGGCGCGCGCCACCATGCCCGGCAAGTTTTTGTATTTTAAGTAGAGACAGGGTTTCACTATGTTGGCCAGGCTGGTCTTGAACTCCTGACCTTGTGGCCCACCCGCCTCGGCCTCCCAAAGTGCTGGGATTACAGGCATGAGCCACTGTGGCCCAGGCCTAAGTCTTTAACTCATTTGGAGTTGACTTTTGCAGATGGTGTGAGATGGAGTCTGATTTCATTCTCTGTGGATGTCCAGTTTTCCAACACCATTTATTTAAGAGGATCTCCTTCCCCCATTCTGTGTTCTTGGCAGCTTTGTCAAAAACTAATTGACCATAAGTGCATGGATTCATTTTTGGACTCTCTTTTCTATTCCATTGGTCTATGTGTCTCTGTTTTTATGCCAGTATCATGCTGTTTTGGTTTCTACAGCTTTGTGATGTGTTTTGAAGTCAGGTGGTGTGATGCCTCAGCTTTGATCTTATTGTTCAAAATGACTTTGGCTATTCAGGGTCTTTTGTGGTTCCATACAAATGTTAGGATTTTTTTTTTTTTCTGTTTCTGTGAAAAACATCATTGGAATTTTGATAGGGATTCCATTGAATTCATAGATTGCTTAGTATACTATGGACATTTTAATCATATTAATTCTTCCAGTCTATGCAATCTTTTCATTTACTTGTGTCTTCTTCAATTTCTTTCATCAATGTCTTATAGTTTTCAGTGTACAGATCTTTCACTTCCTTGGTTACATTTGTTCCTAAGCATTTGATTTTTTTATGGCTGTTGTAAGTGGCATTGCTTTCTTGATTTCATTTGTGAATAGTTTGTTGTTAGTGTATGAAAACACTATTGATTTTTGTGTATTGATTTTGCATTCTGCAACTTTCCTAAATTCATTTAGTAGTGCAAACAGTTTTTTGGTGGAGTCTTTAGGGTTTTCTATATATGAGATCGTGTATCTGCAAACAGGGACAATTGAACTTCCTTTCCAATTTTGATTCCTTTTATTTATTTACTTACTTATTTATTTATTTTAACAATTTCCCAAACATTTTTATTTTTATTTTTCCTTCTACTTTTAAGTTTCGGGATACATGTTTAGGATGTGCAAGTTTGTTACATAAGTAAACATGTGCCATGGTGGTTTGCTGCACAGAGCAACCTATCACCTAGGTATTAATCCCAGCATTCCTTAGCTATTCTTCCTGAGGGTGCCTTTGATTTCTTTCTCTTGCCTAAGTGCTCTGGCTAGGACATGCAGTACTATGCTGAATAGAAGCGGTGACAGTGGGCTTCTTTGTCTTATTCCTGAACAAGTTGTCTGTGGGGATTAATTCACTCTAGTTAGAAACACCTGCTTGCCTAGAGTGTGGATTCTCAGACCAG